>NC_060197.1:13501019-13821019 GCF_021184085.1 Oncorhynchus gorbuscha | reverse complement strand
CTGTCTGTCTGTCTGTCTGTCTGTCTGTCTGTCTGTCTGTCTGTCTGTCTGTCTGTCTGTCTGTCTGTCTGTCTGTCTGTCTGTCTGTCTGTCTGTCTGTCTGTCTGTCTGTCTGTCTGTCTGTCTGTCTGTCTGTCTGTCTGTCTGTCTGTCTGTCTGTGAGTGCGCTTGCGTGTGCAGACCTTGTCAACGTTGGAGTGTATCATACTACACAAAGCAGCCTTTTCCCTTCTAGTGAAGCTGAATCCCAGTAGGGGACTGATTGTTTCTCCTTAGGGCAGGCCGGCAGCTGTCAGTGTGTTAGGGGGGAGGTGGAGTGGTGCTGCTATAAGGTCACCATTCGTAGTCAGTGGAACTGTGAAGTATAGTCTTCATGACTTTCACACTATTAAACTATGGTGTCATCAAGAGAAGTATTATCTGAGAGCTCCACCAGAGCAGAGAGCAGGAGAGCGAGAGAGAGGGGGATAGAGAAAGAGAGACAGCGAGAGAGAAACAGACACAAAGAAAGAGAAAGAGGGGGAGATAGAGACAGAGAAAGAAATGAAAAGGGCTGATAGGAAGGTGACAGCAGCATGGATCTTTGAACTCCTAAATCCTTTGAAAAACGCTCTTTATCAATCTGAACGTCGTCGCACCGATACACTACGGAGCAGCCCGTGACCAATCCCAGCCCTCGCAATTTGCATTGGTAATGAGGAAGTTTATCAAGAGCGAATTGGAACTTCAGAGAGTTGAGTGGATTATTATTTCCTCTGTCACATGATGCATTGTGAATACTAAGTGTAAAGTTATGTCTCCTCCCTGGGTCTTTGTGAAGACATTTAATGTAGATTGACTCATGGTTTGTCATGACTGTTTGTCAGATGTCTCTTTCTCTATACGGTCACCTGATAATGATTCTTACATGGACCGTCTGAGTTTCTGTTCAGTGATTCATTTGTACAGTTCATTTGAAAGGTGGTCATTTAAAACATTTGGAAAACCAAGTGCAGCCTGTTCCTGTTCTTCTTCTTCTCTCTCTCCCTGCGGAGGCCAGAAAATGCTTCTGATTAGCCACATTATTGTTATTGTTCTCACCACTTCCTGTGTGAGCGGAGCGTTCAATTACCCTCTAGACCGGTAAATACCGTGTTTAGCTGACCTAAGTTGTCAGGCAGCGAGTGTTACTATGGCAACAGGATGTACTTTTATCTTGGAAGAGGGGTGGTGGGGAGGGTGGGGGGGCTGAATAAGAGACGTTTGTTGGTTTGTGTTTGTGTGCTTGCCTGCTTGCTTGCTTGTTTAAGTGTGTGTGTGTGTGTGTGTGCGTGTGTCCGTGTGTGCGTTTTGACGACAAAGTGCTCTAGCCTTTTGTTGTTTTTAAATGGTCTATTATTATTTTAAAGCTAAGAAATGCATTCGAAGTCCAGTCCAGTGTCTTCGGCATTAAAACAGCAGGACGGGCTAATGTGGAAATCAAGGTAAACTACTGCCACAAGGCTATTATGCATTCAGACATCCATTTTACATTTTGCAAAATATGGTTAGAATGTTTTAATGATCACTCCAAGTGAGTGGTGTAGGTTGTTCCAAGGTGTTCATTGGTTAAAGTAAATAAGGTGTGTGGACAGGTGTCTTTTATACTGATAACAAGTTCAAACAGGTGCCATGAATACAGGAAATGCCTGGAGGACAGAGGAGCCTCTTAAAGAAGAAGTTACAGGTCTGTGAGAGCCAGAAATCTTGCTTGTTTGTAGGTGATCAAATACTTATTTTCCACCATAATTTGCAAATAAATTCATAAAAAATCCTACAATGTGATTTTCAGGATTTTTTTTCTCATTTTGTCTGTCATAGTTGAAGTGTACCTATGATGAAAATTACAGGCCTCTCTCAACTTTTTAAGTGGGAGAACTTGCACAACTGGTGGCTGACTAAATACTTTTTTGCCCCACTGTATGTATATACAGTGGGGCAAAATGTGTGTGTACGCATATATGTGTATATATGGAAATGATGCAGACAATTACATTGATGGAAGCAACAATCTTTACGGAACATTAAACCCCCTAAAATGTAAATAAAAGTTGGGTGATTTAACTCAACTCTATATGAATGATCTCATCAGAGCTCCCGGAAAGTTCTCTCTCTCTCTCAAGTACTTGTCAGGCAGCAGAATTGCTGATCTGAGGACCGGTGCAGACAATGGGTCTCTCTCTCTCTCTCTCTCTCTCTCTCTCTCTCTCTCTCTCTCTCTCTCTCTCTCTCTCTCTCTGCTGTCAGCAAGCTCCCAGGTGTCAGCAATCTGTTCCATCGTACGATATTCAGAGTGACAAATTGGAATGGCCTCCGTCCAAACGCAGCCTGCGCCTCACCTCTCTGTCTGACATTTCAGCTTACTTCTCACAGTGAGTTGAAGAACTCCAACATTATTAGACAAAGTTTGATTTTCCCTTTATTAATTGTTTTCGGTATGAATATGATCTGGATTGTCTCCTGAATCTCTGTGTATGGAGCCTAAATCGTTGGGCCTCAGTGGAATCAATACTGTTGAACTCGTTGGTGTAGTCCTGAGACGTGCTTGTTGATCAGAACAGTTTACTGGTCAGTGTTCTCATAGAGAGACAGAGAGAGCTCAGGACTAAGAGGACAGTTTAGTCTGCATTGAATGCAATGTATTGACTTATGCATCATGGACCTTGATGTATATCTGTAGCTTATCAACTGGTACCAGAGTGTTTCGATCTGATATTGTCTTCTCAACAGATGACTAAACCTTGAGGGGTTCTCTCTTCTTGAAGAGGGAGAGAGAACTGCATGACTCACAGTTGATGAGTGGCTACAGTGAAATAGAGTGGACTGACTGGTCAGAGGGGCGTGTCATGGTGCGGGGAATAAAGCACCTCTCTCTCACACACACACTCTGTCTTCCTCTCGCTCGCTCGCTCACTCTCTCTCTCTCTCTCTCTCTCTCTCTCTCTCTCTCTCTCTCTCTCTCTCTCTCTCTCTCTCTCTCTCAATTCAATGGAGATTTATTGGCATGGGAGAAATTGCCAAAGCAAGTGAAATAAACAATAAACAAAAGTGAGAAAAAAACTAATTTAACAACCGTGGTGGAAAAAGTACTGAATTGCCATACTTGAGTAAAAGTAATGATACCTTATTAGAAACTTACTCAAGTAAAAGTAAATGTCACCCACTAAAATACTACTTGAATTAAAGTCTTAAAGTATTTGGTTTTAAATATACTTAAGTATCAAAAGGAAATGGAATTGATAAAAATGTATCAAAAGTAAAAGTATGAATCATTTTAACTTCCTTATATTAAGCAAACCAGATGGCACAATTGTTTAGTTTTTAAAATTTTATTTACAGATAGCCAGGTGCACACTCCAACACTCATAATTCACAAACGAAGCATTTGTGTTTAGTGAATCCGCCAGATCAGAGAAAGTAGGGAGGACCAGGGATGTTCTCTTGATAAGTGTGTGAACTGGACCATTTCCCTATCAAAATGTGACGAGTACTTGGGTGTCAGGGAAAATGTATTGAGTGAAAAGTACAGTATTTTTTTAGGAATGTAGTGAATTAAAAGTAAAAGTTTCCATAAATATAAATAGTAAAGTAAAGTACAGATACCCCAAAAACTTACTTAAGTAGTACTTTAAAGTATTTACATCACTGTAACAACCATTTAACAACATCAACAACAAACTATTAGAAATTAACAGAATATATTGCACTCAACAAAGGTTTCAAAATGATAAAGACATTTCAAGTGTTATATTATCAGCTACGTACTGTGTTTTAGCCATGTGCAAATAGTTGTAGTACAAATAGTAGGTGAAGATAAATAAACATTTCATTATTGGTGGTATTTACAATCTTGGTGCTTCACTGGTAGCCCTTTTTAATGGCAACTGGCCACAAATCTTGTTGCTGTGGTTGCAAATAACGGTATTTCGCCTAACAGATATGGGAGATTATCAAAGTTTGATTTGTTTTCTAATTATTTGTGGGTCTGTGTGATCTGTGTCTCTTAGAGGTCATACATTTGTCAGGAGGTTAGAAAGTGCAGCTCAGCTTCCACCTAATTTTGGTGACGTCGCTCAATAGCAAGGCTATGCTCACCGAGTCTGTACATAGTCAAGGAATTCTGCCACTGTGTACTCTCTGTTTAGGACCAGTTAGCATTCCAATTGCCAGCAGCATAGGGTGCTGTAGGGTGCTGTTGATTTTTGATGGGACATTAAACGGGTGTCCTGACTCTGTGGTCACTAAAGATTTCACGGCACTTGGTGTTAGCCCCGGTGTCCTGACTCAATTCCCAATCTGGCCACCTAATCATACCCAGCTTCATATTGGCTCATTCATCCCTCCTCCTCTCCCCTTCAACCCTCCTGTTGTGTTCGTTTCATTTGAATTCATTCTGTGTTCCTGGTCCAAAATGACCACCCCATTATAGCTATCACCTAATGTTCCGGTAGATCTTTTTATCAACTTAAGTTCTTGTGAACATTACACATTTTCAACTTCTATGTGCTATTTATGACATGTAGGCCTCATTGACCATACAACTCACTTTTGAGGAAATAAAATGTATGGATTATTTTGAATATAACAAAATACTCAGATGAAACACATTGTGCTATTTATCACAGAAGACTTTGTGTCAAAGTTTAACAAGGACTCTTTCCTCCTCGCCAGTGTCATGATCAAAGATATGATCAAGAGCCTCACATACAGTTGCAAGGTCCTGGGTGTCGTGAGGGTGAAATCAGGCGCAGGAAAGCAGAGTTCAATAAAGTGCTACTTTAATGCACACACGGTGAACTACGGTCAACCCACTTACGGGTGCTCAAACCAAATGCCCCAGACACA
This sequence comes from Oncorhynchus gorbuscha, assembly GCF_021184085.1. NCBI lineage: Eukaryota > Metazoa > Chordata > Actinopteri > Salmoniformes > Salmonidae > Oncorhynchus > Oncorhynchus gorbuscha. The sequence goes on along the minus strand of NC_060197.1, from coordinate 13,816,156 downwards.
GGGAAACGAAAACAGTCTAGCACTAAATACACAAACTTGTACATCTAATGCAAACACCAAGGTTACAATAATCAATCAATAATCAAACACACATGCATGTGGGGGTCTGGGAGAGAAAGTGTGTCCATCTGATGATTGGGAATGTGCCTGAACTAAATTTGATACACTAATTGTAGTCTCACCAATTCTAATGATATTTGAAAGAGAAGATAAATAAAACACGCAAAATGTAATGAAAATCATCTAAATGTATTTTGTGTGTTCAGATGCCCTGTGTAGACAAGTCATGGAACCTTATGACAATCAGATCAAATTAACTACGTTTTTCAGAGAGAAAACTTGTAAATCGTTCCAATTCAACCGGAACACAGCGGGAGGGAACTACTTCCCAGGTCGTTTCTGTAATTGAGAATGTGTCTCTGTAGGTGAGGGTTTTGTGGTGGAATATGTGGGCATCGCTTCCTTTTTTTTGTGGTTGTAGACTTGAACAGCTCTTTTCTGGATTTTGATAAGAAGTGGGTATAGTCCTAATTCTGCTCTGCGTGCATTGTTTGGGGTTTTGCGTTATACACAAAGTATATTTTTGCTGAATTTTGCATGCATTCTCAATTAGGTGTCTTTCTCGCTCTCCTCCATCTCCTCCGTCTCTCCCAACTCTCCTCATACTCTCTCACCTCCCACTTTCTCTCACCTCCTACTCTCTCTCCTCCATCTTTCTGCTCCCAAAATCCCCCCCCCCATCTTTCTATCATCCCTCCCTCTATAGGTCACACCTCTCTGCAGCGTCATCTTTTCGCGTCTCAGCCCACTGTCCAGTCCTGGCCCATGGGAATACTCTCTCACAGCAATCAGTCACTGGTGTGGACCACAGGACCATGGACCACAGGACCATGGACCACAGGTCTGCTCTAGTGCCCTCACCTGGCACCATCCAGCCATGGCACCTGCTCATCATTCTAACCTGAAAGCCAGCAGGACAGAGAACAGAAAATGACTAACAATTAACAAGGTTGATGGAAGAAGTTTGGTTCGAACATTAGAGTAATGGAGGAGGTTCCACACTTTTACTTTCTTACTTTCTACACATCTGGTCTCCAGTGCGTCTCCTTGGGCCGGCTTACATGGCACCAGCCTTGCGCACGGTGTCCCCGGTTCGCCTGCATAGCCCAGTGCGGGCTATTCCACCACCAGGTTGGGCAGGCTCGGTGCTCAAGAGCTCCAGTGCGCCTGCACGGTCCGGTCTATCCGGTACCACCTCTACGCATCAGCCCTCCGGTGGCAGCTCCCCGCACCCGCCCAGAGGTGCGTGTCCTCTGCCCAGTACCACCAGTGCCGGCACCACGCACCAGGCCTACGGTGCGCATCGCCTCGCCAGCGCCACCGGATCCTCCCGCCTGTCCGGCAGGATCTGCCAGAGCTGCCAGTCAGCCAGGATCTGCCAGAGCCGCCAGTCAGCCAGGATCTGCCAGATCCATCAAACTGCCTGAGCTTCCCCTCAGTCCCGAGCTTCCCCTCAGTCCCGAGCTTCCCCTCAGTCCCGAGCTGCCCCTCAGTCCAGTGGGGCCCTTTGTTAGGGTTACAAGGCCAAGGTTGGCGGCGAGGGTCGTCAATCTAAGGATGCTAAGGAGGTGGACAAGGGGTCCACGTTGGAGTTGGAGTGGGGTCCACGTCCCGCGCCAGAGCCGCCACTGTGGTTAGACGCCCACCCAGACCCTCCCCTATGGGTTTAGGTGTGCGGCCGGGAGTCCGCACCTTTGGGGGGGATACTGGCACGCCCTGGCCTTAGTATTTTGTGTTTTCTTTATTATTTTGGTCAGGCCAGGGTGTGACATGGGTGATTTATGTGTATTGTTTAGGGGTTTATTAGATTTATGGGGTTGTGTTTAGTAGAGTTGTCTAGGAAAGTCTATGGTTGCCTAGAGTGGTTCTCAGAGGCAGGTGTTTATCGTTGTCTCTGATTGGGAACCATATTTAGGCAGCCATATTCTTTGGGTATTCCGTGGGTGATTGTTTCCTGTCTTTGTTGCACCAGATAGGGCTGTTTTGGTTTTTCACGTTTCTTGTTTTGTAAATTGTTCGTATTTTCCATCTTTCATCAAAATGTATAAAGATAACCACGCTGCATTTTGGCCCTCCTCTCTTTCACCAGAAGAAAACCGTAACACCTCTCTACCCTGAAACTAGTTTTTATGCCTTTAGGTTTTGTAACACCTCTGCTTCCTCCCATTTACCGCTAAGAAACCACAGAAAATGGTTCCTTTAGCAGGATAGTGGGAAAATGTAGATGGTAAAGTAGCAAGGTTTTTGTCCCTTTTCCAATTTGTAATTTTGTCTCTCACTCTCAAATTAGCAATTAAAACACCAAACAATTGCGGAGGCTGGCTCCAGCCGCTTCTACTGAGCCCACAGGCTATACCCAGACCTACCGCTCCGTGCTTTCTAAATGTCAGAGTCTGAGAAGTTCTTTAAAAACTGAAAAAAGAACCCATTACCAGTGACATTTATCATGCGTGTCTCTGAGCATAAGACATTCTGTGTGAGGAGCGAGGCAAATGCAGAAACACGAAATGTCTGAGATGAATTGAGTTATGAGTTATTGTCTCCCCACTGTCAGATGTTGTACTTATTCTCTACTACCAGACATGGGTTCAAATGTTATTCACAATCTATCAAATGCTTTATGTGTTTGGTTTATCTTGCCTGGGGCAATGGCACTGATAAAAAAAATCTAAAACCGGTATTCCCAAACCGGGGTTTCACTTATATTGGAAGTAGTGCCTTTCCTCAACCACAGTGTGTTATATGTGCAAAAGCACTCTCACACAACCCGATGAAACCTTCACTCTTGCGCAGACATTTAGAAACAAAACATGCCAATTTGAAAAATAAGGAGTTTTTGGAGCAAGAATTAAGGCGACTTTCGAGTAGTAAGACATGTATAAAAGCAACAGATACCATTAATAAGAAGGGGCAAGAAGCATCTTATATGGTCAGGTACTGAGTGGCTAGGACAGGCAAGCCCCATTCTATTGTGGAGGACTTCATTCTATATGGCTGGGACAATGCTGTGGAGGACTTAATTCAATGTTGTGGAGGACTTCATTTGGGAATGGCTGGGACAATGCAGGGGGCAAGGCCCAAAAAACTATACAGACACAATCCTTCATCAAACACTGTTTCACAACACATCAGTGACATGGCAGGATATGTTTTGAAACAATTACTGCTTCACGTACAAACCAGTCAATTCTATGCGTTACAGCTGGATGAGTCAACAGACGTGGCGGGCCTGGCACAGCTCCTGGTAAATGTCCATTTTGTTTATGGGTGGTCAATTAAGGAAGACATCCTCTTCTGGAAACGAGGACAACAGGAGAGCATATATGTTAAGTACTGGACAGCTTTGTGACATCAAATGGACATTGCTGGTCAATATGTGTTATCTGTACTGATGGCACAAAAGCCATCTATCTGGGTGATGTTCTTTTCTCGCGTGAATATGATCTGAATCTAGGATTGCAGGGACTCTCCGCAACTGTTTTCAATGTGCGGGACAAAATTGAGGCTATGATTAAGAAGTTGGAGCTCTTCTCTGTCTGCATTAGCGAGGACAACACGCAGGTCTTTCCATCATCGTACACTTTTTTCTGTGTGCAAATCGAGCTTACGGACAATGTCAAATGTGATATAGCGAAGCACCTGAGTGAGTTGAGTGCGCAATTACGCAGGTACTTTCCCAGAAAGGGATGACACAAACAACTGGATTCGTTATCCCTTTCATGCCATTCCTCCAGTCCACTTACTGATATCTGAACCAGAGAAGCTCATCGAAATTGCAGCAAGCGGTTCTGTGGAAATGAATTCTTATGTTTAATAAATGTATCTGTATGTGGTAGGCTTACAATGATGGCAATAAACAACATTTGAGAGTGTGCTGACCCTGGTGCTAGAGGGGGTCCGCAGTTGGAGGTTGAATGTTTGAAGGGGTACGGGACTATAAAAGTTTGGGAACCACTGGTCTAAAAAGTGCAAAATAGTCTAAAATGTGCTCTCTCGCTTTCTCTCCTCACGCTCTGCCTGGTTTACTAACCCTCACACTCTCTTACAACGCTGCCATTTGTTACAGTGATTCATGAATACCAATGCCGGTTGCTCATGAGACCTATACAGCCGTGCGTTGTACAGGATTAATCTCTCCTTTCACGTTCGACCATGTTATCCATTTTCATCTGAACAATTTATACCCGGCGTCGCACAATTGGACTGGTGGTTTTAAATCTAAAATAAGTGCCTCAGAAATGCCTTGTTTTTGACATGTTTGTGTTTTATGTGTTTATTATCTCTGCTTGGCATGTTTATCTATGGGTCTGAGGTCCTTCAGTGGTGAGTAAATCTCAGAGGTCGACGGTGATGGAAGGAGAATCCTTTGTTTGCGTAGACCTGCGGATGGAAGACCTGTGTGGACATTCACTCTGCTGCTTAGACCTGATGGAGTGTTATAAACCTGTCACGTTCTGTCCTTAGTTCTTTTGTTATGTCTTTGTTTTAGTATGGCCAGGGAGTGAGTTGGGTGGGTTGTCTACGTTCCTTTTGTCTACGTGGGGTTTTTGTGTTTGGCCTGGTATGGTTCTCGATCAGAGGCAGGTGTCGTTAGTTGTCTCTGATTGAGGAGCATACTTAGGTAGCCTTCTCCCACCTGTGTGGTGTGGGTGATTATTTTCTGTTCTGTGTTTTTCACCGTACAGGACTGTTCGTTTGTCGTTTTGTTGTTTTTCCAGTGTTCAGTTGTTTCATAAAAAAATATGAACACTTACCACGCTGGGCATTGGTCCTCCGCTTCTTCAGGTCCAGCACAACAATACTAACACACCTGATTCCACTAATCAGCTGCCTCATCAGGACCTTGATTAGCTGGATCAGGTGTGTTAGTACTGGGGTGGAACAATGGCCTGTGCACTCTCCAGGAGGATGGCTGGTAACTACTAGTGTGAGCCAATCCTCTCTTTATTTCACCTGCTAATAGAGAGTAGTGGGCTGGTAAACTACTGCAGCTCTGTATGTCTGGGGTTTTTACTGTAATGAGTGCAGATCACTCTGACAACAAGGCTTTGTGTTGCATTTATTGTAAGAAGAAGTGACTAGACTATGCTGGGCATAGCTGTGGTATATCCTTGTCACTGTATTCTGCATTACATTTATGGGCTATGTCATATTTTAATACACTGTATGTATAGGCTTGCTATAGTTTGTGGCAACACATTCTAGAGCAAGAGTACTTATGAAAAGGACCATTTGTTGTGTCCTATTTGCGTATCATGGCTCTGATGAGCAGCCCCACACCTGTGATATATTAAGGGCTGCAAGATGCCCCCCCCCCCCACCTCCATTTTCTTCTCATTGATTATCCCATTAGATCATGATACATGTCCAATCATGCACAGATATACAGCGTGGGATGAATGGGATTAGTTTTACTCATTTACTCTCTGTACATGTGGCCTAGTTTAGAAAAAGAATCTGCACAACGGATCTTATTGCTGCAAGGGTAATGATTTGTTTTCGTTCGATAAACTGAATTTTCTACAACAGCTAAATGCCAAACCTTGATAACTTGAAAGACATTCAGTACAAAGAGATGACTTATCCGTTAACCTGACTATTATCTCATCCTTGATTTGATTGGCTTTTTTTACTTATTTTAGGGTTTATTGTTTGAATGTTACTCCTTAAAAAAAATAGTTTTTCTTGAGTGTACTTTTACCAGAGCTGCGATGTGTAGGAATACAGGTGAATTCAGTCATTGACACAGACACGCTGTCGTAGCAGAAAGGGTAAGGCATGCCGCGAAACAAGAGGTGGAATAATTACTGTATAAAAGAACATGCACAATGTGATCATGCATGTCAATGTGCCAAATGTTTAAGTTCAAAGTATTCTATGGTAAAAAGTGCTATTTGAATTTGTGGATGGTCCCTAACATAAAGTTTTCTCAAGTTGGAGTTACGTTTGGGTCAACTAAAAACGTTACGTTCAGGTAACACTTTGACTGAAAAGTTAAGTAAACAAAAAAAGGCTGTGGAACCAAGTTACTGAATAATAATTAGTTCAATCAGCTTGTTGTTTTCACGGTGAATTAAGGCAGCATGGTGGTGGTGGTTTTGAAATCAGTGGTACCCTGTAATTTATCTGGAACAGTCGAGTCCCCCTCTGTGTATCTGTGTGACCTCTGGATGTGTGGGGGAATTTCTAAAGTTCACCGTTCAAAGTTCTTTCTGAATTCCCCCTTATCTGATCTTAGGTCAGTTTAGCATTTTCCCACCTAACGTTTAAGGCTAGGATTTGAGGAGGCTAAGCTGATCCTGGATCTGAGCTGAGGAGCAGTTTAACCCAGAGTGACAACCGTTATCTCCTGCCTGTTCAAATGGAATGACATATCCTCTCTCCTTCTTATCTCTACAGCTGTGTTAGAGCCTGTTCCTTTTGTTATGGAAATTAGATTAACATGGTATTAATTGTGTCAGACGGACATTCCATTCCATTTCCAGACATCTAACACTCTTTTGAGTGGCTATGCAAGATTTACTCTTTTACTTCAATTACTGCCATTGTCGCGTCTTAGGGCAATTTACTTGGTTGAGGGTTTTTCACCCCCCCCCCCCCCCCCCCCAATTACACTAATAGGTTTGTAGGATTCTCTTGTGATGAGCATATGGTGTTTAATCAATTTGGAAGATCCTTCTCTGTCGTTGTGTGATTCGTCTCTATCTCTCAGGGGAGATCGTGTCACAATGGATTACGCTAACCGACACGTAGCATACGTGACAAGGACCCTCTTGGTGACAATATCCAGTGTTTGATGTGCTAATAAAAAAATGTGTGTGTGTGTGTGTGTGTGTGTGTGTGTGTGTGTGTGTGTGTGTGTGTGTGTGTGTGTGTGTGTGTGTGTGTGTGTGTGTGTGTGTGTGTGTGTGTGTGTGTGTGTGTGTGTGTGTGTGTGTGTGTGTGCATGTGTTAAATAATATTACTGCCTCCATAAACGATCTCCTGTGTATCAGGTGCTGTTGATTTCCATCTCAGACAAACAGAAATGCTTTCATATCTCTGTTAGATACAACTGCTGCTGTTTCAGACTGCCAGCACCTTGGACAGCTCCTCCACTGTGTATTCACCGACTGACACATTGACAGGTTTAATCTGTCTTTGTCCATCTGTCTGTGTATATCGTTCTGAAACACACAATGCTAATATGGCCTTTTGGTGGATGTGTATTGTCGACAAGGAAAATCTGTTGAGATCTGAAGACTGAAAGTGCTCTCTCGAAATCATGCAAGGACTGATATTGAAGAAGTGATGCTTTTATTGAATAGTTTCTAAGTGCCTGGAGTGAACTTGCGTCAGATAACATCAAACCTTGTAATGAGTGTTTTGTTGTTGTGAGAGATCGGTGTGTGTTTGCACGCGTCCGTGTGTTGCTGGCAGTAGGTAGCTCTCGCCACTCCTACTGGTCCCAGTGTCATCACAATATTATGACCGTGTGACATTTTTCTGATGAGTCATTTCAATTAGGCCCATCCTTTGCAACACTAGAGCTATTGGCAGTCGCTCTGTTATCGTGTCTGTTGATCACAGTCCCATAAAGCACAACGAAATTGCTCATGCTGAAAAAAAACACAGGCCATGTTGTTGTGCATTCAGTGGAGGATGCTCTCCAAAAAGTATTTATTTGCTTGTTGTCTGGCTTTTATTTATTTTTTCAAGCCACTGAAAGTACTTGATGTCAGGCAACAGAATTGTAGATCTGAGGACCGGTGAAGACAATGGGGCTGTGTGTGTCTGAGAGTATGGCTGTTTGTGGCGACTTCTGAGTTTTTGTTTCTCTCTCTCTCTCCTGTTTGTGCAAATGACTCTGTCCTCTGGAACCTTGGAGGGACGAGACAGGGGTGAGACAGGGCTTTTGAACTCTGCTCTGTCCATCTTTGCAGCTGCACATATACACAAAAGGTAGCCTGGGGCATTACACCTTCAAGAAAATACAAGCACTACACACACCCCTTTTCTTTCTAGCCAGGTACAGGAGCATCGCTTGCTTGTTATATTTATTTCATTCCTCTATTCTCCCTCTCTCTCTTTCTGTTCAGTGTGAGGGCCAAGGGAAAACAACACAGCCACCTCATTTCAATTTCCTTTCTATGTTACATATCTCCTGTGAGTAGAGGAGAGGAGAGAAAGATAGAGAGAAAGACAGAGTTTGATCCTGGTTCTCCTCAGCAGAGAGGGAAGGGAGAGGTGTTGTGGAAGTGCAGCCCGAGGCAGTGCCACCGGTCCTGGGTTTGTTTACTCTGCCGTTCCCCTGCTCTGAAGGTGGTCCCGCATGCTGGGTCTGTATGCAGCAACGAGATAACCCTCCTACTCATCAGCACCCCGACTCCCAGAATCTGGTGCTGTGGTATTTAAAAAATTGGTTCTCCCCCGGAATACAAATTGCTATTCTCTGAAATTTTTAAAGGAGGAATAAAAGGAATAAATCTAATTTTAGAGGCCTGACATGGTTACCATGCACTGCGGTAACCTAGAGCTCTTTGTGGCAGGAGCCCATAACAGGAAAATGTGCACTGCTATATACACTCTTTAAAGAAAAGGTGCTAAGTAGAACAGTATTTGTCCCCATATGGGAAGCATTTTTGGTGCTAGGTAGAACCCTTTGCATGTGGTTCTCCCTATAACCCTTTTGTAGGATTTTTCATAGTATATGTATATGGTTCTACCTAGAACCCTCTATGAACGGTTCCACCAGCCTTACTAGCCTTTAAAATTCAATTATTTAGGACAATTACATGACATATATCTTAAGGCCTTTCTTTGAGGGCCTGGTTATAGCCGGACACAGTGGTGTTAAGAAAGTCCTTTCCACAGTGGAAACTCCTGGAATCCAGCCAGAGTTAGGATGTCCAACAAGTAGAACATAACATGTAGGATCACACCACGACCAGCATTTACAATTACTGCCAGGATAGGGAAAATTGAATACGGAGACTACCTCAATCATCTAAACTGGGAAAGAAAACATTTCAGTATCGGGTAACTACTAACAGATTGGATTTGTTAGTAAATGTATACTATTTACAGTATCTTTGTGTAGCATAACATTACTCAATCAATCAATGTTTATGCAAAAACAGATATTAAAACAGACAATTCTGAAAATCAAGCGAGAGCATGCTGGGAAATATGATATATGGTTCTATGTAGAACCCTTCTTGACAATCATCAAATAACTCTTCCCTCCCAAAATGGTTCTTAGGATGTTAAAGGTTCTAGGTAGAACCCTTTGCCTTACAACGAACCCTTGTCTTCCAAAATGGCGTCTTCCACTCAAAACAGTTCTTGGTAGAATCCTATCCCTCTGCAAAAAAACAAAAACAATTTTTGGAAGAGAGCAGGGGCTCAAATGCATTTTTAACTAGGCAAGTCAGAACACATTTTTATTTACAATGACGACCTACCTCGGCCAAACCCTCCCCTAATCCTGATGATGCTGGGCCAATTGTGCGCCACCCTATGCGACTCCCGATCATGGCTGGTTGTGATTCAGCCCTGGATCAAACCCAGGTCTGTAGTGACGCCACTGCGATGCAGTGCCATAGAACGCTGCGCCACTCAAGGAAACCTGCATTTCACAGCGAGGTATTGCTGTGATCATTTCTGCTTGAAATATGTAAATGTGTAAATACTGTCATGTTTTGTCATATATTGTCTTGTCATTATGCTTTCCCTTCTGTTCGTTTCCCCCTGCTGGTCTTATTAGGTTCGTTCCCTTTTTCTATCCCTCTCTCTCCCCCTCTCTCTCTCTCCTCTCTCTATCGTTCCGTTCCTGCTCCCAGCTGTTCCTCATTCTCCTAACTCACTCATTTAGTCTTTTTACACCTGTTCCCTATTTTGTCTTCTGATTAGAGTCCCTATTTCTCCCCTTGTTTTCCACTTCTGTCCTTGTCGGATCCTTATCTATTGTTCACCGTGCTGTGTTTGTGTATCGCCCTGTCGTGTCGTGTTTCCCTCAGATGCTGCGTGGTGAGCAGGTGTCTGAGTCTGCTAAGTTCAAGTGCCTTCCCGAGGCAACCTGCAGTTCAAGATCGAGTCTCCAGTCTATCCTCGTCATTACGAGTGGAAATTGTGTTTTTTGATTGTATTTTACTTTACTGGATTAAAGACTCTGTTTTCGCCAAGTCGCTTTTGGGTCCTCATTCACCTGCATAACAGAAGGATCCGACCAAGGAATGGACCCAGCGACTATGGATTCTCTCTACTCTACTCTCGAGTTCCAGGGAGCGATGCTCGGCAGACACGAGCAGGAATTGTCTGCCGCTCGGCATGCCGTTGAGACCCTGGCCGCTCAGGTCTCCGACCTCTCAAGACAGTATCAGAGTCTTCGTCTCGTGTCACCAGCTACTTCCGGTTCTTCCGAGCCTCCGGAACCTAGGGTTAATAACCCACCTTGTTATTCTGGGCAGCCCACTGAGTGCCGCTCCTTTCTCACCCAGTGTGATATCGTGTTCTCTCTCCAACCCAACACATACTCAAGAGAGAGAGCTCGGATTGCCTACGTCATATCACTCCTTACTGGTCGGGCTCGGCAGTGGGGCACAGCTATCTGGGAGGCAAGCGCTGAGTGTACTAACAATTATCTGAACTTTAAAGAGGAGATGATAAGGGTTTTTGATCACTCAGTTTTTGGGAAAGAAGCTTCCTGGTCCCTGTCTTCCCTATGTCAAGGTAATCGATCCATAACGGATTACTCTATAGAGTTTCGCACTCTTGCTGCCTCCAGTAACTGGAACGAGCAGGCGTTGCTCGCTCGTTTTCTGGAGGGACTCCACGCTAAGGTTAAGGATGAGATTCTCTCTCGGGAGGTTCCATCCAGCGTGGATTCTTTGATTGAACTCGCTATTCGCATTGAACGACGGGTAGATCTTCGTCACCGAGCTCATAGAAGAGAGCTCGCGTTAACTGTGTCTCCCCTCTCTCCGACACTACCGTCTTTCCCCACTGACTCAGGTGTTGAGCCCATGCAGCTGGGGGGTATTCGCATCTCGACTAAGGAGAGGGAACGGAGAATCACCAACCGCCTCTGTCTCTATTGCGGTTCCGCTGGTCATTTTGTCATTTCATGTCCAGTTAAAGGCCAGAGCTCATCAGTAAGCGGAGGGCGACTGATAAGCGCTACTAGACGGTCCTCTCCGTCAAGTACATGTACTACTTTACCGGTCCATCTACGCTGGACTGGATCGGCAGCTTCCTGCAGTGCATTAATAGACTCTGGGGCAGAGGGCTGTTTTATGGACGAAGCCTGGGCGCGGGAACATGACATTCCTCTCAGACAGTTAGGGGAGCCCACGGTCATGTTTGCCTTGGATGGTAGTCCTCTCCCCAGTATATTATATGAAACACTACCTTTAACCCTCACTGTATCTGGTAACCATAGTGAGACCATTTCCTTTTGATTTTTTGTTCACCTTTTACACCTGTTGTTTTGGGTCATCCCTGGCTAGTGTGTCATAATCCTTCTTTTGATTGGTCTAGTAATTCTATCCTTTCCTGGAACGTTTCTTGTCATGTGAAGTGTTTAATGTCTGCTATTTCTCCTGTTTGTTCTGTCCCCTCTTCTCAGGAGGAACCTGGTGATTTGACAGGAGTGCCGGAGGAATATCATGGTCTGCGCACGGTCTTCAATCGGTCCAGAACCAACTCCCTTCCTCCTCACCGGTCGTATGATTGTTGTTCTGATCTCCTTAAGAAGCGTTTTGCATCCGCTCCTATCCTTGTTGCACCTGACGTCACTAAACAGTTTATTGTTGAGGTTGACGCGTCGGGGGTGGGCGTGGGAGCCATTCTGTCCCAGCGCTCCGATACTGACGATGGGGTCCACCCTTTTGCGTATTTTTCTGCTTCTGCTCCTGGTCTTGCTGGGTCTCAGTCTGTTCCCTGCCATCGCATCTCTCCTGTTCTTGTTCCTGCCCTTGCTGTGTCTCAGTCTGTCCCTAGTTGTTACTCTCCTGGCCTGTTTGGTCCTGTTTGCTCTAAAGTTTTCAGTTCTCTACCCGTGTGTCTTTTTTTTTTAGAGTAGTACCCTAGTTTCCCTTTTTATCGTTTTTCGTTACGGTCCTGAGGAGAGGAGTTGGGTTCTTTCTCGGGACGTGCTGGACCGTTTGATCTATGATTTCCTCCGTTGCCGCCAGTGTTCCTCCTCGAGAGCGCCAGGAGGCGCTCGGTGAGTGGGGGGGTACTGTCATGTTTTGTCATATATTGTCTTGTCATTATGCTTTCCCTTCTGTTCGTTTCCCCCTGCTGGTCTTATTAGGTTCGTTCCCTTTTTCTATCCCTCTCTCTCCCCCTCTCTCTCTCTCCTCTCTCTATCGTTCCGTTCCTGCTCCCAGCTGTTCCTCATTCTCCTAACTCACTCATTTAGTCTTTTTACACCTGTTCCCTATTTTGTCTTCTGATTAGAGTCCCTATTTCTCCCCTTGTTTTCCACTTCTGTCCTTGTCGGATCCTTATCTATTGTTCACCGTGCTGTGTTTGTGTATCGCCCTGTCGTGTCGTGTTTCCCTCAGATGCTGCGTGGTGAGCAGGTGTCTGAGTCTGCTAAGTTCAAGTGCCTTCCCGAGGCAACCTGCAGTTCAAGATCGAGTCTCCAGTCTATCCTCGTCATTACGAGTGGAAATTGTGTTTTTTGATTGTATTTTACTTTACTGGATTAAAGACTCTGTTTTCGCCAAGTCGCTTTTGGGTCCTCATTCACCTGCATAACAAATACTATGCCCAGGGATTGAATAGTGGGGATAAGGTGGAAAGGAGGACATTTTCCCTATATTTATGGGAGACAAACATAATATAGATTCATGTTACGGTAATCATAGAAAGGAAACTGTGGAGCAGTCCGTTCCTGACAAAATATCTGTTCAACCTTTTTTTTTTTAGGATATCCACTGATGGATAGTGATGCAGTTGTACTAAGAATGAATGAATAGTGGGAAAAGACTTGATGTGACAGGCTATGACTAGAGAAGCAGACTCAATGTTGTGCAGGCTGAGGATCGGTCTGAGGTTTGAGGTTATGTCAGTTTCCCTGCCATAGGTTGTACCCAAAATGGCACCCTATTCCTTATATTTTGCACTACTTTTGCGTAAGGCTCCGCTCAAACGTATTGGCCTTATGCTGGGTATACGGTGATATTTGGGATGCAGCTATCGTCTGACAACAAGGGATTGTTTCCTCAGGCAACAGACTGTGCAGAGGCTTAAGAACTCTCATAATTAACTGTCACAATGTTTAAAAACGAACAAATGGACTTGATGTCAGCGAGGGCCCATTAATTTAGCAGCTCCTCTCGTCGATCGGCCTATTATCTCCATTACTACAGCCCTGGTGTCTGCAGCTTCGCAGCCACAGCTCCCCCCCTCTCTCTCCCTCTCAGAAACACTCAGCTCCCCTGGGAATGTATAACTAGCCAGAGCTCTGCGTCTGCCTTAATAAAATAAGAAAACACATCCACTGAGTTGCAAGATAACTTGAGGGGGGAAATGTCCATATGTTGAACTACTTAAATACCTCATGGAGAGGATTGGATAAGAGAGAAGAAGGGAGTGACTTAGCCCGAAGGCATTCAGAAAAACACGAGCAGTATGGGAGAAGTACCGTCTGTGATCGCTAGCTACAGTTATTTCTGTGTATATAAGGGACTGAAATGTAATTATTGCAGACTGAGTTTGTGTACATTCTGAGCACTTAAGGGAAGGATGAAGGATGAATTACAATATGCAAAGCTGGTTGACTACAGAAATGAAAAGTTAATTTACTCTTTGCCATATTCTTAGGCTACAGAGAGGAAATTGTCTTCAAATGAAGATGCTTGAGGCACGGGGGAAGGTCAGCGAAGCCGTGTGTGTGTGTGTGTGTGTGCGTGTACTTGCTACTATTTACTACTATGGTCTAAAACCCTAAACTGACCTTATCTCAGCGCCGACGCTGTGAATCCCGATCAGCTATCTAAGGATTGTTCCATAGGGTTGTGTTTCTAGGAAGTGATATTGGTTCTTGTATGATACGTTTTATTTTCATCCATATTGTTAGTGTGCTTAGCTTTATCCTTTTGAAAATAGGCACGTGAAAAGATTCTGGGGATGAGCATGCACACCTTTTTAATATGTGCTCAGTGTTCCTCTTTAGTGCATTTAACGATATGTCATATGTCAAAGCCCTGGGTGGCAAGTTGATACAATTCCAAGTCAGGAAGTTTAAAAATCACCCTCAGACTGTAAAATGTTCCTTTTTATTCTATGCGTTTTATTTTCCCACATAAAACAGTGGAGGCTGCTGAGGGGAGGACGGCTCATAGTAATGGCTGGAACAGAACGAAATGAATGGCATCAAACCATGTGTTTGATGTGTTTGATACCGTTCCACCGATTCTGCTCCAGCCATTACTATGAGCCGTCCTCCCCAATGAAGGTGCCACCAACCTCCTGTGGTATAAATGTTATGAGCGGGTATACGTTTTTTTAAAGAATGTCATCGGTGGGGTAATTGGTATAAATATAACACTTTGGGAGCCATGCCTTTCTGAAGAAGTTTATTTTACCTTCAAGGTTTATGGGAAGATTATTCAATTTAATTAGATCGGCTTTCATATTTGTTGAGTAATTGGATAAAGTTATTTATATATTTGGTTTTTTGTTGTAAATTATTAAGAATCCTAAGTATTTAATATTTGTTCTGGTCCACTTAAAGGATTGCTATATATCATGAGTAAATATGTTTCTTGACATTATTTCGTTTTTTTCCCACATACATTTTTATATCTCGACATTTTAGAGTACTCTACTTTTCAAAATTGGTTCGATATATCAGGAGATCATTTGCAAATAAGTTTAGTTTATATTCATGTTTATCAATACTGATACCTGTTAAGTATGGGTCCTGTCTAATTACTTCTTCAAGTGGTTCAAGTGCCAGTGCAAACAGGAGGAGGGAGAGAAGATAGGACATCTACTTTGCATGACACAAGTCATTTTTCCAATTGTTTACAGACAGATTATTTCACTTCTAATTCACTGTATCACAATTCCAGTGGGTCAGAGGTTTACATACATTAAGTTGACTGTGCCTTTAAACAGCTTGGAAAATTCCAGAAAATTGTGTCATGTCTTCAGAAGCTTCTGATAGGCTAATTGACATCATTTGAGTCAATTGGAAGGGTAAATGTGGATGAATTTCAAGGCCTACCTTCAAACTCAGTGGCTCTTTGCTTGAAATCATGGGAAAATCAAAAGAAATCAACCAGACTTGTTGAGGTCTACAATTTCTTTTGATTTTCCCATGAAGGTAGGCCTTTTACCATGAAGGTAGGCACTGTGGGAGGCTGTCCTCAAGAACACTCATGGGGGGATACCCTCCAGGCAGAGCCTCAGGCCATTTTGTGAAATAGTCTATGGCCGTGAGTACCCAGTGGTTACCACTGTCTGTGGTGGGGAACGGCCCAACTACATCCACTCCCACCCTCTCCATGGGAGCCACAACTGGGAACTTTTGGAGCTGAGCATGAGATTGGCCTGGAGGGTCCCCCCCCCCCCCATGAGTGCTCTTGAGGACAGCCTCACACAGTGCTTTTGGGTCCACCACTTGCCACCTCTCCTTTCCCGTAGTTGACTCCTTCCATGCCCGCTGTAGCATGCCATCAGCCAGCCGCAGTCTGGAGTTTGACCACAACCCTCTGTGTGTGAGAGCGCTGCCACCAGTTCCCGCAGTGACCTGGGCTGCACCTCTACCCACTGTAGCACCGGCTGTAGGTCTGTGTCCCGTCCCTGCTACTGCCCCAATTCAGACACGTTGACAGTCTCCAGCTCACAGCAGACAGGCCCGTTTGCCCGACACACTGTGGCACAGACACCCTCCTCTGCACACAGCTCTCTCTCATGGCCCTCACTCCGCTTACAGTGGCGGCACCGTCTGCAGTACAGGGCTGACGGGACATGGCGTTGGAGTGGCGTGCCAC
Source organism: Oncorhynchus gorbuscha (assembly GCF_021184085.1). Classification (NCBI taxonomy): domain Eukaryota; kingdom Metazoa; phylum Chordata; class Actinopteri; order Salmoniformes; family Salmonidae; genus Oncorhynchus; species Oncorhynchus gorbuscha. Next base: position 13,800,107 of record NC_060197.1, on the reverse strand, counting down.
TGCCCTGTGCACCACTGTGAAGTCATAAGGCTGAATCTCCTCCACCCAGCATGCCACCTGCCCCTCTGGCTCTCTGAATGACACGAGCCACTGGAGAGCAGAGTGGTCAGTCCTTACTGTGGAAGCCACTACAGCGAGGAGCTCACACCGGGTGAAACAGTAGCGGCGCTCATGTTTGTCGAATGTTTTGGTGAAGTACGCCATCACTCTCTCCCCCTCTGGCCCCAACTTGGCCAGCACCGCCTACATTGCTCGCATCTGTGTTCAGGATAAAGGGCAAGGTGAGGTCAGGGGGGGCAAGCGTTTGAGGTTGTTGAATGCCTCCTCACACTCCACTGTCCAAGTGAAGCCTTGTCCTTCAGCAGCAGGCGGTTTAGGGGAGCAGCGCACTTGAGAAGCCCTGTACAAACCTCCTGTAGTACGAGAACAGTCCCAGGAAGCTCTTCAGCTGATGCTGGTCTGTGGGGGTGGGCCAGTCTCGGACAGCCCCCACCTTGTCCTCCATGGTGCTGATACCCTCCTTCCCCATTCGGTGGTCCAAGAAGGCCACTCTCTCCTCATGAAGTGGCACTTCTCAGGGTGGAGCTTCAGGCCTGCGGCAGCCACCCTCTCCAGCCAACGCCGGAGCGCCCCCAGGGCTGACTGGAAGGAGCTGCCATGTACCATGATGTCGTCTGGGCTGGGGGTGGGAGGTGTAGCCTTGGCTCATGGAGGGATGTGTCGTGGAGGTAGCTGGGGGAATGTAACACACAACTGTAGGTGACAGAGGGGCTGGAGGAAAGTCACACACAGCCATGAGTCTCTGCTACTTTAACTGTTGGAGTAAAGGAGTTGTTGGATTGTGTGAATGTGACATTAGGGGGGGCCGGCCCTCCCTGAAAGCTCAGTGTGCCCCCATTTAGGTCTAACTGGCAGCTTGTGCTCCTAAGAAAGTCCAACCCCAGGATACGAGGGTCCTGCACAGCTGCCACCCACACAGGATGACGCACAGTCCTGCCCCCTACTGTCAGAATCATTATTCCCTTCACTTTCATGGGTGCCAGCTCACCTGTGACTGTGCGGAGCTGCAGTTGTGGGCTCAAACTGAATCCAACCTGGCACAATATCCGGCCTCACCAGGGTCACTTTGGACCCCGTGTCCACCTGGGCAGAGCAGGGCACCGCCTCCGATAGGGACATGACAAAAGTCCCCAACATAGTTCTGGTCCACCACAACAACAGGCTCCATCTGCTTGCCCTCATCTGCTTCTGGGGGACATGGAGTCTTGCTAACTTGTCTGTGTTGGTGGGCTTCTCCTGAAGATGGTGGTGTTTGGGAAAGAGAGGGGTCCGCAGTGCCCTGTTTATGCGGACCCCGAGCTGTTTCCCTGAGATCTGGGGGACCTGGGGCAATCCCAGCGCAGATGGCCTGGCTGGCCACAACCCCAGCAGACCCTGGGATCAGTGTGTTCTGTGCCGCTGTGTGTTTCATGCCACCCTCCAAAATGAGCTAACAGTTCAAACTTAGCATGAAAAGATTCCTAATCTGCCTTACTTTGGGCTCTTTGTACTTTGGGCTCTTAACAGATACGGACGCAATTGGGAACTGGGCACCGCCATGTTTATTTACACCCTGAGCCCCAGAATCCTTGTCCCACAATGTTGACATCACCCCTTCGGTCCGCCTACCAGAATCTGCGGGAAGCACAGTCGACGAAGCACTCATGCCCACTTCAGCCGCCATCATTCTAGCTGTCTCCCTCAAGTGGCCTCTGTGCTCCGATGCCCTGGCCAGATCCTCCGACATCCATGCACACGCACCTCTTTGGCCATAATTGTCCCCTACCTCCACCTTCACTTTTGGATTCCCTCAAAGCATTTTCAACTCCGGTTCTCACATATGTTAGCTAGCCACGGTCGTCAGCTAGCTAGCTGGCTAACTTTTTTCCTACGTTTTTACTTCTGACACCAATGTAATGACCTGGCTAGATCGTAAAGGAACAATTGTCCAGACAGTTTATTGAGTTTGCAAATTCACGGTTTATTAACCCAACTCCACACAAGCTACTGTTTTGGCTGTAGCCCACACCAAATAAATGAAAGATACTCATATAAACAAATGTGACCTTCTCTTGTGAAGACCAGACATAAGAGAGAGAACAATGGCTTAACATGGTCTTAACTTGCAATGCTCCATCCCCCTGCCAACCTGTCTGACTGATTTGCATCTTGTCTGGTAAGACTTTTGAAAGGGGTTCTTTGAGGAACCTTTTTCAACTGGAAAGGTTCTGGTGGTGTAACAACCCAAAAGATTCTTCCAGGCACCTTTTAGTTCTAAGAGTGTAGAGGCACTAAATACCTGAGGCTTGCAACAAACTGAAGCTGCAGGTTTTGTTTTATGAGGCTGCTGTGGGGTCTGCAGCAGTGATCAGTAGTCCTAAGGCATCGATCTGTCATCAGGAATATGGCGGAGGATGTTAAAAGCAGTGATTTTTGTGGGCCAAGGCCGCGTTTCCCTTTTCCCTCTGCATTAACTGTCAAGGTAGGGATTCTAATGGATCGTTTGACGTACAGGCGCTGGGTGTGGAGGAATCTTCCTGTCTCAGCAAAATAACACATCTCTGAGTTGACCCTGGCATGATCCACATAGAGCTGTCTGTCACAAGCAGAGATGTCTGTGGAGTGCTAATTTGCTTACCATTTGGCCTCCGATAACATATGGCAGATGATTCTATCCTCATTAGCATAAACATGCAGGTGTTTGTCTCTTACGTGACAGTGTATGTGGGTTCGTGCCTCCCCGTGGGTGTCAGAGCTATGGGGTGTCTCATATAAATGACGTCACCAGACAGCGATGAAGGACCTATGCAGCGCTAGTGACGGCCTGACCATAATGACTTGATAATAGGCGGATTACAACTAGCCACATGTAGCCTCTTATACCCTGGGGAGAGAGACTGATGAATAGGGGTTAAATGGCAGCATTCTTCACACATGTACACACATGCGCTCACTCATCCACCACACACGCGCACAGACACACACACACAAATGTCACATGTTGAGAAATAGTATGAGCCTCTAGCCAGGCTGCTGAGGGCAGCTCTTCATCTTGCCAACAGCCCTGGTATTGTTTTATTGCCATATACAAAATAGTGAAGCAATTACATGCCTGTTGCCAGAAGCAAAGGAGGAGAGGAGAGAGACATTGATGAGTGGTGGGGTAGAGCACCATTCAGTGGAACTCTCATTCTCCTTTCCTCCCCTTCTTCCGTCTTCCCTCCTTCCTTTCTCTTCTCCACCTTTTTATTTTAAACGGAGCCCTTCAGCAGTCCCTCTGGGAAAGAGACAACGGTCTCTACCTCTCCGCACCCCTCTTTCTCTCTCTCCCTCTCTTTCTCTCCCTCTTCCCTCTCTTTTACTTCTTTCCCTTTCTCTCACCCTCTCTTCCATCTTCTGAGTGATTGCTCTTTCTTCTTTCTCTGACAGAGGCACAGCAACCCCCTCTGGGTGAGCTCCTCCTGTGAGAAGCAAAATACCAATCCACCTTCCTTCCTCCACTCTACTGTTTTTAGTGCCCTTCCTCCCCGCCTCCTCCACTCCATCCCTAATTTATTTGCACTTTAACGAGGGTTCCACCTTTCCCTCTCCGGATTTACCCTCCAACATTTCCTCTCAATAGCAAACCTCCGCCTGTGAGCGCAAGTGAACAATTCCAAATCCCCGAGTCCCATAGAGAGCAGCAACCGCTATACAACATGGATCATTTGACCAAGTAACCCTTGCACCTCGGCAGCAAACAACAGAGTGTGAGCAGCCTCGGCAATAGGTGTCAAATAAATAGCTCAGGCAGCTCAGCTGCTAAGTGATGTTTCTCTGTACCGCGTTGAATAATGTATCATGTAGACATTGATCCATGTTCAGTTTTTTATGACACGGTGTGAGTGCACTCTATTCCCCATGGTGCACTACTTTTGACCAGGGCCCATAGGGTGCACTATATAGGGAATAGGGTGGCATTTTGGATGCAGACTGTGTGCAGCCAGCTCACCACTGTTGTACAATAAGAGCAACGTAACTCATATAGTCAAGATGATACAGTGTGTTTGATTGGAGACCATCACCATGGGATCCTGTGGGCTAGTGACCATGGGGTACTCATATACTGTATGGACTATAGAATATGTATAGGCCTTAACCCTGTAAAGAACTGTAGAATATAGAATGAACTATGGAACACTTACAGCCTATATCCTGGAAAGCATAGTAGAATACAGTAGATCACAATAGAATACAGCAGTCCAAATCTGATCTTTTTTCCACTAATTGGTCTTTTACCAATAATTTCTGATCTTTTCACATCAGATATTTTTCAAAGCTTATCTGATTGGTCAAAAGACCAAAGAGTGAAACAAATATCAGAATTGTGCTGCCTGTTGTGAACGCAGCCGTAGAGTCATGGAATATGTACAGGCATTTTACTAGGAAAGACTGAATGGCCAAGTTATTAGCATCTATTCCAGTCTTAGCATACTTCTGACCAGAACATGTCATTGTGGCCTGAATCATCGTACACAGCCATGACTGAAAACATGGTCAACAACATCCTCCATCCATTTATTCCTTTCTTTCTTCACCTCAGATCTCATTAAAGTGTTGTTGACAGAGTAGCGGTGACTATCCCTGTTAGATTAATAATCATGTTCTATACAGCTTTTCGGAGCTCTGCAGAAACAACTCAATACTGTAGCCAGCATCACAATCCAATGCCTTCTCTAAGCTGTGGAGTCAGTAGCCCGCATCACTACTCAATGCCTGCTCTCTTCTGCTCCGAAGTTAATTCTAAAGTTCATTATGGTACTTAGCTTCAATGAAGCTGGCCTCTTGCCTCCGCAGCCTCCCCCTGTCGACAGTGTTGTGTGACTGCTGGAACAACCTTGAAGAGAGTAGCAGAGAGCTGTGGGTGCATTCTGGAGTGACCGTGGAGTGACAAAGTGGCTTTTTACTCTGCGGTTTCTAGGCAACATGTTGCGCTCCAGGAGAATGGCTCTCACGGACGCGGTTCAAGAGCACCATGCGGTTTCTTCTGTGGTCTCGACCTATGCAGCATAAAGACTTGTGTGAATACTGTGGCAGAAGCTATAGCTCTTCAAGACATAAAGTGTGTGGGAATAGTTATTTTTGACTTTTTTTTTCCTGGAAGAGATTCAAAAAGAGCTTGCCGTTAAAATCTGACACCGAAAACAAAGACATTTACTTTATGTTGCAGAAACCCAACACAACATGACACAAAAAGAAAGGAGGACCAAGGCACTCTTCATATAATGAATTAAAATGCCTTTATTTGTATGGCGTGTTCAATGGAAACAAAGAAGAAAATCTGACTCGTTTTCGCTGCACGGCCTTCATCAGGGAGTACAAAGAAATGATAATACAATGTCCTCTTTTTAACAGCTTTTTCAACCCTAATTAGAAAAGCGATTGGTTACCAAATTGATTGGACAACATCTAGTAAGCAATACTATACACATTAAAAAATGAAATTCTGTAGATATGCTATCAAAACGTTTTACTCCAAGCTAGAAGCATCAGAACGCCTAGAAAGGTAGTTCTAACCTTAAATATCAGTGGGCAAAGTGCCAAGAAAAGGAAAGCAATCTATTCCATAGTACACTAGAACACAGCAAACATGGACAACACGACACATTACTCGAAGTAACTCTTTCCGAAACCAACCAACTTTTCCATGAAGTCTAAAATGGTGGAGAGGAAGAAGAGGAGAGTGTGCAGAGAGATTACAGAAGTTTGGGGGGCTGGATTAGACTCAGGAGTGTTTGAAGTACAGGAGAAAACACAAGCTGGGTTTCAGGGCAAAACTTTGACAAAACTGTCAATCCTGTGGAGAAGCAAAGCCAGCGAGGGCGGATGAGAGCTGGGGGAGTAGGAGAGAGAAGGGAAGAGTGAGAGGGAATGAGAGTGCAATGGAAAGAGAGAGAGAGGGGAATAGAGAAGTGAAAAGGACGAGAGAGAAGGTAAAAGAGGGAGCTGGTGGAGGGAAGCAAGAACGAGAGCGAGTGCGAGAGAGGAGAGGGAGAGAGTTGAAAAGAAGACGGTTTACAGATTTCTCTGTTATAAAAGAGAAGAGGGGAGGATGCTTGGTGGAGATAAGAGGAGGAAGTTGATTAAAGTCGGAGACGAGGAAGAACAGAGGAGGCTGTATTTAGCATTCAGGCAGCATTGTAAAGGCTTATTTTCATGCTCTACTTTATGAAAATGAAGATGTCTGGAGGGTCTCTGTAGCTGAGCTGAGCTGCATTAGATAGCTGCACACAACTGACTTATGATTAGAGCCACCATGCTCTGTCATATTATCAATCTGCTCACATCTGATTATGCGAGGATCCGACCCAACACTTAAGGGGACAATCTTTAACATTGATCCAGGGCACATGTTGACAAGCTCTCCATTAAGTTCATTTGTAACATCTATATGTAACTAAGAAAAATATCTACTCTGGCCTAGATAGTGAAGTTATATAGTCTGTGGCGTGACATGAGGATTTGGCTGTAGAATGCTGTAATGCGGCCAGTCAAAATGTGAATGGCCGATTTGTATGTGTGCTTGAGTGTGTGTGTGTGTGTGTGTGTGTGTGTGTGTGTGTGTGTGTGTGTGTGTGTGTGTGTGTGTGTGTGTGTGTGTGTGTGTGTGTGTGTGTGTGTGTGTGTGTGTGTGTGTGTGTGTGTGTGTGTGTGTGTGTGTGTGTGTGTGTGTGTGTGTGTGTGTGTGTGTGTGTGTGTGTGTGTGTGTGTGTTCAGCTGGCTGGATGTGTTAAGGAGTCTCCAGTCACATTCTGGCTGTTCCTCCTCTCTCTTCACACCACTAATTATTCCCCTGCCTGCCTCCCATTCTCTTACACCTTTAATAGGAACACTACCTTGCCACCCAGACGTGAGAGGCGAAAGAAAAGGAGATAATATTATATCAGAAAACACAGAGATTGCATCCCAAATAGCACCCTATTCCCTATTTAGTGAACTACTTTTGAGCAGAGACCTATGGGTCCTAGTCACACGTGGCGCACTACACTTTTCAACCAGAGAGTATCCTGTAGTGTTTTTGTATATTGTACATTCCTGAGCACTAATATAAAATATTCATAAAGAGAGTGTGAAGGGAGGTACGGATAGGGGGGGGGGGATAAAAGCTTAACTGGTTGATACCTTTTGGAGTGTGATTTTTAGTGAGTAAAATGAATGAATAAAGTGGGAAACAAGGCGGGTGGAGAGCCAGTGGAGGGAGAGAGCGGAGCCGCCTGCAGGTCCCCGGGGGTGCTCCCTGCCTTCCTGCGTGCGCCCACTGACTAATGGGCTGCCGTTGCCATGGAAACGCTGTGCGAGCGAGCGAGGAGCACAACACTGACGATGGTTACAACGCAGCTTGCTGCCTCTCCTTTCCCTCCTGGCTCGCCCTTACCCCCCCTCCCCTCCCCTCTCTTACCCCTCTTCTTCCTCTTCTTCCCATCCCCTACACCTTGAGCCACAGGCAGGCAGGCAATTAGGCAGGCAGCCATCAGACTATAAGGAGAAAGTGGAAGTGTCATCTGTGTGTTCGCCTCACTCCCCCTTTTTTCTCTCCTTCTCTCTTTCTCTGCCTTTTAACTGCAGGCAGACACAGTCACATTATGTAGTGGTTTAAAGGGTGAAGACTATTCTATGTTCTGTTATCACTCCTTTTTGAAAGCTCTCACTGATGCCAATGGTCACAGGTTGGGGTTGGTATATTACAGAGCTCAGTCTCCATACAGTAACGTACAGTAGGTATGGAGAAACACTTGACTGGTTCAAAGCGTGAAGAGGGTTTCTGTGTTTTTTTATTCCCTACTGAGTGAAGAGTGGTATTATGAGTAGGGTTGCACCGTTTGGGGAATATTTAGAGGTGGAAACTTTCTGTGGGAATTAGCGAGAATATACGGAAATATATGCAAATTAATAGTAATACCATTTGAATGTAAATGTTTTTTTTGCATTGGATATGTTTAACATATCATATGGAGACCGAAACATAAACCTTTTACCTTATCATAAGTAGACATAATTGCAAATTATTAAATCCTTCCAATAGAAATAAAAACAACAATTTAGTTACAAATTGAACTTTAATTAAATGAGTTGACTCTTCATATGGCATGATTTCACTGAACAACAAAAGAAAGGGAATATTGAATGATCCCCAATGATCCATCGCATCTCCCAAAAACGTTTTCAACATACATACAGTGGGGCAAAAAAGTATTTAGTCAGCCACCAATTGTGCAAGTTCTCAAACTTAAAAAGATGAGAGAGGCCTGTAATTGTCATCATAGGTACACTTCAACTATGACAGACATAATGAGAAAGAAAATCTAGAAAATCACATTGTAGGATTTTTAATTAATTTATTTGCAAATGATGGTGGAAAACAAGTATTTAGTCAATAACAAAAGTTTATGTCAATACTGTTATATACCCTTTGTTGGCAATGACAGAGGTCAAACGTTTTCTGTAAGTCTTCACAAGGTTTTCACACACTATTGCTGGTATTTTGGCCCATTCCTCCATGCAGATCTCCTCTAGAGCAGTGATGTTTTGGGGCTGTTGCTGGGCAACACAGACTTTCAACTCCCTCCAAAGATTTTCTATGGGGTTGAGATCTGGAGACTGGCTAGGCCACTCCAGGACCTTGAAAAGCTTCTTACGAAGCCACTCCTTCGTTGCCCGGGCGGTGTGTTTGGGATCATTGTCATGCTGAAACACCCAGCCATGTTTCATCTTCAATGTCCTTGCTGATGGAAGGAGGTTTTCACTCAAAATCTCACGATACATGGCCCCATTCATTCTTTCCTTTACACGGATCAGTCGTCCTGGTCCCTTTGCAGAAAAACAGCCCCAAAGCATGATGTTTCCACCCCCATGCTCCACAGTAGGTATGGTGTTCTTTGGATGCAACTCAGCATTCTCATCTGACCATATGACAATCTCCCAATCTTCTTCTGGATCATCCAAATGCTCTATAACAAACTTTAGACGGGCCTGGACATGTACTGGATTAAGCAGGGGGACACGTCTGGCACTCCAGAATTTGAGTCCCTGGCAGCGTAGTGTGTTAATGATGGGAGGCTTTGTTACTTTGGTCCCAGCTCTCTGCAGGTCATTCACTAGGTCCCCCCCGTGTGGTTCTGGGATTTTTGCTCACCGTTCTTGTGATCATTTTGACCGCACTGGGTGAGATCTTGCGTGGAGCCCCAGATCGAGGGAGATTATCAGTGGTCTTGTATGTGTTCCACTTCCTAATAATTGCTCCCACAGTTGATTTCTTCAGGCCAAGCTGCTTACCTATTACAGATTCAGTCTTCCCAGCCTGGTGCAGGTCTACTATTTGTTTCTGGTGTCCTTTGACAGCTCTTTGTTCTTGGCCATAGTGGAGTTTGGAGTGTGACTGTTTGAGGTTGTGGACAGGTGTCTTGTATACTGATAACAAGTTCAAACAGATGCCATTAATACAGGTAACGAGTGGAGGACAGAGGAGCCTCTTAAAGAAGAAGTTACAGGTCTGCGAGAGCCAGAAATCTTGCTTGTTTGTAGGTGACCAAATACTTATTTTCCACCATAATTTGCAAATAAATTCATTAAAAATCCTACAATGTGATTTTCAGGATTTTTTTTCTCATTTTGTCTGTCATAGTTGAAGTGTACCTATGATGAATATTACAGGCCTGTCTCATCTTTTTAAGTGGGAGAACTTGCACAATTGGTGGCTGACTAAATAGTTTTTTGCCCCACTGTATGTAAAATGACAGTCTAGAAATCAAAGCTTTGGTTGTCTTCCTCTCAGGCTTCAATGTCTTCTCCCTGGACCTCCTCAATGTCCACCTCTTGAACATCAGACTCTGATGCCTCCATCTTCACTCTCACTTTCCAACCTTGTTGAGGATGGCTCAGGCTCAAAAAGTCTCAACCCTTGTATTGGTCAGCCTGTTGCATGCTTTGGTGTGTGTGCTCCCAAACAACGACCAGTAGCGCTCTGAGGTGGCTGATGTTGGTGGGATTTGGAGGATGATGGAGGCAACAGGGGAAAGAGCCTCAGATCCACAAAGTCCCTTTTTCCAGGTGGCTGAAGAGATATGTTGGCACGACTGCCATATTGCATCTCCATCCCAAGGCCCTTGCTTGTAAGTGTACTTCGCCAGACTGCCAAGAACCTTACTGTCATCCAGGCCAAGGTGACGAGACATGATAGTGATTACACCATAGGCCTTGTTGATCTCTGCACCAGACAGGATTCTCTTGCCAGCATACTTGGGGTCCAACATGTACGCTGCAGCGTGTATGGACTTCAGGCAAAAGTCTTCAAGCATTTTGATGTATTTCAGAACTGCAGTTTCCTCTGCTTGGAACGACAGTGAAGTGTGCAGGGCAGTACGGATTTCTTCTCTGACATGTCTGAACATCAGACAGGATGACATTGTCTCCCTCAATCAGTGCAATGGCTACCACTATATGTTTTAGGAGTTTCAGGCTGCTTACCACTCTCTCCCAAAATACATCATCCAGGAGGAACCTCTTGATGGGGCTGTCCATATTGGCAGACTGTGAAATGACAAGTTCTTGGGGAGACTCCTCCCCCTCCAGGAGACTGTCAAACAGGATGGCAACACCAACCCAACGGGTGTGCTGCAGCTTCAATGTGCTGCTCTTATTCTTCTGACTTTGCTTGGTGAGGTAGATTGCTGCTATAACTTTATGACCCTTCAAATGCCTAACCATTTCCTTGACTCTTTTGTAAAGTCTATCCATTGTTTTCAGTGCCATGATGTCCTTGAGGAGCAGACTCAATGCATGAGCAGTACAGCCAATGGGTGTGACATGAGGGTAGGACTCCTCCACTTTAAACCAAGCAGCCTTCATGTTCACAGCATTGTCTGTCACCAGTGCAAATACCTTCTGTGGTCCAAGGTCATTGATGACTGCCTTCAGCTCATCTGCAATGTAGTGACCTGGGTGTCTGTCTCTTGTGTCTGTGCTCTTGTAGAATACTGGTTGAGGGGTGGAGATGATGTAATTCCTTGCCCACAAACATTCGACAACCTATCAGAGATTATTGAAATACAGTATGCTTTCTCTATGATTTTCTTGACCTTCACTTGAACTCTGTTGAACTCTGCATCCAGCAAATGAGTAGATCAAGCATATCTGGTTGGAGGGGTGTATGCTGGGTGAAGAACATTCAGAAATCTCTTTCAATATACATTGCCTGTAAGCATCAGGAGGTGAACCAGTTGCATACACAGCTCGAGCAAGACATTCATCAGCATTTCTTTGACTACATTCCTCCATTGAGTCAAAAAAACCTTCTGATTCCAGGAGGACCATTGAGCTGTTGCTATTGATAATGTGTATGATTCATCATTTTCACCTCGAATAGAAATAGAGGGACTTTTTTCAGAGGTTGCTTGTTGTGAGTACTGAGGGAACTTAATTCACTTTGCCAGATGATTCTGCATCTTTGTTGCATTCTTCACATATGATTTGGTACAGTATTTGCAAATGTACACAGCTTTTCTTTCTACATTTTGGGGTGGCAGGCTAGTCTAGTGGTTAGAGTGTCGGACTAGTTGGTAGAGCATGGCGCTTGTAACGCCAGGGTAGTGGGTTCGATCCCCGGGACCACCCATACGTAGAATGTATGCACACATGACTGTAAGTCGCTTTGAATAAAAGCGTCTGCTAAATGGCATATATTATTATATTATTATTATTAACCGCAAAGTTGCAAGTTCAAATCACCGAGCTGACAAGGGACAAATCTGTTGATTCTGCCCCTGAACACGCAGTTAACCCACTGTTTATAGGCTGTCATTGAAAATAAGAATTTGTTCTTAACTGACTAGCAGAGTTAAATAAAGGTGAAATAAATTAGCTGCAGGAAAATGTCTCCACACATCAGATAGTGCCAGTGGTATTTTCCTGTAAAGATTAGAAAAAAAATGGATAATAAAAGCAACTAAAATTCCATTTACAGATAAATAGTTAAGCAGTTTGATTAAACAGCTTCTTTGTAAGACAAATGTTTTAAAGTGAAACATGTATGGAAACACTCCCCAGTTAGCAGGCTCGAGCAAGCTAAAACCCACATGTTAGCTAAAACTAACTAGCAGAAGTTGTTAACAAGTTTAGAAATGATTTAAACACACTTTGTACGTCATATAAAAATATTTACCCAACCCAGTATTGTAATCAAAACTTACCAGAAAGCATGTAGTCCTTGGCTTAGACAGTGTAGTAGTGTGGGCTCAATAGCATCTCATTAGTGTGCAAGATCTTGAGAATAAGCTGTACATTTGATGGAAGAGTGCACTGCACATGTGATGGAAGAATGCACTGTGCATGCAGAGGGTTGCAATTCCATTAAATTGTGGATAGACCTAGAATTGCCTTATGTGTATCCCACAAAAATAGGTTCACTGTTATAAGCTAACTTTTTGGGGAGTGACACTAAGAGGTCTGTCAGCTATCTGTCTGACACTGAAAGGATTTTAGAGAGTAAACACAGTTTTGTGAGTAAAAAGTGAGGTTTTGTAAAGTAAAAAATACTTTGAAATACTATACATCAGTGCATTTTGTAGTTTAGTTAGATGTAGATTGTATTTTTTGGGGTACATGGAGTTTACTATTTACATTTTTTAATACTTTTACTTTTACTCCACTATATTCCTAAAGAACATATATACTTTTTACTCCCATACATTTTCCCTGACACCCAAAAGTATTTGTTACATTTCGAATGCTTAGCTGGAAAGGACCATGGTCCAATTAACACACGTATCAAGAAAATACGTGGTCATCCCAACTGCCTCTGATCTAGCGGACTCACTAACACATGCTTTATTTGTATTTGATGTCTGAGTGTTGGAGTGTTCCCCTGGCTATCCGTAAATACATTTAAAAAACTATTGAATTGTGTAATCTGGTTTTCTTAATATACACCTAGAAAGAATGATACCAAAAGGGTTCTGCAGTTGTCCCAATAGGAGGAAAGTTTTTGGTTTCAGGAAGAACCTTTTTTGGTTCCAGGTAGAACTCTTTTGGGTTCCTCGGTGGAAAGGGTTCTACGTGGAACCCAAAAGGATTCTACCTGGAACCTAAAGAGTTCTACCTGGAACCAAAAGGGATTCTTCAAAGGGTTATTCTATGGGGACAGCCAAAGAACCCTTTCAGTTCTAGATGGCACCTTTTTTTCTAAGAGTGTAAAGTACCATTTGAGTGTAAAGTAACAGTAAGAGTGTAAAGTACCATTTGAGTGTAAAGTAACAGTAAGAGTGTAAAGTACCTTCGCGCGCCAATCCCTTTAGCGGGATCGATTTGACAACATCCAGTGAAATTGCAGAGCACCAAATTCAAACTACAGAAATGTCAATATTCAAGATTCACAAAACTATAAGTGTAATACATCAAAATAAACCTTGACTTCTTGTTAATCCAGCCGCAGTGTCAGATTTCAAAAAGGCTTTACGGCGAAAGCAGACCGTGTGATTATCTGAGGACAGCACCTCTCATACAAACACATGAAAATCATTTTCAACCAGGCGACACAAAAGTCAGAAATAACAAAATAACGATCTTCTATTGGCACTCCAAAATGTGCCAGAAAGATCACAAATGGTCCTTTTGTTCGATAATGTCCTTCTTTATATCCCCAAAATGTCCATTTATTTGGCGCGTTTGATTCAGAAATACACCGGTTCCAACTCGCCCAACATGACTACAAAGTATCTAATAAGTTACCTGTAAACTTGGTCCAAACATTTCAAACAACGTTCCTAATCCAACCTAAGGTATCCTAAAACGTTAATAATCTATAAAATTTAAGACGGGATAAACTGTTTCCAATTCCGGATAAAAACAACGTGAAGCGCATTCCAGTTCACGCGCATCAAAATACTAGAGACTTTCAGAGTGACACTTACAAAGAACAGCCATACTTCTATTTCTCAAAAGAAAAACATCAAACAATTTCTAAAGACTGTTGACATCTAGTGGAATACATAGGAACTGCAACCAGGTTCCTATTAAAATAGGGCTTCCCATACTATGACCTCAACATTTTTTTCCCCCCCTGGATGGTTTGTCCTCGGGGTTTCGCCTGCCAAATCAGTTCTGTTATACTCATAGACATTATTTTAACAATTGGGTACTTTTGCCACCACTGCACATAGTCATGGAGAGTGCACACATTACCATTTGCACGTATACACATGCACACACACAAGCACACTCCCACATAAGCAAATGGACATGCAGTGTCAGGACCCGGTTACGAACCCGGGTCTCCGGAGTGAGAAACAGTCACTTAACCAACTGAGCCACAAATAGTTGGCAGAACCCAGAAGATGAGGCAGACACAGCAGTACTTGAGACGGTGTATTTAATGAAGTAAAAAGTGAAGTTCTTCAGGAAAACATGTAACTCCACAACCTCAAAAGGAATTTCACAAGAACAAAGGTAATCCTCCAAGACAAAAAGGTAAATCCACAAGGTGGAAGGTATTGCACAAAAAGCCTAAAAAAATACTCAAAAACAAACAAACAAACAAGAACAAAAAACAGAATTACACAAGAGAGTCCACCAGGATCAACAAGAGTTCACAGAGTACTAGGGCTGGGTGCTAACATACAAACACAGAGCAAAGGACTGAGGAAAACAAAGGGTTTAAATACAATCAGGGGAAACGAGGCACAGGTGCAAATAATAATGGGGATCAAGGGAAAACAAAAGGTCAAAAGGCACAATGGGGGCATCTAGTGACCAAAAACCGGAACAACCCTGGCCAAATCCTGACATGCAGATCATGCTACTAAATTGAATGTGGTTTGAGTGGAGTGTGACAATACTAGAGACAGAGGCCATCTCACACTCTTACCTCTCACTCTGGTCACAGTAATGTGTGTTCGTCCATTTCCACAGTTCTGCACCTTGGTATCCAAGTCGCTTACCCAAAGGTCAGACTCTCTCCATTACATCTCTACCTTCTGTCCAGAATGGTAGACTTTCTATTTATGAGTTGGTAAACAAGACATGGAAAATACAAGATTGGTTACAAATGTCACCCGTTGAAATATCAATGCAGTGAGAATAGGATCGATACCAGGCATATTGTTGATAAAGTCCTGCTGTTCTTTCTAAAGAGCTGTTTGCGTCATCATAGACTCCGAACCATTATTTTGTACCATGTGACCAACACCAGTATGGGGAGGGAAGAGTTCAGCATGGAACCTTTCTGGGTTGAAACGTTTTACATTAACATCTGTTTTGGGGAAAACTCCTTTTTTCCTCTAACCTAATCTCTTTCTCTCAATTTTGTATTTATTCCCATTCTCTACTCTACTCTACTCTACTCCTCTGTGTGCACTACAGGGCCAGTGGTCCTCTGTCTAGATGGATGACATTTAATGGATGTCTCTCATCAGAATGTTAAAAGAGCCCCACAGCCAAACAGGAGGGAGGGAGGGAAAGAGAGAGTGGAGAGGGGGGCTGAGAGAGGGAGGAATTGATAGCAATAGAGTGACTGGAAAAGGGCTTGAGTGAGTGAGAGAACAATGGTGGGAAAGAGAAGAGATAGGGAACTCTATTGTTTTAATTACGAGAAATGTGTGTATGGAAAAGAAAGTTGTTTCTGAATATGCTTCCAACGGCTGAATCTGATATGCCCCTGTCTCGTTAGTGTCTTTCAGCTCTGTGTAACGGACTTCCTTGCACAAGCATTGCATACAGAAGTCAATTCTTAATGGGTTACATATATATATTTAAATACTGAGGCGGCTGGTTTTCTTTATTTCCTCAAGAGCTTTCTGACAATGCAGTAGCGGTGAAATACTCCGTTAAGATAAGGGCCACACACAATACCTCTATTCAGACAACATCGCCTCAGCTCTGCATTCACCTCGGTTTGCATTCACAGCTTATGTAGAGGAAGGCAAGGATGTTTTCTCTGGCAGGTGTAGTAATGCATTTCCTAGAAGTAGGGTTGGACAGTGGAATGGAACACTAATTGTATGTAGTCCAAGGTGCTGACTCACTATTCCAACCCTCTCTCCCTCTTTTCCTCACTCTCTCTCTCTTCCTCTCTTCCTTCCCTGCATCAACTTCACCCTCTCCTCCCTCCTCCCTCCTCCCTCTTTTCCCTTCCTTCTTTATTGACCATGTTGTACAGTAATGTATTTATTTATTGGATGAAAAGTCCCCTCTGAGCGAACAGGGGTGTTTTCTTCCCGCCAACCAATACTTGCTCAGCGTGAATATTGATTGGTTTAGACCATGAAACAATCCCGTAGCTTGCTCGCTCTGACCTGCGGGTCAACTGGCAGGACAATAGCTGCAGTGCTCACACTCTAACACATCTCATCCTGTATTCTGAGCTGATGTTGAGAGAGAGAGAGAGAGAGAGAGAGAGAGAGAGAGAGAGAGAGAGAGAGAGAGAGAGAGAGAGAGAGAGAGAGAGGCCGATACCCGCTAATGATCAAAATCCAGAAAAGAGACGTTAAATTCTACAATTCCATCACCTACAGAGGTAAACCTCATGAAGAGTGCCCTAAGCACGCTGGTCCTGGGGCTCTGTTCACAAACACACCCCACAGAGCCCCAGAATAGCGACACAATTAAACCCAACCAAATCATGACAAAACAAATCTTTCTCTCTTTCTTTCTCTCTCTCGGAGGACCTGAGCCCTAGGACCATGCCCCAGGCATACCTGGCATGATAACTCCTTGCTGTCCCCAGTCCACCTGGCCGTGCTGCTGCTCCAGTTTCAACTGTTCTGCCTGTGATTATTATTATTTGACCATTCTGGTCATTTATGAACATTTGAGAGAGAGAGAGAGAGATAGAGAGAGCGCTCTCAGCCAATTACAGGATACCCGAGGGTTACACTCTGTGTCAAACATTGCAGCTATTAAAGAATGTCAGGAAGGTTCATAAAATGTCAAGGAAACCTTACATTTCTTGTTATAAGGAGGAATTTAGGTTTTTGGCAATTATTGTTCCTAGTGATTACTGTGGTATAGTTAACAAAGAGACTGCATAGCAGATTGGTGGTCCCTGGAGTATCATAGACACGATCAGAACACTAAGCTTAGACGGAAGTGAGGAAGTCTACTTGTATGTTAACAGATGTAAATAAGTAAAGCGTTAGATATAAAGGGTTATCATCATCAATGCCCGTTACTGAAAATACTACTTGAGGCTCTCAACTTGAGTTTTAAATGTGCTGCTAAAAAGCCTTTATTGTGCCTGAATTAGAGAGGTCTCTGTGGAGTAGGTGTTCATATTTGACACGCTAATATATGTTTTCTATCAGCGTAGTATGTGAATAATGCAAAATGCTTGAACTGAGGATTGTCACACGGCGTTCTTTTATATAAACTGTTTTCCTGATTGTTCTCTGAATTCTGTTATTTTCCCCCAGTGGCCTATTGTATTAGTGTTTAGGCATACTATTGGAGGAAATTAGTGTAGCAGTTACTACAGGTAGCTAGTAGCATCTTTGAGCAGGACAAGGGGTTAAAATATGTCACATGGCTGAAAACACTTCATGCATATTGAGGGAGATGCTGTATTGTGGCTACAGGGTATCTAGTAGCATTGTTAGCATTATCGCTAACTCCTCCACTCATATCGTCGAGGCATGATGCATCTGTGAGGTGAATCAGGGGTTAATACTGTAACATCATATGCAGATGACAATATGATGGGGAATAAAGTAAGTAGGCTAAGTAACTGCCACGCTCTGAGGGATTTTATTCCGTGGTAATTTACATAATCATCATAATAATAATACACTAGTTCCATGCTTAAACCTTTTGTGCCGTAATGAGTGCTAATTATCATCATTATAGACCATAGAACAACATTCATTATTTTAGTGGTGCTTGCTCGCTAATGAATAATGATATTTTGTTTGCATTAAAATGCATCTTATTTATTGTGATCCGTGTAGCTACCCACTCCTTTGACTTTTTCTTAAATGGAGAGTCTACTCATCTGAATGAATCAATGAATGTACCTCCTTATAGTACAGGTTCCTTAACAATCCTCTTTGGCCATAGTGTCATTGACCCACATTTTGGTTTGTTAATGTACAATTTATCAAGATTGTTGACTGTAAATTACTTGGTAGATAGATGGTAATAGGTAGTAGATGGCTAATAGTGATGAATACGTTCCAAATAACTAACAAAATCATCAGCCTTTTTTTTGTTGTTACCTTTATTTAACCAGGCAAGTCGGTTAAGAACATATTCTTATTTTCAATGACGGCCTGGGAACAGTGGGTTATCTGCCTGTTCAGGGGCAGAACGACAGATTTGTACCTTGTCGGCTCGGGGGTTTGAACTCACAACCTTCCGGTTACTAGTCCAACGCTCTAACCACTAGGCTACGCTGCCGCTCCAATCAGCCTTTGATAACCAATGTTGTGTTGTGGCGGCTGGTGCTGTATGCAGGGTTGGCGAAGGGGTTGTGTTTAACACAGCATTTTCTTTTGAGTGTAGTAATACCCTAACTCCCCAAATCCAACACAGAAAATATGTTGGAGCACCATACACAACTACTTAGCATATAATTAGCATATATTAGCATACAATTATTCTATTAGCATATGATTGTATTAATATGGAACTGCGCCACCGACATCACGCACTAAGTAAATGTCACGTCGACTTGTTTTCCTCATCTCCTCTCACTAATGGTCAAGTCTTTAAATCACATAGTGCACACGTTTAGAACAGTTATTTTAACACATCGTGTGTCTTGTTGGGGACGACACGTGTTGTGTTATTTCTAACACAATCATTGTGTTGGCACAACATGATTTGTGTATTGTCTGAGTTGGTTTCCCTGGTCTGCATATCTAACTTCTTTCAAGAAGGATATTTTGCGTGTACATAATTTGTTTCATGTAAGATTTTGTATGTGGAGTGCTGTATTAAAAGTGTCTCCCCCAATCATTTACAGAATTTTAGTGGAATACAACACAATATGTGTGAAAAACACGTGTCTAGTTAGGGACGACACATGTTCTGTTAGTTTTAACATAATCAGTGGGTTGATAAATTTGCACAAATCATGTGTGTGCCAACACAGTGATTGTGTTAAATGTAACACATGTGTCATCCCTAACTAGACACACAGAAGTGTTAAAAAAAGACCACAAGTGTTGTTTTTAACACATCTGTCTGAGTGTCTTCAGCAGGTGTGAACCAACCAGAACTCACAGAGTTCTATACAGAGTTCTATATCTCCCATAGCTACAGCTTCTCAATAACTTCCATGAAAAACTGTGGGCTTAATTGGCTTATACACTCCATGGATAGTCATTTGTAAAGGAGTTGTTATGCAGGTGAATGAGGACCCAAAAGCGACTTGGCGAAAACAGAGTCTTTAATCCAGTTTAAGGAAATAGCAATACTCCTAGACAAATCGGAGCGGTAAATAAAGCATAAAAACAATTTCACTCGTAATCACGAGAACTGACTGGAGACTCGATAATAAACTGCAGGTTGCCTCGGGAAGGCACTTGACCGTAGCAGACTCAGACACCTGCTCACCACGCAGCATCTGAGGGAAACACGACACGACAGGGCGATACAAAGACACAGCACGGTGAACAATATACAAGGATCCGACAGGGCAGAAACGGAAAACAAGGGGAGAAATAGGGACTCTAATCAGGGGAAAAGATAGGGAACAGGTGTGGGAAGACTAAATGATTGATTAGGGGAATAGGAACAGCTGGGAGCAGGAACGGAACGATAGAGAGAAGAGAGAGAGGAAGGGAGAGAGAAAAAGGGGAACGAACCTAAAAAGACCAGCAGGGGGAAAACGAACAAAAGGAAAAGCAAAATGACAAGACAATATAAGACAAAACATGACAGGAGTTTGGTTTAAATGGTTATAATTATATTCTGCTATTAAAGTATTAATTCAAATGATTGATGGAATTAAAGTTAGGTCTTTCCCCCAAAAGACAATTATAAGGATAGACTATCATCTATATTCAAGTAAACAAGCAAACCTTATTATGGTGACTCGTGAATATGTGTTTATCCTATACCCAATATTTGGGATTAAATGATCATTTATAGTCTCTTTTGATTATGCACTTCCTGTTCATGCTCTTGATCTTATTGAATTGTGGATTGAGTATCTTCTTTCTTGTAGTGGTTTGTGAGGTTCTTCACCTCATTCAGCACGAGAAAGTATTCACACCCCTTGACTTATTCCACATTTTGTTGTGTTACAGCCTGATTTCAAAATGGATGAAATCGTTTTTTTCTTCTCACCCATCTACACAATATCCCTTAAATGACAAAATGAAAACATGTTTTTAGAAATACAGGAATACCTCAATTACATAAGTATTCACACCTGAGTAAATACTTTGCAGAACCACTTTTGGTGGCGATTTACAGCTATGAGTCTTGCTGGGTAAGTACTGTATCTAAGAGCTTTCCACACCTGGATTGTGCAACATTGGCCCAAAATTCTTCAAGAACTGTCAAATTCATTGTTGATCATTGCTAGACAACCATTTTCATGTCTCACCATAGAACTCAGCTACTCGGGAACATTCACTGACTTCTTGGTAAGTAAGCCCAGTCTATATTTGTCCGTGTTTTAGGTTATGGTCCTGCTGAAAGGTGAATTCATCTCCCAGTGTCACGCCCTGACTGTAGTTATCTTTGTTTTCTTTACTTTTAGTTAGGTCCGGGTGTGACAAGGGTGATATATGTGTTTTCATCCTGTCTAGGGTTTTTGTATGTTTATGGTTACCCAGTCTAGGTGTTTATATATCTATGGTTGCCTAGATTGGCTCTCAATCAGAGGCAGCTGTTTATCATTGTCTCTGATTGGGGACCATATTTAGGTAGCCATATGCCCTGGATAGTTTGTTATTTTCTATGTGTATTTGCCTGTGTCTGCACTCGTTGGGTATAGTGTTATGTTGTTTTGTATAGTGTGTTAGGTATTCATTAAAAGAAGAATGTATTCTCATCACGCTGCACCTTGGTCTCCTCCATATGAGGAACCCAGTGTCTGATAGAAAGCAGACTGAACTAGGTTTTCCTCTAAGATTTTGCCTGTGCTCAGCATTGTTTCATTTCTTTTTATCCTGAAAAACTTCCCAGTCCTTAATGATTACAAGCATACCGATAACATGATGCAGCCACTACTATGCTTGAAAATATGGACTGGTATTTAGTAATGTGTTGTATTGGATTTGCCCCAGACATAACACTTTGTACTCAGGACAAAATGTTAATTGCTTTGCCACATTTTTTGCAGTATTACTTTAGATCATTTTTGCAAACACAATGCATGTTTTGTACTCTGTCAATGATTAGGTTAGTATTGTAGTGCAACTGCAATGTTGATCCATCCTCAAGTTTTTCCTATCACAGCCTTCATACTCTGTAATTGTTTTAAAGTCACCAATCCCTGATTGGTTTCCTTCCTCTAGGAGTCTTTGTAGTGACTGGCTGTATTGATAATCCAACCAAAGTGTAATTAATAACTTCACGATGCTCAAAGGGTTATTCAATGTCTGCTTTTTTTGTACCCATCTACGAATCGGTGCCCTTTGCGAGACATTGGAAAACCTCCACGCTCTTTGTGGTTGAATCTGTGTTTTGAAATTGACTTCTAAACTGAGGGACTTGACAAATGTTTACTCCTGAACTTATTTAGGCTTTCCATTACAAAAGGGTTAAATACTTAGTGAGTCAAGCCATTTCAGCTCTTCAGTTTTTATTGATTTGTAAAAACATTGAAAAACATAATTCCACTTTTACATTTTGGGCTATTGTGTGTAGACCAGTGACAAAACAATCTCCATTTAATCCATTTTAAATGTGGGCTGTAGCACAACAAAATACGGTAAAAGTCAAGGGGTGTGAATACTTTCTGAAGCCACTGTGTAAATGTGCGTGAGGGTTCTTAGGTGGCATTCCTGTTTGATGCTGAAGTACTGATGTAATAGCGTTCTTGACATGATGAGTCAAGTCTAATTGAACACTGTTAGCAGGTGGCTTAGCAGTCTTAGCTAGAGTGGTACTTTAAGAAGAAAACATATTGGTTTGAATTTTTCAGTGGGGTCCAAATTTATTTGATAAATGATAAATATGAAAAAGAAAATACTGTATAAAATAAATAACTGAAATACTGAGCTATACTATATGCACATTTTGGGGGGAAAATAATATAATTTGAACTAATACAATTGCCCCGAGAAATGGATTTCTTTGAACAAGCGATATTATAGATTTTTCAATGTAGCCGTTTTTCAATGTAGGCGTCAAAATTATTGACACCCCTGTTTTTCATACCTCACCTTGCGAGGATAACGGCATTGAGCCTTTTTCTGAAATGTTTTATGAGTTGGAGAACACATATGGAGGGTTCTTAGACCATTCCTCCATACAGAATCGTCCCAGATCATTGATATCCTTATAGACTGCCATCTTCAATTCAAACCACAGGTTTTCAATAGGTTTCAGGTCCGGAGACTGAGATGGCCATTCCAAAATGTGGAATGTATGTGCGTGGTTATTTTATTGCTGGAAGATCCACTTGCGGCAAACTTTCAGCCTTCTGGCAAAGGGAACCAGGTTTTTGGCTAAAATGTCCTGGCCCTACACTGATACTGGGTCAAGTTCATGACTACCTTCTCCTTTCGAGGTAAAGAGCTCTAATTTCATGGCATCCAACAAACGTAAACGCCTGGACTGGTGCTTTGGTCAGATGACATGAAGATAAAGCTCTTTGGTCACGCACACCAGTGGTGGGTTTGGCGTCAACATTTCTGCATAAGCAGAAGATAACCCCATACCTACTGTGAAATATGGTGGTGGATCTTTGACATTATGGGGCTATTTTGCTTTCACTGGCCCTAGGACGTTGTTAAGGTCAACAGCATCATTAACTGTATCTGTTATCAGTACATTTTAACCAAAACCTGGTTGCCTCTGCTAGGAGGCTGTCACTTGGCCAAACGTGGATCTTCCAGCAAGACAATATCCCCAAGCACACATCAAAATCCACAAGGAAATAGTTGGCCACAAAATGAACGGAATTGAAACCCATTGAAAACCTGGGGTTTGAATTGAACTCATTAAACATTTCAGTGCCGTTATCCTCATAAGGTGAGGTATTGAAAGACATTGAAAACAAAAGCGTCAATAATTTTGACCCCTACCTTTTTAAGAATTGTTTTTAGTACTTGTTAAACAAAACCTCTTTCTCTGAGCAATTGTTTTAGTACGAAATATATAACTTAATTTTTTGGAGCTTACAATACAGAATAGCTAAGTTTTCTTAATAGTAATTTTGCTCATATTTATCAAGGGTGTCAATAATTTCGGACGTGACTGTAAGTGATATGAAGCATAGAACAATTCTAGAAGAATTGCATCCTTGCTTTTCACATGACAGCTTTTGACTAGGGATTGAAGCTGTAACAATGGTAGCAATGCTGTGGTAAAGCTCTGAGGACCTCTGCTATGGGACCACAGTACTACCAACATGGCCGAGAGTGTTTTCAGAGTGCAAGAGAAGAGCTGTGTCCCTGTCATGTCTGTCAGATGTGTGTGTGTGTGTGTGTGTTCATGAGCGGGTGTGTATCTGTGTTGCGTATCTGAAACTGAGGGACAGTGGGTCTCCATGCACCAGTGACTTTAAACTTTACCGTACATAACTACACTGCAAATTACCCAGTGTTAAATGTAACACCGGTCCAGTGTCTACACGGGTCCACACTAGTCAGAGTTAAGTTAACACACTGCTTAGTGTAAAGCCTTATTTACATATTTCCCAGAGTACCTCGCCTTTATTTGTTAGTGACATGGTTGTTGTAGTCATTTTTCTTTTTTTTTTGGGGGGGGGGGGGGGTGTCCCCCTTCATCAAGTGAGCTCTAAGCTAATATATTGAAACACAAATGATTTAATAGTGATGGGCAGTCTGAGTCTTTTTGGTGAGCTGGCTCGGTTCATGTAACAGGGCTGGCTCATTTGGCTCCCGAACAGCTATTTGTTCAAAATGCTTAAGAATTTACCTAGAACCATGAAATAAAGTATTATTATCCAAAGTAAATGCCAAACGATAGGCTACATTATGTCAGAGTGTGGAATGCACGTTAAAATAAAATGTTACCTGGCCAAATGGATGGCTGGCACTACACACTGAAAAAATCTGCGTTTACCAGATTGATTGACTCGCTCTCCTCGCTATTTATTGTTTTTGCATTGAAGATTCACCTTCTAGGTAATTATTTTTAGCGGCCTGAAACTCATGGTTTTCAGGACTGCAAGTCACATTATGATGGCTTGAAAAGTGTTAAATCCCATTGGAATTCAGCCAGAGTGGGGATATCCAACATTTGGAATTTCTATTCAACCAGAACCTGCATTCAGAATGACTGCTAGGTTGCAAAGATGAAGATATGAGACTACCGTCCTAAACAATCTAAACTGGATCAACCATTTTAGTAATGGGTGCCATAAGTCCAAGTAACAGATTGGATTTGATTAGAATATGTGTTATTTATAGTTATGTAGCATAAGATGAATTAATCAATCAATGTAAATGCAAAAACATAGATATTGAAACAAACTATTTTAAATAATCAACCTGCAATAAAGCCTCCTGGAAATATGATAATAATGGGCCTAGTTTTGGTTAAACACTGGTTATTAACAGCAACACTTGGGTTATTTTACACCAATGAGTGTTAATTAATTTAATACTTTCAGAGTTAGTTTAATAACACCTGAATCAACACTAGAAACGTTACGTTGAAAGATCAACACTAGGTAACACTGACCAACTTGCTTTGTATCAGTGGGCGGGACCGAGGCTGGGGAGCCTGTCTGATTGACAGCTGAGCGCTGGACCTCGGGAAAGCAGGATAAACGGCCATGAAAACACACTGAGTACTGTGCAATATTATGAAATGCCTGCCTGGCAGAAGTGTGAGGCTGCGTCTCAAAAGGCACCCTATTCCCTATATAGTGCACTACTTAGGAATAGGGCTCTGGTCAAAAGTAGTGCACTATGTAGGAGATCGGGTGTAATTTGTGATGCAGACAGAGACCTCTGTCTGAGAAAAGGCTGTAGCTGTAGTAACGCTCTGGTAAGCAGATACTTTCCCCCCAGGGATTTCCTGTCAGTGTTCAAACTACGTGCCAGTGTAGAGGTGCTTTGGTCAAGTACATGTTGATGTTGTTACAACGTGCGTTATGGCCGAAGGCAGAACCATGTATAGCTGGTTGAATCAGTAAGCCAATAAGACTGTAAAAAAAGTATAGGATGGAGTCAAGTTTATTGGTGGTGATATCTGTGATGAAGCTCTGTGACAAAGATGTTTTGCCTCCAGACAATCACAGATTATAAAGGGAAAGCTAGCCACGTAGCAGACACCAATGACTTGCTCCTGGTCAAGCTAAACACCTTCACTTCACATAACAACAAACCGCCGACGTGGGCCCCCATCGCACCTGAGGACTGTGATCCATTTCTAAAAGTGGCCAGTGATTCCTAATCTAGGTCTATTGGCAGCCACCTCTGATGTGCTAGTGATGGCTGTTCAGCAGTCTGATGGCCTTGAGATGGAAGCTGTTTTTCAGTCTCTCGGTCCCTGTTTTGATGCACCTGTACTGACCTTGATGTTCTTTTTGGCCTTCCTATGGCATTGGGTGCTGTGTGTGTGTGTGTGTGTGCACGCCCATTCCACACAAGTTTTTTTTTAAATGGACTCTGCCTAGTTTTAGACCATCCTCCTCTCTTTCAGGTTGGCAATACGGTCTATGGCTCTGTCATACAATACGCTTTTAGCTTTTGTTGTCATAGGCTACCTAGCTAAAATGCTTGCTAGCCTAGCTTCCACACATAGGGCAACAATGAACCAGCTAAATTAGCTAGCTAGTTGATGTGAGCCTACTAGGCTACATATTGAACTTCCATCGTCTCAGGGCAGTGGCACAATGGTTGACAACTCCATTGTGTCCTCCTCCCAGAGCGCTAAGAACCTTGGCGTGATCCTGGACAACACCCTGTCGTTCTCAACCAACATCAAGGCGGTGGCCCGTTCCTGTAGGTTCATGCTCTACAACATCCGCAGAGTACGACCCTGCCTCACACAGGAAGCGGCGCAGGTCCTAATCCAGGCACTTGTCATCTCCCGTCTGGATTACTGCAACTCGCTGTTGGCTGGGCTCCCTGCCTGTGCCATTAAACCCCTTCAACTCATCCAGAACGCCGCAGCCCGTCTGGTGTTCAACCTTCCCAAGTTCTCTCACGTCACCCCGCTCCTCCGTTCTCTCCACTGGCTTCCAGTTGAAGCTCGCATCCGCTACAAGACCATGGTGCTTGCCTACGGAGCTGTGAGGGGAACGGCACCTCAGTACCTCCAGGCTCTGATCAGGCCCTACACCCAAACAAGGGCACTGCGTTCATCCAGCTCTGGCCTGCTCGCCTCCCTACCACTGAGGAAGTACAGCTCCCGCTCAGCCCAGTCAAAACTGTTCCCTCACGACGCCAGGACAGCGGAGTCAATCACCACCTTCCGGAGACACCTGAAACCCCACCTCTTTAAGGAATACCTAGGATAGGATAAGTATCCCTCTCACCCCCCCCTCCTTTAAGATTTAGATGCACTATTGTAAAGTGACTGTTCCACTCGATGTCATAAGGTGAATGCACCAATTTGTAAGTCACTCTGGATAAGAGCGTCTGCTAAATGACTTAAATGTAATGTAAATGTAATATGAGTTTATGGTTAGAATGGCTGTCATAATCATTGGCTTGTACAGACAATTAAGTCAAAATCACAAGTCCAAATACCCACCTCCATCCTTGGCTTAGGAAAGGGCTGATTTAGCCAGCTAACTACTGCAGGACAACAACACAAGCAGACAAGAAACAGACACACTTTTCTGACGATGCGATGTGATTGGTGTGACGTCAAATCCAAACTGGACATACTTGGGAGGGCGTTTTGCTACGCCAGGACAACCCACAGGGCTCAATGCTGATTGGCAAATTATTTTATTTTTTCATCAATGGGGACCAAATACTTGCTGGCGTCAAACAATCAAATGCTACGTCGGACACATGTCATACTCTTTTGGTCCACACAGCATCAGATAGGGCTACACATACTGAGACAGAGAGGGGCGCTGTTTCCCTTGCTCGGATGATTTCTCCGGTGAGATTCAGCCACTTGCGAATTGAAGGAAGATTCCGAAGACACAGAGAGATTAAGTGATTGTATTATTTGAATTGTTTCATTGATCAAATATTTGGGGAAGCCAGGCTACACGTCACTGCTCGGGCTTTGAAAAATAAATCATTGAACTGATTGATTGAAAGTAAAAGGATATTGGTGAACAAATGCCGTGATCAAGGCTACAATGGTGCCAGTGCTGTGAGTGGAGTTCAACCAGTTGTTTAATTAAGAGCTCATATCAGACCAAGCCTAAAGTTTCTCATGTCATTCTTTATGAGTTTTAGTTTAGAAAACAATCATCTTTATGCAGAAGTGACAGTTACAGGGATGGTATAAAAAAACAGCTTAATTTCTGTAGCAACATCAGGGAAACAGTGCAGAAGGGAGGAGTGCTTCTGTCACGTTCTGACCATAGTTCTTTTGTGTTTTCCTTGTTTTAGTGTTGGTCAGGACGTGAGCTGGGCGGGCATTCTATGTTGGCTGTCTAGTTTGTCTGTTTCTGTGTTTGGCCTGATATGGTTCTCAATCAGAGGCAGGTGTTAGTCGTTGTCTCTGATTGGGAACCATATTTAGGTAGCCTGTTTTGTCATTGTGGGTTGTGAGTGATTGTCTATGTTAGTTGCTTTTGTCAGCACAGATCTTATGATAACGTCACAGTCGTTATTTGTTTATTGTTTTTTTTGTACAGTTTCCTTCGTGTTTTTTCGTCGTCTATTAAATGATGCCACGCTGCGCTTTGGTCCGCTTGTTACGACGATCAAATACAACAGTTTTATTTTTATTTTTAACTGGGCCTCTCACTCTCCTTAATTGCTGGCCTGTACACGTTACAGAAAAAATATTAAGTGTATAGGAAGCTCTGTGACAAGTTATCTGCAGATGCAAACAGATCATCTTTAGTGAACACTGGTTATTGAGGGCTCAAGCTAAATAACATCTTGTCATGCATCATTCAAGACTAAGTTTAAATTGTGTGCAGCACAATAGACACAATGCATAATGTCTCAGGAGGACTTCAGAAGGCCAGAGGAGTTTCTACACTGGATTTAATTACATTTGCCTTTATTTCAGCCCATTTGTGTAGACTATTAGCTAGACAACCTGATGAGTTCAACAGTAAATAGTGGTTAAGTGTATCCTCAAGCCTACTACTTTTTTCCTAATTGTTAAGCTATTTGATGTGTAATTTTAATAAAAACATTTATAAATAGCAGCTAAATAGCAGGTAAATACTGTGTCGCTATAGATACAATGCATAATAAAACAATCCCTATCATTTGGCATTAACAGACTGGTTTTACTCACAACAACTTTCTATCCAAGCTGAGTGAGAGCATGAGTACGGCTCATATCATGCAGGTTCAGGTAGCCTATACAGGACAGTTGTATTTGATTATTTTATCTATTGGTTTTTGATTAGTACGCTGTTGCTTTGAAAATGTAATTTACATTCTGCAATGTTTTAATTTACAACTTTAATTACTGAAAAAGTCATTACGTTAGGCCTACCAATAAACATTTATCCATTAGCTAAAGCAAAGCTATGGGATACATGCCCTGGCAACTCACAGAAAGCCTGTCATAGATTCAATAGCCAGCAGCAGTCACGCCCTGACCTTAGAGATCCTTATTTATTCTCGATGTTTGGTTAGGTCAGGGTGTGACTCGGGTGGGAGAATCTATGTTTTCTATTTCTTTGTTGTTTTTGCCTAGTGTGGTTCCCAATCAGAGGCAGCTGTCTATCGTAGTCTCTGATTGGGGATCATATATAAGTTGTAATTTTCCGTTTGTGTTTTGTGGGATGTTGTTTTCCGTTTAGTATCTGTGCCTGATGGAACTGTTCCCTTTCGTTTTTGTATTCGTTATTTTTGTTTGAGTGATTATTGACAAGAAAGATCATGAACACTTTCCACACTACGCTTTGGTCCACTCTTCCTTACGACGACGAGCGTTACAGAACACCCCACCAAAAAAGGACTAGGCAGCGTGGCCAGGAGGAGCAGGGATCCTGGGCCCTGGAGAAAAGGGAGTGGAGGACATCCTGGACCTGGGAGGAGGTAATGGCAGGGGACAAGACCCTGCCATGGAAGCAGGCGGAGGCAGCGAAAGAAGAACGACGACGACGAAGCACGAGAGGCAGCCCCCCAATTTTTGGGGAGGCACACGGGGAGATTGACGGAGGAAGGGTTTAGACCTGAGCCAACTCCCCGTGCATACCGTGGGGAGCGTGTGACTGGTCAGGCACCGTTATGCAGTGATGCGCACGGTGTCTCCAGTATGCATTCGTAGCCCAGCACACTCTGTTCCAGCTCCCCGCAGTTGCCATGCTAGAGTGAGCATTCAGCCAGGATGGATTTTGCCGGCTCAGCGCTCCTGGCCTCCGGTGCGTCTCTTCGGTCCAGGATATCAAGCGCCAGCTCTACGCATGGTGTTCTCAGTTGACCAGCACAGCCCAGTGCAGCCTGTTCCAGCTCCCTGCACTTGCCGTGCTACAGGGGCGATTCAGCCAGGACGCGTTGTGCCAGCTCTGCGCTCCAGACCTCCAGTACGCCTCCACGGCCCAGCATATCCTGCGCCGGCTCTACGCACTATGCCTCCAGTGCGCCTTCATAGCCCAGTGCGTCCCGTGCCAGCTCTCCACACTCACCGAGCTGGAATGGGTATCCAGCCAGGACGTGTTGGGGCACGTCTCCTCAGTCCGGTGAGACCTGTTCCGGCTCCACGTACGAAGCCTCCAGTGATGATCCATGGTCCGAAGCCTCCAGTGATGATCCTTGGCCCGGGGCCTGTAGTGATGATCCATGGCACGAAGCCTCCAGTGATAATCCATGGCCCAGAGCCTCTAGTGATAATCCATGGCACGAAGCCTCCTGTGATGATCCATGGCCCGATGCCTCCTGTGATGATCCATGGCATGAAGCCTCCAGTTATGACCCATGGCAGGAAGCCTCCAGTGATGATCCATGGCACTGAGCCTTCAGCGAGGGTTCCCAGTCCAGAGCCTTCAGCGAGGGTTCCCAGTCCGGAGCCTTCAGCGAGGTTTCCCAGCCCAGAGCCTTCGCCGACGGTCCCCAGTCCGGAGCCTCCAGCAGCGATCCGCACCAAAGTGGGGGGAGCCTGGGGGGAGCCTAAAGCAGGGCAGGGTCTGCATCCCGCACTGGAGCCCCCACCGAGAGTAGATGCCCACCAGGACCCTCCCCTATAAGTTCGGGTTTGCGGCTGGAGTCTGCACCTTTGGGGGGGGGGGGGTACAGTCACGCCCTGACCTTAGAGATCCTTATTTATTCTCTGTTTGGTTAGGTCAGGGTGTGACTCTGGTGGGAGAATCTATGTTTTCTATTTCTTTGTTGTTTTTGCCTAGTGTGGTTCCCAATCAGAGGCAGCTGTCTATCGTTGTCTCTGATTGGGGATCATATATAAGCTGTCATTTTCCGTTTGTGTTTTGTGGGGTGTTGTTTTCCGTTTAATATCTGTGCCTGACGGAACTGTTCGCTTCTGTTTTTTTATTCGTTATTTTTGTTTGAGTGATTCTTGACAATAAAGATCATGAACACTTTCCACTCTTCCCTACGACGACGAGCGTTACAAGCATAGTCACAATTTCAGCACCATGGGGAGGGGGCTGAACTCCGACCTTGCGCTGGAGTTCAGAGGTACTACGTTAAGCCAGTGTAGGTAACACTGATCAATTTTCTGTGCGTACGCAACCAATAAACGCTGATTTAATTTGTGCGACTCTCTTTCCCCGCTGCTCTAGCATGCAATAAACCCACATTCTGACAGACAGTCATAGTGTGTATAGGCGCTATTCACATCTTTGTACATATTACTTCTTTAGACTAGGAGTAAAATACTAATATTCACTGTGAACTCAGAGCAGTGGTTGCCATGGAAATGCAGCGTGCGTATCCTAACTCCTTATAGGAGTTGTGTGTGTGTGTGTGTGCGTGTGCGTGAATTGTGTGTCTGTGATTACTGTGAGTGTGTGGCTGCGCCTGTGTGTGTGCGGAGTGAGGCTGGAGTTCTCAGATAAGACTGGTGTCTCCATGCCTGAATAAAGGACTTGCAGCGTTGCTCCACTGAAAGCGGCCGACACAGTTATCAAGGAGTACGGGGACCCATACAAGACAGAGTACTGGAGTCAAAACACAACCAGGGAGAAGGACAAGAGAGAAAGAGACCTAATAACACATTCATTAGACTACAAACCCTCCCTGGAGCCATTACACAGGCTTTCAATGGACCTTCAATGGACCATTCACAATGGCCTTGGTCTCTTATCGTAAAAAAACGCACATTAATTTCTGAGGGCTTGGATGTGTGAATGTCTGTGTGTATAATAATTATTCAAAATTCATGGCAGAGCTTGTTATATGTCATAAAACATTAGGCCATGAAAGGGTATTTTCTTATTGTTTGGTCCATTACTGAGCTCCAGTATCAGATAGACTTGTAATTAAAATGCAATATTCAGACGGACATCAAACAACACATTATTACATTGTTTGTTTATTATCATTTTCCTAATTCATTCCTTTCAATTGGCAAACACTCTTTTTATTCTATAAGTTAATCACTAATACTATTTATTTTGATTACCAGTTTATTTGTAAAACCCTGTTGAATGTGTTTTCATTTTAGCCAAGCCCTCTGCTACATTCAGCTGATGGAAATGGGAGCTGTGTGTGTGTGTGTGCATGAGTGAGTGAGTCAGTGCGTGCGTGCATGCCCGTGTGTGTTTTTTTTTCTCGTCACTGCATGTGCGAGTATTCGGGTGTGCGTGCATCATGTGTGCATATGCGTGTGTGTGCATGCATATGTAGTTGCTTGTCTGCGTCAGACAGGTTTACAGATGACCGCCTGCCTATGCTCTGCAGCTGCTATGGGTCAGTAGGCATTGTTTGGGAACATAATAGAAATCAATTAGAGGTTTGGCTGCCAGACTGCCTGGGCAGAAACCTGCTGTGTATGCCTGCAGCAATGCCACTTTTCACGGGCATCCAGATTGGCAGAGCTAATCACACACTGCCCCAAGCCCTCAGCTGGGAGGGCCAATACAACTGCAATCCTGAAAGGCTGCATACTTGTGATATAGAAATGTTTATTTATTTGATACTATTGGTTAACATTCATATTTAACTAATAGTAATACATTTCTGTCATGTTAGTGTCTGTGTTTTCATGGTCTCCACTCCAGTTCCCTGCAGCTAATCTGGGCGTATGGTTACTGGAGACGGCTTGAGCTGACAAAGGAGTTAAAGACTGCATTACTTAGACAGGAATGTGTTTTACTAGAGATAGTTTAGGAGTAGAATAATCCCTCATTGTCTCAAAATCCTCCTTGCATCTGGGAAACTAAGCCAGGGTGGGGTTATGAAAACAATAAATGTGAAGATAACGATAAGATGAACCCAGAGGGGCTTATGATGCTCCTTGGTCTGCATAAGGGAGGTTGAACCAACCATGACTGAGCATTGTTAGTGTCAGCTATAGTACCCTGCATTTGTGTGAAGATCCAGCACTCAAGGGTCGGGGGTCGACCAAGCCTCATTAGATCAATAATGAATCGATATTGAATAAGAGGATTGTTTGAAGAAATGACCAAGTCTCTATCAGTACTGAATTTGCACAACATACTGTACAGGGCAAATGTATTGTGGATGCAGGGTTAATAAGAAAGAGCAGGCTGTTAGGGCTGTGAGTGAGTACAGGCTTAAGTTTTTAGCCGTGGACTAACACACCTTACTCATCTAATCAAGCTGACAGTGAGCAATTGATTAGGGGAAGCATGTTGTCTCTCCTCCTTCATCACAATAATCTAAATGGTCTTCTTTCCCTTGTCTCTGTGAAAACCTAAAAATTGCTGCTTAAAAGACTCACTCTCCCCGCTTACAAGATGACATACTGACAGCGTATGTACACTGCAAATTGGCCAGTGTTACCTAGTGTTGATTTTTCAGTGTAACCTTTCTAGTGTTGATTCAGGTGTTAAATAGTAACCGAAACCACACCCATCATTATCATATTTCCCAGGATGCACTATTGCAGGTAGATTTTTTTTTTTTTTTTTGGTTTCAATATCTATGTTTTTGCATGTACATTGATTGATTAAATAATCTTGTGCTTCTCAAATATAACATACATTTTCCCAAACTAATCCAATCGGTTACTTGGATTTATTGCACCCATTACTTCCCAACCGGACAGTCATTCTACATGCCTGTTTGCGGGTGAATAGAAATTCCAAATGATACACTCTGTCTGGATTCCAATAGGAATTACACGTCCCTTTGCAAGCCCTCAAAATGTGTCTTGTAGGCCTGAAAACCTTGAGTTCCAGGCCACTGTTTTATTGGAAACTAGGCCTCTCAAGTACTTGTTATATTGTGTAAAATAGTTTGATTTTAATGATAACATACTCACCTAGGATCTCACTTGGAGAAGGCCGCAGGCCTTGAAAATGGATGAACCCAAGAATCATGTCTCTGTCACTGACAAATAGTCATGGGTGGTAACTTTGCAACTCAAATATGCAAAAAAGGCTCAATACACTAAGCAGTATGTTAATTTAACACTGAAAAGTGTGAACCCGTATAGACTCTGGACCGGTGTTAAAATTAACACTGTCAGTCTTGATTTAAAACTGGCTAATTTGCTGTGTAGTTGGATCACAAACATTGTGAGGAAACACGAACTACATGGTCAAAAGTATGTGGACAAGTAATGTTCCCTCTTAACTTTGAATTTTGTGCAACTTCTGCATTTACAGTGAACTCTGAAGCAGTACACTTACCATTTTAGATAGTAGCTAATGGGCTATTATGGTTATTTGAGCATAATGTAGGCCTACCAACACAGCCAATGGAGAAAATATAACATTCTCACGTGAAAATAGCTTTTGATTTATATGATAGCCTACAGTAGCCTGTAGTGTTCAGTGCAGCCTACATTGAATAAAAAACTTTTACATTATGAAGGGCCTGACATGACTTCATGATTTTGTACTTGTTCTGTAACACCATGGGCCAAATAGGTGACTGTAAATTGCATGGGACTGTGTATGATACAAGAAACCACTCTACAAAATAACATTCATTATTATTACCAGAGAATTAGATAATGTAGGCTAACCCTATGCCTATTGGCCTATTTGCATATTCAAGCCTGTCTCAAAAGGCAACACTGCCCCTTTAATTAAGACATAAGCTTTTTACCTGACTGGCTTTTCAAATAGAGCTTGAAATGTAGCCTACACGTTTTGTGCTCTTGTTAGAAGCAGTAACTCCCCATTAATGACCTATACTTATATTTAACAGTGCTGATAACTCGCTAACTAGCAAAGAATATCAACAACGTGCACACAGAACGGCTCTACGTTCTGGTGTGAACTGATCTGAAAAGCGAAATCACTAGTGGGTGATTGAAAGACCGCTCATGGGTAATTGAGGTAACGTTGGTTTTATAATAATAATAATAATATATGCCATTTAGCAGACGCTTTTATCCAAAGCGACTTACAGTCATGTGTGCATACATGCTACGTATGGGTGGTCCTGGGGATCGAACCCACTACCCTGGCGTTACAAGCGCCATGCTCTACCAACTGAGCTACAGAAGGACCACATATTCACACATTCAGACATTCAACAGACATTCACCAGACATTCACCAGACAGTCAACAGACATTCGCCAAAAGCCATTTAAAAATGTATAAATCAATAACTAATTCACCATCTGTCACAGAATCATCAAGCCAGATGTGATTTATTCTATAAATGTCAAGCATACTTTTACGATCTTTGTTTTGAGTAGAAATTCCAGTTTTGACTTGATAGAAATACATGAAATCTATAAAATGTCATTTAAAGCCGTAGAAATAACTAATTCACAGTTTGTCACAGAATCATCACGCTAGATATGATTTATTCTATAAATGTCTAGCAGAAAATGATGTCAATTGGAGGTGTACCTTTGGATGTATTTCAAGGACTAACCTCAAACTCAGTGCCTCTACTTGAGATAGTGGGACAATCAAAAGAAATCTGCCAAGACCTCAGATATGATTCTTTAGACCTCCATAAGTCTGGTTCATCCTCGGGAGCAGTTTCCAAATGCCTGAAGGTACCATGTTCATCTGTACAAACAATAGTACACAAGTATTAACACCATGGGACCATGCAGCCATTATACCGCTCAGGAAGGAGATGCGTTCTGTCTCCTAGAGATGAACGTACATTGGTGTGAAAAGTGCAAATCAATACCAGAACAACAGCAAAGGACCTTGTGAAGATGCTGGAGGAAACCGGTACAAAGTAGCTATAGCCACAGTAAAACGAGTCCTATATCCACATAACCTGAAAGGCCACTCAGCAAGGAAGAAGCAACTGCTCCAAAACCGCCATAAAAAAGCCAGACTGCGGTTTGCAACTGTACATAAGGACAAATATGGTACTTTTTCGAGAAATGTCCTCTGGTCTGACGAAACAAAAATCTAAATGTTTTGCCATAATGACCATTGTTATGTTTGGCGGGAAAAGGGGAGGCTTGCATGCCGAAGAACACCATCCCAACCTTGAAGCACGGGGATGGCAGCAGGAGGGACTGGTGCACTTCACAAAATAGATGCCATCATGAGGGTGTAAAATTATGTGGATTTATTGAAGCAACATCTCAAGACATCAGTCAAGAAGTTAAAGCTTGGTCGCAAATGGGTCTTCCAAATGAACAATGACCCACAACTTACTTCCAAAGTTGTAGCAAAATGGCTTAAGGACAACAAGGTCAAGGTATTGGAGTGGCCATCACAAAGCCCTGACCTCAAACTTACAGAAAATGTGTGGGCAGAACTGAAAAAGCATGTGCGAGGAAGGAGGCCTACAAACCTGACTCAGTTACACCAAATCTGTCAGGAGGAATGGGCCAAAATTCACCCAACTTATTGTGGGAAGCTTGTGGCTGAAATGTCTGATCCAAGTTCAACATTTAAAGGCAATGCTACCAAATACTATTTGAGTGTATGTAAACTTCTGACCCACTGGGAATGTGATGAAAGAAAGAAAAGCTGAAATAAATCATTCTCTCTACTATTATTCTGACATTTCACATTCTTACAATAAAATGGTGATCCTAACTGACCTAAGACAGGGAATGTTTACTTCGATTAAATGTCAGGATTTGTGAAAAACGGAGTTTAAATGTATTTGCTAAGGTGTATGTAAACTTCCGACTTCAACTGTATATAAATCAATAACGCTGTCACTGATTATGACAGAATCCCAACTATGTATGATTTATTTACTTTGCTTTGAGTAGAAATTCCAGTTTTGATTTGAAAGAAATACATAAAATCGTATATATTGCATTTAAAGATGAATAAATCTAATTCAGTGATTTGTCTCAGATGTGAAAATATGCATTTATTTGCAATAACTTTAAAAAATGTTAATTTCAAGTGCAATTTGTTCTATATGAAGTTAGACAATGTTTACATAAAGGTGTACAATATTTACAATCTTAAATGGTATCCCAAATCAATGTTTGTAACGGCGTTCTTCGTTTGAAAGAGAGTCGGACCAAAATGCAGCATGGTGGTTACTCATGTCTTTAATGAAACAAAATAACGATACATGAAATAACTGAATAAATACAAAAAAAACAACAAACGGAACGTGAAACCTAATACAGCCTATCTGGTGAACACTACACAGAGACAGGAACAATCACCCACGAAATACACAGTGAAACCAGGCTACCTAAATATGGTTCCCAATCAGAGACAACGAGAATCACCTGACTCTGATTGAGAACCGCCTCAGGCAGCCAAGCCTATGCTAGACACACCCCTAATCAACCACAAGCCCAATGCCTACAAAAACCCCAATAAGATAACACAATAAACCCATGTCACACCCTGGCCTGAACAAATAATTAAGGAAAACACAAAATACTATGACCAAGGCGTGACAGAACCCCCCCCCCCCCCCAGGTGCGGACTCCCGGACGCACCTCACAACCATAGGGAGGGTCCGGGTGGGCGTCTGTCCATGGTGGCGGTTCCGGCTCGGGACGTGGACCCCACTCCATTAATGTCATAGTTCCTCCCCTTCGCATCCTGGGATAATCCACCCTCGCCGCCGACCATGGCCTAATAGTCCTCACCCAGAATCCCACTGAACTGAGGGGCAGCTCGGGACTGAGGGGCAGCTCGGGACTGAGGGGCAGCTCGGGACTGAGGGGCAGCCCGGGACTGAGGGGCAGCCCGGGACTGAGGGGCAGCCCGGAACTGAGGGGCAGCCCGGGACTGAGGGGCAGCCCGGGACTGAGGGGCAGCCCGGGACTGAGAGGAAGCCCAGTACTGAGAGGAAGCCCAGTACTGAGAGGAAGCCCAGTACTGAGATGAAGCTCAGGCAGGTAGTAGGCTACGGTAGATCCTGGCTGGCTGGCGGATCTGGAAGATTCTGGTTGACTAGCAGATCTGGAAGAGACTGGTTGACTGGCAGATCTGGAAGAATCTGGTTGACTGGCAGATCTAGAAGATCATGGCTGACTGGCGGATCTTGCTGCTCTATGCAGACTGACAGCTCTGGCTGCTCCATGCAGACTGGCAGCCTGGCTGCATCATGCAGACTGACAGCTCTGGCTGCTCCATGCAGTCTGACAGCTCCTTGCAGACTGACCGCTCCTTGCAGACTGACAGCTCTTTGCAGACTGGCAGCTCTGGCTGCTTCATGCAGACTGACAGCTCTGGCTGCTTCATACAGACTGACAGCTCTGGCTGCTCCATGCAGGCTGGCAGCTCCTTGCAGACTGGCAGCTCCTTGCAGACTGGCAGCTCCTTGCAGACTGACAGCTCCTTGCAGACTGACAGCTCTGGCTGCTCCATGCAGGCTGACAGCTCCTTGCAGACTGACGGCTCTGGCTGCTTCATGCAGACTGACGGCTCTGGCTGCTTCATGCAGACTGACAGCTCTGGCTGCTTCATGCAGACTGACAGCTCTGGCTGCTTCATGCAGACTGACAGCTCTGGCTGCTTCATGCAGACTGACAGCTCCTTGCAGACTGGCAGCTCCTTGCAGACTGGCAGCTCTGGCTGCTCCATGCAGGCTGACAGCTCCTTGTAGACTGACAGCTCTGGCTGCTCCGAACAGGCAGGAGGCTCCGGCAGCGTTGTAGAGGAGGAAGGCTCTAGAAGCGCTGAACAGGCGGGAGATTCCGACAGCGCAGGAGAGGAGAAAGGCTCTAGAAGCGCTGAACAGGCGGGAGACTCCGGTAGCACAGGAGAGGCGAGGCGCACTGTAGGCCTGATGTGTGGTGCTGGCACTGGTGGTACTGGGCCGAGGACACGCACAGGAAGCCTGGTGCGGGGAGCTGCTACTGGAGGACTGGTGTGTGGAGGTGGCTCTGGATAGACCGGACCGTGCAGGCGCACTGGAGCTCTTGAGCACCGAGCCTGCCCAACCTTACCTGGCTCGATGCCCACTCTAGCCCGGCCAATACGAAGGGCTGATATGAACCGCACCGGGCGCTCCATAGCATAACATGGTGCCTGCCCGGTCTCTCTAGCCCCACGGTAAGCACAGGGAGTTTGCGCAGGTTTCCTACCTGGCATAGCCATACGCCCTGTAAGCTCCCCCCCAATACATTTTTGGGGCTGCTTTTCGGGCTTCCTTGCCAACCGTGTTCCCTCGTATCGTCGGCTCCTATATCCGGCTGCCTCTGCTCTCCTAAGTGCCTCCACCTGTTCCCATGGGAGGCGATCTCTTCCGGCCAGTATCTCCTCCCAAGTGTATAACAACCTTTGCCATCCATCACGTCTTCCCATGTCCATTCTCCGAACAATTCATCCTCCTTTCGCTGCTCCTGCTTTCGCTTCTCCTGCTGTCGCTGCCTGTAACCACCCCACTCGGTCCGTGTGTGGTGGGTGATTCTGTAACGGCATTCTTCGTTTGAAAGAGAGTCGGACCGAAATGCAGCGTGGTGGTTACTCATGTCTTCAATGAAACAAAATAACGATACATGAAATAACTGAATTTAATACAAAAAACACAACAAACGGCACGTGAAACCTAATACAGCCTATCTGGTGAACACTATACAGAGACAGGAACAATCACCCACGAAATACACAGAGAAACCAGGCTACCTAAATATGGTTCCCAATCAGAGACAACGAGAATCACCTGACTCTGATTGAGAACCACCTCAGGCAGCCAAGCCTATGCTAGACACACCCCTAATCAACCACAATCCCAATGCCTATAAAAAACCCAATAAGACAACACAATAAAGCCATGTCACACCCTGGCCTGAACAAATAATTAAGGAAAACACAAAATACTATGACCAAGGCGTGACAATGTTGGCATTTTTAGTACAACATTTCCACATTTTAAAGTAGTTACAAGGTACAACAGTCATTTATCTATACGTCTCTATTTTAACAGCAAAGAGGCTCCTTCCAATCATTTTCTATTTTGGCTTTGATGAAGTCCTTCTTTGTCCTCCCCAGACAAGCTAAATTATACCATCTCTGGCACACAGAGCATTCGATCTGCAGTATTAAAAAAATTCTACAGGGTTTATTTACATGTCAATTTCAGTTCTGGAGTACCCAAATTATGTTACATGCTTTTGCAATTAGCGACAAGTCAAATTGAATTGGATTTTTGTTCAATTGCTAAATTGACATTAAATGACATGCATTTGACCACAACCCTGACAGAAGCACACACAACTGTGGTGTTAATCATCGTTGAGTATTCAGGCAACATAAATCATATAGAAATAAAGACATACATTTTTCAGAAAAACGTATGCGTTGATAAAATAAAGTTAGCACACATCAGTGTAGTAATATCAAACATTACAAAAATGTTGGTCTTTGAAATCCAAATCAGTTTACTCGTCACTTGTGCCAGATACAACATGTGTACCTATTACAGTGAAATGCAGTCGTAGTATGCATCTTGTATCTCTCATAGTAGAATAATAAAATGGAGTAATGAAAATAGAAGATTAAAGCAATAACTAGGATTGCAAAGGGCTGAAATATTTACAGACATTTTCCATGGGAATTTAAGCCTGGGAAT
Organism: Oncorhynchus gorbuscha; assembly: GCF_021184085.1. Classification (NCBI taxonomy): domain Eukaryota; kingdom Metazoa; phylum Chordata; class Actinopteri; order Salmoniformes; family Salmonidae; genus Oncorhynchus; species Oncorhynchus gorbuscha. The sequence continues at coordinate 13,759,727 of NC_060197.1, read as the reverse complement.
TTTGCTTAAATTCACCCAAAAAAGTTAGCTTAAACAGTAAACCTTTATTGCGGGATACACACATGACAATTCTATGTGCAGTGTGCAGTGCACTCTTCCATCACATGTACAGCTGATTCTCAAGATCTTGCACACTAATGAGATGCTATTGAGCCCACACTATTACACTGTCTGACCAAAGGACTACATGCTTTCTGGTAAGTTTGATTACAACAATTACAATAATGTTTTGTTTACGAGTAAATAGTAGCCTACAGCAAAGGGTGATTAAATCATTTCTAACTTGTTAACAACTTCTGCTAGTTAGATTTTGCTACCATGTGGGGTTTAGCTTGCTTGAGCCTGATAACTGAGGAGTGTTAATTCACCTGTTTCCCTACATGTGTAATTTTAAACCAATTATCTTACAAAGGAGTTGTTTAAGGATCAGTGGGACGCCAGCGTCCCATTTAGACATCTTCCGGTGAAATTGCAGAGTGCCAAATTCAAATTAAATTGCTATGAATATTAAACTTTCATAAAATCACAAGTGCAATAAACATCAAAATAAAGCTTAACTTGTTGTTAATCCAGCCGCCGTGTCAGATTTCAAAAAGGCTTTACGGCAAAGGCAAACCATGCGATTATCTGAGGACAGGCCCCAGCACACAAATGCATAACAAATTATTTTAAACCAGGGAGTTGCGACACGAAAGTCAGAAATAACAATATAATACATGGCTTACCTTTGAAGATGTTCTTCCGTTGGCACTCCAAAAGGTCCCAGTTACATTACAAATGGTCATTTTGTTCGATTAACTCCTTTATATCCATAAAAACTCAATTTAGCTGGCGCGCTTTAGTCAATAATCCACTCGGTTTCCCTCATTCAAAATGCATACAAAATGAATCCCAAACGTCACCAATAAACATATCCAAACAAATCAATCAACGTTTATAACCAAACCTTAGGTACCCTAATATGCAAATAAATGATCAAATTTAAGACAGAGAATCATTATAGTCTTTACCGGTGAACAATACCAAAGAACGCGCTCTCATGCACGAGCTTGAAAACACTACAGCCAAAATGGGAGCCACCTAGAAGAACTACAATTTCTGGCCCATTTTTCCAAAAACCAGCCTGAAACTCTTTCTAAAGACTGTTGACATCTAGTGGAAGCCCTAGGAAGGGGGGTTGTCCTCGGGGTTTCGCCTGCCATTTCAGTTCTGTTATACTCACAGACATTCTTTTAACCGTTTTAGAAACTTTAGAGTGTTTTCTATCCACATCTACCAATTATATGCATATCCTAGCTTCTGGGCCTGAGTAGCAGGCAGTTTACTTCAGGCATGCTATTCATCCGGACGTCAAAATACCGCCCCCTATCCGAAAGAAGTTTTAATCTAACTGCTTAACTATTTATCTGTGCATGGAATTGTATTAGTTGTGTTTTACTCCTTTTTGTAAAGATCTTTACAGGAAAATGCCATGGGCACTATCTGATGTGTCGAGACATTTCACTGCATCTAATGTAGAAGGAAAAGCTGTGTACATTTGCAAATACTGTGCCAAATCATATGTGAAGAATGCAACAGAGATACAGAATCATCTGGCCAAGTGAATTAAGTTCTCTCAGCACTCCCGACAAGCAACCTCTGAAAAAAGTCACTACTTCTATTCGAGGTGAAAATGATGAATCAGACACCTTATTGATAGCAGCAGCACATGGTCCTCCTGGAATCAGAATACTTTTTGACTCAATGGAGGAATGTAGTCAGAGAAATGCTGATGTGTATGTCTTGCTCGAGCTGTGTATGCAACTGGTTCATGCTCACAGGGAATGTGTATTGGAAGAGATTTCTGAATGTTCTTCACCCAGCATAGACCCCTCCAACCAGACATGCTTGATATACTCCTTTGCTGGATGCAGAGTTCAACAGAGTTTCAAGTGGTCAAGCAAATCTTAGAGAAAGCAGACTGTATTGCAATCTCCTCTGGTGGGTGGTTCGTGGGCAAGGAATAATAACCCACATCATTTACACCCCTCAACTAGTATTCTACAAGAGCACAGACACCAGGGACAACAGACACACCGGTCTCTACATTGCAGATGAGTTGAAGGCAGTCATCAATGACCTTGGACCACAGAAGGTATTTGCACTGGTGACAGACAAATCTATGAACATGAAGGCTGCTTGGTCTAAAGTGGAGGATTCCTACCCTCAAGTTACACCCATTGGCTGTGCTGCTCATGCATTGAATCTGCTCCTCAAGGACATCATGGCACTGAAAACAATGGATACACTCTACAAGAGAGCCAAGGAAATGGTTAGGTATGTGAAGGGTCATCAAGTTATAGCAGAAATCAACCTCACTAATCAAAGACAGAAGAATAAGAGCAGTGTGGAAGCTTCCCAGCAACACACATTGGATTGGTGTTGTCATCATGTTTGACATTCTGTTTGAGGGGAAGGAGTCTCTCCAAGAAATAGCCATTTCACAGTCTGCCGATATGGACAGCCCCATCAAGAGGGTCCTCCTGGATGATGTATTTTGGGAGAGTGTGGTAAGCGGCCTGAAACTCCTGAAACCTATAGCAGTAGCCATTGCACGGATTGAGGGAGACAATGCCATACCGTCTGATGTTCAGACTGCTTGCAGATGTAAGAGAAGAAATCCATACTGCCCTGCCCACTTCACTGTTGCTCCAAGCAGAGGAAACTGCAGTTCTGAAATACATCAAAAAGCGTGAAGACTTCTGCCTGAAGCCCATACACGCAGCAGAATACATGTTGTATGCTGGCAAGAGCATCCTATCTGATGCAGAGATCAACAAGGCCTATTGTCATCACTACTGTGTCTCGCCAGTAGTTTTGGGAGATGCGATGGATCATTGGGGATCATTCAATATTCCCTTTCTTTAGTTGTTCAGTGAAATCATCTCATGTGAAGCGTCAACTCATTTAACTAAAGTTCAATTCGTAACTAAATTGTTGTTTTTATTTCTATTGGAAGGATTTAATAATTTGCAATTATGTCTACTTATGATAAGGTAAAAGGTTTATGTTTCGGTCTCCATATGATATGTTAAACATATCCAATGCAAAAAAAACATTTACATTCAAATGGTATTACTATTAATTTGCATATATTTCCGTATATTCTCGCTAATTCCCATAGAAAGTTTCCACCTCTAAATATTCCCCAAACGGTGCAACCCTACTCATAATACCACTCTTCACTCAGTAGGGAATAAAAAAACACAGAAACCCTCTTCACGCTTTGAACCAGTCAAGTGTTTCTCCATACCTACTGTACGTTACTGTATGGAGACTGAGCTCTGTAATATACCAACCCCAACCTGTGACCATTGGCATCAGTGAGAGCTTTCAAAAAGGAGTGATAACAGAACATAGAATAGTCTTCACCCTTTAAACCACTACATAATGTGACTGTGTCTGCCTGCAGTTAAAAGGCAGAGAAAGAGAGAAGGAGAGAAAAAAGGGGGAGTGAGGCGAACACACAGATGACACTTCCACTTTCTCCTTATAGTCTGATGGCTGCCTGCCTAATTGCCTGCCTGCCTGTGGCTCAAGGTGTAGGGGATGGGAAGAAGAGGAAGAAGAGGGGTAAGAGAGGGGAGGGGAGGGGGGGTAAGGTAAAATGTTTATGTTTCTGTCTTCATATGATATGGTCAATATATCCAATGCAAAAAACAATCTACGTTTAAATGGTATTAATATTAATTTGTATATATTTCTGTTAATTCCTGTTAATTCCCATATATTCCCATTAATCCCCAAGGAAAGTTTCCACCCCTGAATATTCCCCAAAATGTGCAACCCTAGCAACAACACAAGGATAACCCTGATAAAAAAGTTTCAAGACAAAGTTTCATACGACTAAATGTCTTGATGGATGAAACTACATGAGTTTTCATAGCCTGCTGTTATATTACACCAATACAAACCCAGTTGGTACCCATTGGACCCAAACGTTTACCTCGAAAACACCTAGTCAACCTTGTTGTAAGCTACTGTAATTCTGAGATATATATCGAAGCACCATCTCAAGACATCAGTCAGGAAGTTAAAGCTTGTTCGCAAATTAGTCTTCCAAATGGACAATGACCCCAAGCATACTTACAAAGTTGTGGCAAAATGGCTTAAGAGCAACAAAGTCAAGGTATTGGAGTGGCCATCACAAAGCCCTGACCTCAATCCCAAAGAAAATGTGTGTGGAGAACTGAAAAAATGTGTGCGAGTAAGGAGGCCTACAAACCTGACTCAGTTACACCAGCTCTGTCAGAAGGGATGGGACACAATTCACCCAACTTATTGTGGGAAGCTTATGGAAGGCTACCCGAAACGTTTGACCCAAGTTAAACATTTAAAGGCAATGCTACCAAATACTAATTGAGTGTATGTAAACTTCTGACCCACTGGGAATGTGGTGAAAGAAATAAAAGCTGAAATGAATCATTCTCTCTACTATTATTCTGACATTTCACATTCTTAAAATAAAGTGATGATCCTAACTGACTTAAAACAGGGAATTGTTACTAGGATTAAATGTCAGGAATTTGAACGCTTCCGACTTCAACTGTAAATACATACCCTATACGCGTATGTTATGGATCACTCTTAGTTTTCCTTATCTCCACTGTGGAATGTCCATGTTGATCCCCTTGGTTATCTTGGTCCTCTTGATCCATTCACCTGTCTTCTTTGTTAGTCAGGCCTGACCCCTTCAACCTGTAGTTTTTTCCTGTAATGTAATTTAATATGACTGAAAATGCAGAATTTTCTGCCTGGCCCCTTATAATAGTGTATAACAGACTCGTTAGAACTTTGACCACACACCCTCCAGACGGACTACATGCACACTATCAAATCAAAACTGGAATTTTTCCTCGAAACAAAGGTTGTAAAAGTATGTTGACATTTATAGAATGAATCAAACATAGTTTGATGTTTCTGTGACAAACAGCGAATTAGTTATTGATTTTTAACGCTTTAAATTTGATAGATTTTTAATGTATTTCATCAAGTCAAAACTGGACTTTCTACTCAAAACAAAGGTTGTAAAAGTATGCTAGACATTTATAGAATAAATCATATCTAGTTTGATGATTCTGTAAAAACGGTGAATTCGTTATGAATTTTTACATTTTTAAATGGCTTTCGGCTACTGTTTGAATGTATTTCTAGTAAATAAAAGCTGGAAATGTTCCTCAAAACAGAGGTTGTAACAGTATGCTAGACATTTATAGAATGAATCAAACAGTTTGTTTCTGTGACAAACGGTGAATTAGTTATTGATTTATACAGCTTTAAATGGCATTTTATAAAGTTGATGTATTTCTATCAAGTCAAATGTATTTCTTCTCAAAACAAAGGTTGTAAAAGAATGGTAGACATTTATGGAATAAATCATATCTAGCTTGATGATTCTTTGACAAACAGTGAGTTAGTTATTGATTTTTACATTTTTAAATGGCTTTTGGTGAATGTTTGCTGGATGTCTGATGAATGTCTGAATGTTTGTTGGATGTCTGAATATCTGAATGTCTGTTGAATGTCTGTTGAATGTCTGTTGAATGTCTGATGAATGTCTGATGAATGTCTGTTGAATGTCCAAATGTGTGAATATAAAACCAATATTACCTCGGTTCGTGGGTTAACACCGCCAACAGAATTCTACTCTGTTGCAGAATTCTACTCTGACTCATCCTACAACAAAATCACAGACTCAATTTTGCAAAGTTAGATTTGTTTTGGTTTGTTGCATTGAAAAGTGGCTGATAAAATGTTCATTCAATTAAAGAAAAAACATTCAAATATATAGTGCAAACTAATGGGGTGAACTCAGTGAAGTTCAATCTCTTGTCTGCGCGGCATGGCATTTCCTCTGCTCGGCAGTCCTTGGAAGAAGTGCTCGGCCACACGTGCATCTTAGAGGGAACATTGGTGGACACCTGCTCATCGAAAATATTTCCAAAATCATGGTTATTAGTATGGAGTTGGTCCCCCCTGCTGTAACAGCCTCCACTCTTCTGGGAAGACTTTCCACTAGATGTTGGAACATTGCTGCAGGGACTTGCTTCTATTCAGCCACAAGAGCATTAGTGAGGTCGGGCACTGATGTTAGGCGATTAGGCCTGGCTTGCAGTCGCCATTCGACTGCATGTTCGATGGGATTGAGGTCAGGGCTCTGTGCAGGCCAGTCAAGTTCTTCCACACCAATCTCAACAAACCATTTCTGTATGGACCTCGCTTTTTGCACGGGGGCGTTGTCATTTTGTAACAGGAAAGATCCTTCCCAGAACTGTTGTCACAAAGCTGGAAGCCAGAATCACCTAATGCTGTAGCATAAAGATTTCCCTTCATTGGAAGTAAAGGGCCTAGCCCGAACCATGAAAAACAGCCCCAGACCATTATTCCTCCTCCACCAAACTTTGCAGTTGGCCCTATGCATTAGTGCAGGTAGCGTTCTCCTGGCATTTGCCAAACCCAGATTAGTCCGTGGGACTACCAGATGGTGAAGCGTGATTCATCACTCCAGAGAATGCGTTTCCACTGCTCCAGAGTCCAATGGCGGAAACAGAGAGTCCTCAGCTCTCTGTTTCAGTGGTGGTTTAGAGTGAGTCTCTGTCACTCTTCCTGCATTGTGTTTGTACCCCATTACTTCCCCCAGTTGATCACCACATAAGTCTCACTGCTGTTGCAGCTCTCTGGGAGCTGAGAGTTGGAGCGGAGTCACATAGAAAGGCTCAGTGTTCTCTCACCCGATCTAAAATCTCATGGGGTAAAGTGGCTCGTGGACTACTATTGATAATGCCAAGCCAGCTGATGGAGAGAAGAGAATAGGGGTTGAAGGAGAGCAGGTCCTGCTTTTAGACACCTTTGTCAGTGTCTTGGCATGTTGGTCTGAACGAAGTCCCTGAACGAAGTGCTTTTCAATTACGCTGTAGTAGCAACTCTGACTGCATGACAAAATTAATTCTACAGTACCCACACTGCCCTGGGCTAATGGATTAATTTATTGGACACTTGTCGTTATGTTATTGTATTAAGTGTCATTCGATTTTTACTCTTGAGTGAGTCTGAAAAATGTTCTTGGACAGATTCCCACATCCTGAACACCATTAGCTAGCTAGCTAGCCCATCAAGATGACCAGTCTACAGCAGTAATGTTTATGGCAAAGCTAACTGCATAGTATCCTAATTGCTAATTGTCTATTAGGCAAAGACGGATGCCCATAATGAGACTTCAATAGTTATTCCAGCATCATCCCAGCTCTCTCATCTGTCATGTTCTGACTGAACTCAAATGACTCCATGTAGAGCCACTCACTGAACTGCCAAATGGCTAAAGAATCTTTCTAGAAATGACTGTGTGTGTGTGTGTGTGTGTGTGTGTGTGTGTGTGTGTGTGTGTGTGTGTGTGTGTGTGTGTGTGTGTGTGTGTGTGTGTGTGTGTGTGTGTGTGTGTGTGTGTGTGTGTGTGTGTGTGTGTGTGTGTGTGTGTGTGTGTGTGTGTGTGTGTGTGTGTGTTTGCATTACAGGTTGAAGGAAGGGAAAGAGATAGTTAATGGCCAGCGGGGGAGCATTAGGAGATGATTAGTCTCTAGTCCCAGAGTTCCCCACTCAGTCTGTGATCACCATGGCTGTTCCATTTAGTTCCGCCTCTGGGTCCCGGGGGTGTGACGAAACAGGCTAGGTTCAATAATAGTGCTGCTGAGATTGACCGTAAAGTAGAGCCCAACACACCCACCCCCAACCAGAGAGAGGATCAGTGAATAGACAGCATTGGATTGGCTGTAAACCCAATACTGTCAGACATGCATTATGGTGTAAATCTTTACTGGAGACTCTTCACAGCTGAATAGCCACACGTCACTCCTCATTCTTTACTGGTCGTCGAGCCAAACAGCTAGTTGGTGTCCTGTGGTCCTGCGACTCTTTGTCTCTGAGACAGCTTGGAATGGAATAAAACAGGCATGGAGCATTGATGTGGGTCAGGGGAATCAAAATATTTCTTGATTGCTTTGTGTGTGTGCGTGTGTGTGTTTTCGGGGTTCTTTTCCACCCATTTTCAACAGCGACCAGAGATCTATTGAAAGATCAAAGGTGAAACCACCACCGTCTAATATCAATCGATCAATACCAAGGATTTATGTAAGTAGGATCCATTGATTCTAGTCAAGCATAGTCTCGTCCCACCAAACAGTGTTGTTATTTACACACACAAATAGAGCCATTTTGATTTTAACTTCCCTTAGCTGAAATATGATTAAACCACCCCTGAAAGAATAATGAGTTGGCCGCCTGAGACGGGAACTCCCTCTCTCTCAGTCAAGCTCTCTCTCTCTGATATTCAGGTCTGTCATCATTACACTGACTCACACTGGACTACTACCATAGATATAATATCCCCTCCAGAATCCAACTACTACCGGGAATCGAACCCACTACCCTGGTGTTACAAGCGCCATGCTCTACCAACTGAGCTAATACAATTTCACAGTAAAGTACTGTATCACCTGTTTTGCTGGGACAGTAGCTTTTAAATGATGTCACTTTCTATTTTCTGACCCAGCAAAACATCTGCTAAATGACCAAAATGTAAATGTAAAAATTAACAGTTGGGTACACTGCTGGGTATTATTCTAATGAGCTCCGCTCTCAAATGATTTGTATTTTGATTAAGTTTGGCCTTGTTGGGGGCGGAGACCATTAGAATAATACTCAGCAGTGGGCTTGAAAGTGTTCATTTTAACATTTACATTTTGTTCATTTAGCAGATGTTTTTGTCCAGAGCAACTTACAGTCAGTGCATTGAACTAAGTTAGATAAACTACAACATATCCTAGTCATAGCAAGTAAAAATCCCCATAAATTTCCATCAGTTTAAGCTAGAGATATCTGCATGGGTTGTGTCTCTGTCCACCGAATCTGCCTATGTCGGCCTTCCACATCTGCGGTGGAAGGTGGCCAAGCTACAGTGGTGTTAATCAGACCATGAGACATCACGAAACTCGTTCTTCTCACAAAAAAGGTCTGTAGCTTCTGAACAGTTTGGCATACAAACTACTATGACCACTCGATGGAAAGTGTTTTTTTGCTGTTTTCCTCTACAACCCCAACATACCCCTCGGTACTCATTTGAAGGTAACCCATACAAATTAAATGGAATTATGGGGGTTGTTTTATGCCAACAAAAATAAAGGGTTAAATATGTAATTTCGTATATATATCTCCTACACACTTCAAAACCTTATTCCTTATGATTTATTTTTGACCATTTTTTTTGCTATTTATGAATGTGTTATTCAATATGTTTCTATGAGCTATTGCAGTAAGGGCCACATTCAGTATTATACACTACCATTCAAAAGTTTGGGTTCACTTAGAAATGTCCTTGTTTTTGAAAGAAAAGCACATTTTTTTGTCCATTATAATAACATAACGGAGTCGCCTCTTCACTTTTGACGAGAGACTGGTGTTTGCGGGTACTATTTATTTGCCAGTTGAGGACTTGTCATCTGTTTCTCAAACTAGACACTCTAATGTAATTGTCCTCTCGCTCTGTTGTGCACAGGGGCCTCCCACTCCTCTTTCTATTCTGGTTAGAGCCAGTTTGTGCTGTTCTTTGAAGGGAGTGGTACACAGCGTTGAATGAGATCTTCAGTTTCTTGTCAATTTCTCGCATGGAATAGCCTTCATTTCTCAGAACAAGAATAGACTGACGAGATTCAGAAGAAAGTTGTTTGTTTCTGGGCATTTTGAGTCTGTAATCAAACCCACAAATGCTGATGCTGCAGATACACAACTAGTCTAAAAATGGCCAGTTAAATTGCTTCTTTAATCAGGACGACAGTTTTCAGCAATGCTAACTTAATTGCAAAAGGGTTTTCTAATGATCAATTAGGCTTTTGAAATTATAAACTTGGATTAGCGAACACAACATGCCATTGGAACACAGGAGTGATGGTTGCTGATAATGGGCCTCTGCACGCCTATGTAGATATTCCATAAAAAATCAGCCGTTTCCAGCTACAATAGTCATTTACAACATTAACAATGTTTACACTGTATTTCTGATCAATTTGATGTTATTTTAATGGACAAAAAAATGTTGCTTTTCTTTCAAAAACAAGGACATTTCTATGTGACCCCAAACTTTTGAACGGTAGCGTGGTGCACAAATTTGTTTAAATCCATGTTAGTGAGCATTTCTTCTTTGCCAAGATAATCCATCCACCTGACAGGTGTGGCATATCAAGAAGATTATTAAAAAGCATGATCATTACACAGGTGCACCTTGTGCTGGGGACAATAAAAGGCCACTCTAAAATGTGAAGTTTTGTCACACAATACAATGCCACAGATGTATGAAGTTTTGAGGGAGCATGCAATTAGCATGCTGACTGCAGGAATATCCACCAGAGCTGTTGCCAGATAATTTCTCTACCATAAGCTGCCTCAAAAGTCATTTTAGAGAATTTGGCTGTACGTCCAACCAGCCTCACATCCACAGACGATGTGTAACGACACCAGCCCAGGACTTCCACATCCAGCTTCGTCTGACACCAGCCTCTCGGACAGCTGACGGAACTGTGGGTTTGAACAATGGAAGAATATCTGCACAAACTGTCAGAAACCATCTCGTCGTCCTCACCAGGGTCTTGACCTGACTGCAGTTCAGCTCTGTAATCGACTTCAGTGGGCAAATGCTAACCTTTGATGGCCACTGGCAACCTGGAGAAGTGTGTTCTTCAGGGATGAATCCCGGTTTCAAATCTACAGGGCAGGTGGCGTGTATGGCGTCATGTGGCTGAGCGATTTGCTGATGTCAACATTGTGTCCCATAGTGAAGGTGGGGTTATGGTATGGGTAGGCAATAACTACTGACGACAAACACAATTGCATTTTATTAATGGCAATTTGAATGCACAGATATACCGTGACGAGATTCTGAGGCCCATTGTCGTGCCATTCATCACCTCCATCACCTCATGTTTCAGCATGATAATTACATGGCCCCATGTCACAAGGATCTGTGCTCAATTCCTGGAAGCTAAAAATGTCCCAGTTATTCCATGGCCTGCATACTCACCAGACATGTCAGCCTTTGAGCGTGTTCGGGACGCTCTTGATCGCCATGTACGATAGCATGTTCCAGTTCCCGCCAATATCCAGCAACTTCGCACAGCCATTGAAGAGGATTGGGACAAGATTCAACAGGCCACAATCAACAGCCTGATCAATTCTATGCGAAGGAGATGAGGCAAATGATGTTCACACCAGATACTGACTGGTTTTCTGATCCACACCCTACCTTTTCTTTAAGGTATCTGTGACCAACTGATGCATATCTGTATTCCCAATCATGTGAAATCCATAGATTAGGGCCTAAAGAATTGATTTAAATTGACAGATTTCCTTATATGTAACTCAGTAATTGAAATTTGTTGCATTGTTGCGTCAATATTTATCTTCAGAGTATATACAATGTGTGTAGCCACGAGCATAAATGAGGTTGGGCATTGATGTTGGGCGATTAGGCCTGGCTTGCAGTCGGCATTCCAATTCATCCCAAAGATGTTCGATGGGGTTGAGGTCAGGGCTCTGTGCAGGCCAGTCAAGTACTTCCACACTGATCTCGACAAACCTCAACAAACCATTTCTGTATGGACCTCGCTTTGTGCACGGGGACATTGTCATGCTGAAACAGGAAAGGGCCTTCTCCAAACTGTTGCCACAAAGGTGGAAGCACGGGCTTCAGCTCTCGCGGTCCCGTTCTGTGAGCTTGTGTCCCACACTAAGCTGCTGAGCCATTGTTTCTCCTAGACATTTCCACTTAGCAATAACAGCACTTACAGTTGACCGGGGCAGCTCTAGCAGGGCAAACATTTGACGAACGGACTTGTTGGAGAGGTGGCATCCTATGACAGTTCCACATTGAAAGTCACTGAGTTCTTCCATAAGGCCATTCTACTGCCAATGTTTCTGCCAAGATTGCATGGCTGTGTGCTCGATGTGATACACCTGTCAGCAACCGCTGTGGCTGATATAGATATAATACACACATTTGAAGGGGTGTCCACATACTTTTATATATGTTACATGTAGAAAATAGAAAATGCACGTTTTCCAATTAAACTTTTATAAAATTAATGAATTGTATTGTAGTGCAGGTGAGTGAAATACAAATGACAAAATAGGTATTGAAACAATTGGAACAATTCAAATAGAAACCCTGCTCGTCGCTGGCACTACCTGCACTGAATATCTAACAGTTGACTTTCCACTGTAAATCTAACAGTTGACTAACCACTGTATCTCTCTCTCTCTCTCTCGCACGCACGCACGCACGCACGCACGCACGCACGCACGCACGCACACGCACGCAGACACACGCAACCACTCGCACACACAGGGTTCCATACCTAAAAGGTCCCCACGCCAGTGTGTGAATGTGTGCCCACTAACCCATATCCATCATGATTAAAACAGTGTGTCAGGTATGGGAATGACTCTAGAGATTCTGTCTGTGTGGTGTAAATTAGCTCGAAGTGTTTTACCTCTCTGCCTGGATGGTAATACATTACAGCAGACTTACTGTATGTCCACAGTGGATTCGGAAAGAAGTGAGGATGGCTATAAATTGTGGTGCTGAAATCAGTAGCAGTCTAAGAAATGAAGCTATCACCTGCAGAGTGCAGAGCGAGCCTCTGTCAGACTTACTGTAGAGCTACTAGAGTTGGAAGAGGGCTCTGACACTGCACCTCTGTAGCAATCTATCAACTCTCTCCTCCAGTGCATAGCCACACACTCAGTGATCTGATGGGATCTCTCGTGGCGTCTTGCACAATGTATTATACTATTGCAGGCAGCGTTCTGCCTGTAGCCCCGTAGACAACTACACATGACATCTAAACCAGGCTGTTATGATTCCACACCTGTGGGACGACTGTAAATCTGTGGTCACAGCCCCATCCCCAAATACTGCACCACTTATGAAAGGCTCTGTATAGGTAATAGGGTGTGAGACATGGTCTGTGTACTAGTGTTGCGTTCACATGCAAGTCGGAACTAGGAAACTCGAAAATGTCAGTTTCCTAGTTCCGACTAGCACGTGAACGCGACACTCCTCTCCCCTTTCCTTCTCCTCCTCTTACACTCCCCTTCCTCTTCTTCTCCTCTTCTTCTTTCCCAGCAGTAGCCCTTTAATTGGCTGCAGCAGGAGACTGGGGATGACAGGCTAGCTGGCCTTATTGGGACAGGCTGTCGATCAGAGGAGAAGGGGCCTAAGGCTGTCTTACACACACAGCAGACGTACGGATGGATGCACACACACACACACACACACACACACACACACACACACACACACACACACACACACACACACACACACACACACACACACACACACACACACACACACACACACACACACACACACACACACACACACACACACACACACACACACACACACACACACACCCAGCAGCAGCGGGCAGGCAGTTCTCTTCACCTGCCAGTGGACCTGTGGGACTCCTCTAATCCTCCGGCTCCTCTCTCTACCACAGTACCACTGAACAATGGCTGCTTTCACCATCAACCCCTACGCACGCACACACACACACACACACACACACACACACACACACACACACACACACACACACACACACACACACACACACACACACACACACACACACACACACACACACACACACACACACACACACACACACACACACACACACACACACACACACACACACACACACACAGGAACACACTCACACTGCTGACAGACCCTTTGTGGTGAGCCAGCTTTCCAGGTCCTGTAAGAGCTAACTGGTTAACTACTGTGGGATTTCTCTAAACATCAAATGCGGCTCTGCTACTTGCGTGCATCTGTGCATGTGTGTACTTGTGTGTGGGTGTGTGTGTGTGTGTGTGGGCGCGTGTGTGTGTGGGCTTGTGTGTGTGTGCCTGTCCGTGTCCGTGTCCATTCCTGTGTGTGCGTGTGAGTATGCACATTCCTGTGTGTAAGTTATCCTCCCTCTCATGCGTAAGCAGTAGAGACAGTAAAAGGCTTACACATATCTGCACAATCTAATAGCTCATGATGAAACATTGTGTACGTTAAGGGAAAATCCTCTCTCTGCAATGCATGAATAATGTATTACAGATCATAAAAAGTAATGCCAGCCAGCTGAAATGTAATCGTCTTCATATTGTAATGACCTGACTAGATCATAAATGAACAATTGTCCAGACAGAGGCTTGAGTTTGCGAATTGACGGCTTATTAAACCAACTTTACACAGGCTACTGTTTGGGCCGTAGCACACGCCAAATAGATGACAGATAACCCACAAGCCAATCGTGACCTTCTCTTGTGAAGCCCAGACGTAAGAGAGAGAGAACAAAGGCTGAACCTGGTCTTAACTTCCAATGCTCCACCCCCCTCCACGACACTCCGCCAACCACCAGGATGCCCGGCATCAGAACATTCCAGGCATTCCCGTGATTGACAGATAGCAGGTTGATTGACATGTCGGACCCCGCGAACACCGGGTACTGGTCAGTACAACACAACCACCTCCTAGCCTAACACATAACACACAGCTGTCTGTGCGGGTCGCTACAATATGTATAGGGGATGTGGGATCTGGTTGCTCTTCCATTAAAAAACGGGTAGTGTACACAGAGAAAAACTGTGTTAGAAGATCAATTGGCCATTTAATTCCTCTGGTTAATATCATATAAATATATATTTTAAATCCATAACAGCTGGAGTGAGTGATTGAAGCAGAGAAAAGCAAGGCAGGATATCCCCATGGATGTTCAGTTGGCCTGGGTCCAGGTCTTCGCGCTCCAGACAGATTGCGGGTGCAGTGGAGCTGTCTTGTACTGTTCTTAAAAGTAACACTTCACCTCTATTCTATCAAAACTGATTAGGACTGCCTCATATTTTGCTCACCTCAAAAGGTCCATAACGGACGAGGATTCACTGCTATCCACTGACTGGTTGTAAGCGATCCTGATACAGCGATTCTGTTCTATTTTATTCAACTGATTCTTTCAACAGGCCACCAGTCTCTCCAGTGGTCCTGTGTGTCTGTTGGTTCTCTGGTACGGCAGGAGCTTTACTTTACTTTGATGTACCTCTCGTCTATAGAGGTGACTGTCCCGTTCACTTCAGTCCGAGGATCAAACAGTTCTCCTCTCATCAGCAGCATGTGGACTCCTCATCCTGAGGACGGGACAGGTAAGCAAGTGTCAGCCACTCCAGATGGCACGCATGCAAGCAAGCACGTAAACACACACACGCACACATCAACAGACACACACATGGCAGGCAACTTCAGATGGTCTGTCACACATCATAATGAGCGAATGCACACACACTCTGGCAAAGAAAAACAAGCTACGAAACATTTTTTTTGTCTGTTTCTTGTTTTTCTCCAGCTTACACACATGGGAAAGTAGAGGCACTTACTGTATGTGGTAAAACAATCAAGGGGAAGCCTCCAAGTCACGCTCTCACAGACACACTCCCATCTCCATCTGTCTCTCTCCGTTTCACTCTCTGTCTCACTCTCTCTCTCTCTCTCTCTCTCTCTCTCTCTCTCTCTCTCTCTCTCTCTCTCTCTCTCTCTCTCTCTCTCTCTCTCTCTCTCGCCACTCTCTTTCTCAGTGTAAAACTTGAAGTGTTGACTGTCTCCACAGGGACCCTGCATGTAATGGAAATTGAATCCCACAGTGATATGCGCTTCAACTCCAGACCACCATGGTGTGTGTTTATATCAAAACATATAATTCAGTTTGGCAAGTAAGTTGTGGAAACGTGATATGGAGTGGTCTAGCTGCTTGTTTTTATCCGGATTTTTTCTGAAAGTATACGTTTATGTAATGCCCCCCCTCCCCAACATACACACACACTCACACGAAGGCAAAAACACACACATACACACACACTCACACGAAGGCAAAAACACACACACACACACACAGTCATGTACAGCAAACCTTGAGGACCCACAATTCATTCCCATTCAAAATCCTATTTTCTCTAACCCCTAACCCTGACCCTAAAACTAACCCTAACTCCTAACCCTAACCCTCAATGTAATTCTCACCTTGACCCTAAACCCCCTAGAAATAGCATTTGACCTTGTGGGGACTAACAAAATATCCCCAATTCATCAAATGTTTGTTTGTTTACATTTCTTGTGGGGA
Organism: Oncorhynchus gorbuscha; assembly: GCF_021184085.1. Classification (NCBI taxonomy): domain Eukaryota; kingdom Metazoa; phylum Chordata; class Actinopteri; order Salmoniformes; family Salmonidae; genus Oncorhynchus; species Oncorhynchus gorbuscha. The sequence continues at coordinate 13,743,474 of NC_060197.1, read as the reverse complement.
CTTCTGGTCCCACACACACTTTCACGGTTATAGAAATGAAGTGTTGTTCCATCTCCAACGTCAAAACTCCATTAGGTTGCAATTGAATACTGCAGCAAAAGAGGATATTGACAATGTTCCTCGTGAGGTTTTATCATCTACACGCTCAAAGAACATGCTGTCGCTCACACTGATCACACACACCACTTGGGTAGCGAAAGGCTGAATGACCCTGTCTCTGCCCCAGAGCAGGATCTCGCTCTTTCTTTCTTTCTTTTTTTTTGCTATCTCTCTCTCGCTTTCTCTGGATCGCTTGCTGCTGGGCAGACACACACACACACCGTATCCGGTTCCACGAGAGAGCTGAAAGGGGCCTAAGCTCCCTCAGTTCAAACATGAGCCCTCTCAGTTTTTGTTTTATGTCCCTATAAGAAAAATAGCAAACAAGTTCAAATGAGAAAAACGGTGTATCTCCACTGCGCTGTGTCAGCACAATGGACAGAGTGCAGCACAGTGTGTGTAGGGGGGCTATGGGAAGCCACTGGGGTGGTTATGTAGGACTCCTTTGGATTTCCATAAAAGCACTTCTCATCTGTATGGTAGGCTAAGTGACTAATGTGATACGCTTCTGCCTGTAATATTTGATTTGGATTTAGTTGGGCGGGGTCAAGTTTACAGTCGGGTCCCAGGGGGTTGTCACTGGTTACCACAGCCACAAAGTCAGAAACCTCTCCTATTTCTTATTTCCTATTTCTTATTTCCTATTTCTTAAATGTATCTTCTTAAAATCTTCTTAACCCTAACCACACTGCTGACCTTATGCTTGACCCTAACTGACCCTTAAATCAAGACCAAAAATGGCAACAATATTGCCGATGTTGACTTGGAGGCTGTGGTAGCTAGTGGAAACTGGCCCTGTACCTCAATGGTCGGGCCCTGGTGAGGACGCTGTGTTGGATGCTAAACTGTTTCCTTCCTCCTCCTCCTCCGCTGCTCCTATGGGGAGATCTCAATGGAAGTGACACTGAATTTATTATGACTGAGCTCTCTCCGGAGCCTGGAGAGGAGAGGGTATGCTCTGACCATATCCCCGGGCTTGGAGAGAAAATGACTGCACTGCAAATTGTTCCTCGGTGTAGCACAGAGATTGTGTCAATGAGGGGAGTCTGGAGACCCAATGTCCACTGTGCATCGTTTGGAGAGAATGCTCCATTACCTGGTTCAACAAAGGCCCATGCAGGGAAGTTTGTGCCCCCCCATCTCCAAAAGGTTACTGGACAGAGTTTAGGCCCTAATCTATGGATTTCACATGACTGGGCAGGTGTGCAGCCCACCCATTGGGGAGCCAAGCCCAGCCAATCAGAATACGTTTTTCACCACAAAAGGGCTTTATTACAGACATAAATAGTCCTGTGTGGATCAGTTGGTTGTGCATGAAATGTCAGGGTTGTTGGTTTGATTCCCACAGGTGACCAGCATGAAAATGTATGCACTTGCGGATAAGAGCATCTGCTAAATGATAAAAATCTAAATACTCAGGTGACTGGTCTCTGAATATTCCTCAGGTGGAGGGCTTGTGTGGTTACATGTGGTCTGCAGTTGTGAGGCTGGTTGGAAGTACTGCCAAATTCTCTGAAACAATGTTGGAGGCGGCTTCTTGTAGAGAAATGAACATTTCGATGCTCTGGTGGACATCCCTGCAGTCAACATGCCAATTGCATGCTCCCTCAAAACGTGTGATGTTGTGTGACACAACCGCACATTTTAAAGTGGCCTTTTATTGTTCCCAGTACAAGGTGCACCTGTGTAATGATAATGCCATTTAATCAGCTTCTTTGTATGCCACGCCTGCCAGGTGGATTGATTATCTTGGCGAAGGAGAAATGTTCACAAATAGGGATGTAAATAAATGTGTGTCAAAAATGTTGAGAAATACGTTTTTTTGTGTGTATGGAAAATGTCTGGGATCTTTTATTTCAGCTCATGAAACATGGGACCAACACTTTACATGTTGCGTTTATATTTTTGTTCACCAAACGGACATACCATGTTGGTCAATATGCATCATGTATCCAGTGCTCGTTTGGAATGTGCCATTCTGCCTTGCAGTTACATGTCCATAGGTTTGAGTAGTGTGTGCGTTTAAGGGGAGTGGTTTATGGGGATACTGGTTTGAGGAACGTGTCGCGAGCGTGATTTAAAATGTTGAGACAAGAACAAGCAGAACGGTGTGTCGCGAAGACGCCCCATAGGCACGTCTCTCTCCTCTATTGCGCATTAACTCAAGCCAATTCATGTGCACTATTTGTTTAATTGTGTCAATTGTTTGACAATGTTTTCAGTGCCCTGTGAAATATGTATTCATCAGTAAAATATCCCAACACATTTCCCCAATAATTTAGAATGTTTGGTTACTGAAATGTTGATAATTCATTAAATATAATATACAGTACATTCATACCATTCTCATTCTCAATCTCCATGTGGAAACATTGTTCGGAGAGCACAAACTATACAGAACTTTTGGTTTATTTAATTGCAATTTCTTCTTGTCATTGTTTGGAGAGCAGATGTCCTGTTTCTCTGTCATGTTTAATGTTATGTGAACGCACGTGCTTTAGCGCACATAGATATACTTGTGCCTGGCCTGTGCGCCAAAAATAGGTGTAGCCAGATGTATTTGAGTGCAGGTTTGGGGACGTTGTAGTTAATTCACTTTTGGGTAACTCAAGTGGAGCCTGGTAGACGCCACCTGTGCTTAATTGGTTAAGACAGGTTTTGTTTGATGAGAGGCTTTTTCTTTTGAATGCTGACATTTTCAACTCAGAACTTTGTATGTACATTACATTTGTAAACAACGCCAGCGCAGTGTAAATAAATCCAACACTCATTTGCACCTCTACCTGCCTGCCTATTAGGCCCCCACTTTATCCTGGTGCAGCGGAGCAGAGATGTCGCTCCAACCTGTCACTTCAAAAGCAATCAATGATCTCGGAGTCTCTGCATTTGAACTCTATGCTTATTGTGATATGGCATGATATAAACAAAATTCAATGTAATTCCAATGCAAGAACCCCCCCCTCCAAAAAAATGTGTCCCCTCGCCAATTTCAACTGCCCCCTTAGTGACTTTATCCTGCTTCGGTTCTGACACGCAAGCACCCACATAGCAAATTCTCCAGTGTTAAATCAACACGGACAGTATTACATTTAACACTCGGCCAGTGTCTATACGGGTCCACACTTTTTAATGTTAAATCAACACTGGCAGTATTACATTTAACACTCGGCCAGTGTCTATACGGGTCCACACTTTTTAATGTTAAATCAACACTGGCAGTATTACATTTAACACTCGGCCAGTGTCTATACGGGTCCACACTTTTTAATGTTAAATCAACACTGACAGTATTACATTTAACACTCGGCCAGTGTCTATACGGGTCCACACTTTTTAATGTTAAATCAACACTGACAGTATTACATTTAACACTCGGCCAGTGTCTATACGGGTCCACACTTTTTAATGTTAAATCAACACTGGCAGTATTACATTTAACACTCGGCCAGTGTCTATACGGGTCCACACTTTTTAATGTTAAATCAACACTGACAGTATTACATTTAACACTCGGCCAGTGTCTATACGGGTCCACACTTTTTAATGTTAAATCAACACTGACAGTATTACATTTAACACTCGGCCAGTGTCTATACGGGTCCACACTTTTTAATGTTAAATCAACACTGACAGTATTACATTTAACACTCGGCCAGTGTCTATACGGGTCCACACTTTTTAATGTTAAATCAACACTGGCAGTATTACATTTAACACTCGGCCAATGTCTATACGGGTCCACACTTTTTAATGTTAAATCAACACTGGCAGTATTACATTTAACACTCGGCCAGTGTCTATACGGGTCCATACTTTTTAGTGTTAAATTAACACCGTGCTGATGCCATTATGCACCGATTCAGACTTGTATGCCTTTCCTAAGCATGCCTTTCCTACGCAGTTTTTTGGGAATTCAGACTTACCTTATTCAGTCTCATAACGTGCACTGCAGTAGTGGCTAACTTGTGTGATCTGAATAAAAAATGATTTCTCGTGGAGTTTTCATTCAATAGGGTTTTCAGTACATATATCTTTAAACCATCCCTTTAAATACGGTGTAACTTTTAGTTTGAATTTTGTCGACAGACTCATCAGAATATATCGAGAGAACGGGTTCAGAATATTAGGGATCGATGAAAGAAAGCCATCCAAATATGTCTGTCTCTGTTTTGGCACCAATTGGTAGATACATTTTTTTTTTTACTGATCTTTAGGTTCAGGAAATTATTCATTGATGAATTTATTAACCTTTCTGCATGAAAATAAGAAAACGGTGATTTGACTCATTCTGAATATTGCCACATTCAGTTCTTCAACCCATGGTAATGTTGGAAGATGAATGTACATATCATTATAATATGGAGAATAGTGCACAAAAGTCGGCTAGATCCTCGTCTATTGCCTGTAGTATTATAGAATTATTGATGACAATGGCAAGTATTGCGCCATCCATCGGATTCAAATTGTCATGGCTTGGTATGAGCTCCGCTCCATAAGGATTTAATTAGCCTACTTATCTAGCCCAAATCAACTGTTACTAATGATCCTCAGCAACAAACACACAGCCGCGATGGCGTTTACAGAGGTGGCAAATGAACGTAATTGAAATAATGGAATTAAAAGTTAAAAGGCCGCACCTGAAAGTTAAAAGGCCATACAATTTAAATTCTGCATAAGGGCACAGTCTTTCATAAGCTTTACTGTGGGAAAGTTGGTATGCTTCAGTTTGTTGCCATATGGCTGGTTTAAAATTTGACCACAGTGATTACGCACAGAAAATGTATCATTATTACCTAGTGTCATGTTTGTCATTTATTATCATGTCTTGTCCCTGTGCTCCCCATTCTGTTCGTTTCCCTCTGCTGGTCTTATTGGGTTCTTTCCCTCTTTCTATCCCTCTCTCTCCCCCTCCCCCTCTCACTCTCTCGCTCTCTCTTCTCTCTATCGTTCCGTTCCTGCTCCCAGCTGTTCCTATTCCCCTAATCATCATTTAGTCTTCCCACACCTGTTCCCGATCCTTTCCCCTGATTAGAGTCCCTATTTATTCCTTTGTGTTCCGTTCCTGTCCCGTCGGTTCCTTGTTTAGTATTCACCATGCTGTGATTGCGTATCGCCCTGTCCTGTCGTGTTTTTGCTGTGATTGTGTATCGCCCTGTCCTGTCGTGTTTTTTGCCTTCATCAGATGCTGCGTGTGAGCAGGTGTCTCTGTCAACTACGGCCTGCGCCTACCCGAAGCGACCTGCAGTCTGTGGCCGCTTCTCCAGTTATTCCCCTCTACAGACTAGAGGATTTCTGTTATTCCCTGTTTGGACTTAAATAAACTCTGTTTCTGTTAAGTCGCTTTTGGGTCCTCTTTCACCTGCATGACAGAAGGAACCGACCAAGGAATGGACCCAGCGACTTCAGACGCTCGTTACACTGCCGTCAAGATCCAAGGAGCCATGCTCGGCAGACACGAGCAGGAATTGTCTGCTGCTCGCCATGCCGTGGAGAACCTGGCCGCTCAGGTTTCCGACCTCTCTGGACAGTTCCAGAGTCTACGTCTCGTGCCACCTGTTACTTCCTGGCCTGCCGAGCCTCCAGAACCTAGGGTTAATAACCCACCTTGCTACTCCGGGCAGCCCACTGAGTGCCGCTCCTTTCTCACGCAGTGTGAGATTGTGTTCTCTCTCCAACCCAACACATACTCTAGAGAGAGAGCTCGGGTTGCTTACGTCATTTCACTCCTTACTGGCCGGGCTCGAGAATGGGGCACAGCTATCTGGGAGGCAAGGGCTGATTGCTCTAACAAGTTCCAGAACTTTAAAGAGGAGATGATTCGGGTTTTTGACCGTTCAGTTTTTGGTAGGGAGGCTTCTAGGGCCCTGGCTTCCTTATGCCAAGGTGAACGGTCCATAACGGATTATTCTATTGAGTTTCGCACTCTTGCTGCCTCTAGTGAGTGGAACGAGCCGGCGCTGCTCGCTCGTTTTCTGGAGGGACTCCACGCAGTGGTTAAGGATGAGATTCTCTCCCGGGAGGTTCCATCAGATGTGGACTCTTTGATTGCTCTCGCCATCCGCATAGAACGACGGGTAGATCTTCGTCACCGGGCTCGTGGAAGAGAGCTCGCATCAACGGTGTTTCCCTGCTCCGCATCGCAACCATCTCCCTCCTCTGGCTTTGAGACTGAGCCCATGCAGCTGGGAGGGATTCGCATCTCGACTAAGGAGAGGGAACGGAGGATCACCAACCGCCTGTGCCTCTATTGCGGAGTTGCTGGACATTTTGTTAATTCATGTCCAGTAAGAGGCCAGAGCCCATCAGTAAGCGGAGGGCTACTGGTGAGCGCTACTACTCAGGTCCCTTCATCTAGATCTTGTACTACTATGTCGGTCCATCTACGCTGGACCGGTTCGGGTGCTACATGCAGTGCCTTGATTGACTCTGGGGCTGAGGGTTGTTTCATGGACGAAGCATGGGTTCGGAAACATAACATTCCTTTCAGACCGTTAGAGAAGCCTACGCCCATGTTTGCCTTAGATGGTAGTCATCTTCCCAGTATCAAATTTGAGACACTACCTTTAACTCTCACAGTATCTGGTAACCACAGTGAGACTATTTCTTTTTTGATTTTCCGTTCACCGTTTACACCTGTTGTTTTGGGTCATCCCTGGCTAGTATGTCATAATCCTTCTATTAATTGGTCTAGTAATTCTATCCTATCCTGGAACGTTTCTTGTCATGTGAAGTGTTTAATGTCTGCCATCCCTCCCGTTTCTTCTGTCCCTACTTCTCAGGAGGAACCTGGCGATTTGACAGGAGTGCCGGAGGAATATCATGATCTGCGCACGGTCTTCAGTCGGTCCCGAGCCAACTCCCTTCCTCCTCACCGGTCGTATGATTGTAGTATTGATCTCCTTCCGGGGACCACTCCTCCTCGAGGTAGACTATACTCTCTGTCGGCTCCCGAACGTAAGGCTCTCGAGGATTATTTGTCTGTGTCTCTTGACGCCGGTACCATAGTGCCTTCTTCTTCTCCGGCCGGGGCGGGGTTCTTTTTGTTAAGAAGAAGGACGGTACTCTGCGCCCCTGCGTGGATTATCGAGGGCTGAATGACATAACGGTTAAGAATCGTTATCCGCTTCCCTTATGTCATCAGCCTTCGAGATTCTGCAGGGAGCCAGGTGCTTTACTAAGTTGGACCTTCGTAACGCTTACCATCTCGTGCGCATCAGAGAGGGGGACGAGTGGAAAACGGCGTTTAACACTCCGTTAGGGCATTTTGAGTACCGGGTTCTGCCGTTCGGTCTCGCCAATGCGCCAGCTGTTTTTCAGGCATTAGTTAATGATGTTCTGAGAGACATGCTGAACATCTTTGTTTTTGTCTATCTTGACGATATCCTGATTTTTTCTCCGTCACTCGAGATTCATGTTCAGCACGTTCGACGTGTTCTACAGCGCCTTTTAGAGAATTGTCTCTACGTAAAGGCTGAGAAGTGCTCTTTTCATGTCTCCTCCGTTACTTTTCTCGGTTCCGTTATTTCCGCTGAAGGCATTCAGATGGATTCCGCTAAGGTCCAAGCTGTCAGTGATTGGCCCGTTCCAAGGTCACGTGTCGAGTTGCAGCGCTTTTTAGGTTTCGCTAATTTCTATCGGCGTTTCATTCGTAATTTCGGTCAAGTTGCTGCCCCTCTCACAGCTCTTACTTCTGTCAAGACGTGTTTTAAGTGGTCCGGTTCCGCCCAGGGAGCTTTTGATCTTCTTAAAGAACGTTTTACGTCCGCTCCTATCCTCGTTACTCCTGACGTCACTAGACAATTCATTGTCGAGGTTGACGCTTCAGAGGTAGGCGTGGGAGCCATTCTATCCCAGCGCTTCCAGTCTGACGATAAGGTTCATCCTTGCGCTTATTTTTCTCATCGCCTGTCGCCATCTGAGCGCAACTATGATGTGGGTAACCGTGAACTGCTCGCCATCCGCTTAGCCCTAGGCGAATGGCGACAGTGGTTGGAGGGGGCGACCGTTCCTTTTGTCGTTTGGACAGACCATAAGAACCTTGAGTACATCCGTTCTGCCAAACGACTTAATGCCCGTCAAGCTCGTTGGGCGTTGTTTTTCGCTCGTTTCGAGTTTGTGATTTCTTACCGTCCGGGTAGCAAGAACACCAAGCCTGATGCCTTATCCCGTCTGTTTAGTTCTTCTGTGGCTTCTACTGATCCCGAGGGGATTCTTCCTTATGGGCGTGTTGTCGGGTTAACAGTCTGGGGAATTGAAAGACAGGTTAAGCAAGCACTCACGCACACTGCGTCGCCGCGCGCTTGTCCTAGTAACCTCCTTTTCGTTCCTGTTTCCACTCGTCTGGCTGTTCTTCAGTGGGCTCACTCTGCCAAGTTAGCTGGTCATCCCGGTGTTCGAGGCACTCTTGCGTCTATTCGCCAGCGCTTTTGGTGGCCGACTCAGGAGCGTGACACGCGCCGTTTCGTGGCTGCTTGTTCGGACTGCGCGCAGACTAAGTCGGGTAACTCTCCTCCTGCCGGTCGTCTCAGACCGCTCCCCATTCCTTCTCGACCATGGTCTCACATCGCCTTAGACTTCATTACCGGTCTGCCTTTGTCTGCGGGGAAGACTGTGAGAGCCGCCAATAAACGCAGGATTAAGAGTCCAAGGTATTGTTGCGGCCAGAGAGTGTGGCTTTCCACTCGCAACCTTCCTCTTACGACAGCTTCTCGTAAGTTGACTCCGCGGTTCATTGGTCCGTTCCGTGTCTCCCAGGTCGTCAATCCTGTCGCTGTGCGACTGCTTCTTCCGCGACATCTTCGTCGCGTCCATCCTGTCTTCCATGTCTCCTGTGTTAAGCCCTTTCTTCGCACCCCCGTTCGTCTTCCCTCCCCCTCCCGTCCTTGTCGAGAGCGCACCTATTTACAAGGTACATAAGATCATGGACATGCGTTCTCGGGGACGGGGTCACCAATACTTAGTGGATTGGGAGGGTTACGGTCCTGAGGAGAGGAGTTGGGTTCCGTCTCGGGACGTGCTGGACCGTTCACTCATCGATGATTTCCTCCGTTGCCGCCAGGATTCCTCCTCGAGTGCGCCAGGAGGCGCTCGGTGAGTGGGGGTACTGTCATGTTTGTCATTTATTATCATGTCTTGTCCCTGTGCTCCCCATTCTGTTCGTTTCCCTCTGCTGGTCTTATTGGGTTCTTTCCCTCTTTCTATCCCTCTCTCTCCCCTCCCCTCTCACTCTCTCGCTCTCTCTTCTCTCTATCGTTCCGTTCCTGCTCCCAGCTGTTCCTATTCCCCTAATCATCATTTAGTCTTCCCACACCTGTTCCCGATCCTTTCCCCTGATTAGAGTCCCTATTTATTCCTTTGTGTTCCGTTCCTGTCCCGTCGGTTCCTTGTTTAGTATTCACCATGCTGTGATTGCGTATCGCCCTGTCCTGTCGTGTTTTTGCTGTGATTGTGTATCGCCCTGTCCTGTCGTGTTTTTTTGCCTTCATCAGATGCTGCGTGTGAGCAGGTGTCTCTGTCAACTACGGCCTGCGCCTACCCGAAGCGACCTGCAGTCTGTGGCCGCTTCTCCAGTTATTCCCCTCTACAGACTAGAGGATTTCTGTTATTCCCTGTTTGGACTTAAATAAACTCTGTTTCTGTTAAGTCGCTTTTGGGTCCTCTTTCACCTGCATGACACCTAGTGTTGATTTTTCAGTGTAACATTTATAGCGTTTGTTCAAGAGTTTAATTAAATCTGTAAGAGTGGTGTAAAGTAACCCCAGTGTTGGTGTTAATAACCAGTGTTGAGAGCGAGAGTGTTATTGTGTCAGCTTTACTGTGGGGAGTAAAACATTCCCCATCAAAACCACACACATCATTATAATATTTCACAGCATAATCTACCGCAGTAAGATTTTGGGTAATTGTTTTTAATACCTGTGTTGCATGTACAGTGGGGCAAAAAAAGTATTTAGTAAGCCACCAATTGTGCAAGTTCTCCCACTTAAAAATATGAGAGAGGCCTGTAATTTTCATCACAGGTACACTTCAACTATGACCGACAAAATGAGGGGAAAAAATCCAGAAAATCACATTGTAGGATTTTGAATGAATTTATTTACATATTATGGTGGACAATAAGCATTTGGTCACCTACAAACAAGCAAGATTTCTGGCTCTCACAGACCTGTAACTTCTTCTTTAAGAGGCTCCTCTGTCCTCCACTCGTTACCTGTATTAATGGCACCTGTTTGAACTTGTTATCAGTATAAGACACTTGCCCCACTGATTTATTGATTGATTCATTAATCATTAATGCAGCACAAAGATAAATAACATCAATTTTTCTAAACTAATCCAATAATTTAGTTAGATTTATTGCACCCATTACTGAAATGGCTGTTCCAGTTAAAATGGTTTAGGTAGACTCATTTTTACAATATTTCTAACCCTGAGTCATTCTGAGTACAGATTGAGGGTGAATTAAAAAGTTAAATTGAGGCCTCCCGCGTGGCGCAGTGGCCTCCCGTGTGGCGCAAGGCACTGCGAGCAGTATCACTAGAGATCCTGGATTGAGTCCTATGGAACGCCGTTTGGGTTGTGAAGCACATGGTCGAAACGTGGTCTTTTTAATGCTACGCTTGTAAAGTAAGTAGGTGCAGGCGCTAAATTAACACGTGCATGCATTAAGTTAACGTCCTCACTCGCTAAATTAACACGTGCATGCATTAAGTTAACGTCCTCACTCGCTAAATTAACACGTGCATGCATTAAGTTAACGTCCTCACTCGCTAAATTAACACGTGCATGCATTAAGTTAACGTCCTCACTCGCTAAATTAACACATGCATGCATTAAGTTAACGTCCTCACTCGCTAAATTAACACGTGCATGCATTAAGTTAACGTCCTCACTCGCTAAATTAACACGTGCATGCATTAAGTTAACGTCCTCACTCGCTAAATTAACACGTGCATGCATTAAGTTAACGTCCTCACACATGCATGCATTAAGTTAAAAATTAACACGTGCATGCATTAAGTTAACGTCCTCACTCGCTAAATTAACACGTGCATGCATTAAGTTAACGTCCTCACTCGCTAAATTAACGCCAACACGTGTCAAATAAGTGCTTGCAGGCGGTCCAACATGTTCTAAATAAACGGCTGCAAGTGGTCCTGCACACATCAAATTAACGCCTACAGCTGCTAAATATACACCTACACACGCTACCATAAAGCATTCTTTAATATGCTAATATTACCAGCCAATTTCACTAGATCTTCCTTTCAATCAGATTTCACAGTTTGAGGGAACGGTTTTGTCTTTTAATTTTTTTTGCTGATTCATAAAGTTTATCAGCTAGTTTACAGTGGAAGGATCTGTTTATCATCACTGGCTATAACATTCAGCTAACATTTAATCTAGCACCAGGATCAGCAGTGCTTAGCATAAGCTAAGTCAGATACTGGCCAGCTAATTTAGCTAACGTCGGTAGCCTCGAACCCCAGATATATCATATCATATAGTTAGCATCAAACTCTGCCCGGCCATACAGCTAGCCGCAGTGAAAGGCGCCTCTTGTGTTTTATTAATAGCCCTGCTGAAAAAACATGTAAACTATAACAGCCATGGAAACACATTGGACTATGTTAATACTATCAAGGTAAATTACATACTAGCAAGATTGTTGCTTGAAGTCAGGGCCAGGCATACAAAAACATCCTGCTGGGGCTAACGCTAATCCTTTGTTGTAAATTCCTGGACAACGTTGTCTTTATTTTGCTTAATCATTGATGAAAGACAGGTTACCTAAATGTGACTTATCGGCTAGTACTGAAGCAAGACATGTTTTTGTGTTACATTTTTAGAAAAAAAAACTTGTATTTAAGCAAAGCAACAGCTGAAGGTAGACAACTTCTTCAGCCTGACTGGCTGACATCTCAATACTAGCGATTAGCATTATGACGCTGAAAAGCTCACATGAAACAAATTTGGCCAGCGACAACCTTGTAAAACCTTTTGCTAACATCTACAACATATCAGCTTTTGAACAGAGTAGACTTCAATGTCTAAGCATATTAGGGTAAAATAACAACTTCAGGCATAAACCCAGAACTATATAGCACTGCTTCAAAGGAATAGGGTTCCCATTCCTTCTGCTTTATTTTCACACAATTGTGTCTTGCAGAAGGGAACCATGAAGAGGGGCTTGGAGTGGGCAAGGGGAGGCTGATGAAGAGAAGACCTGATTCATCAAGTATCACAGTTAATTCGGGTGATTCTCACCTGGTTGGCATGCACAAACACCGCAAGGTATGCAACATTAAGCCCAATCAAATATCCAGTGTTATTAAAACATGAATCCCAATCTACGGTCAAGCAACATTTTAATGTCAGTTGTGTGTTAATGTTATGAACCACAAACAATTCTTGGAGTCAATGAATCAGTTGAAAGTGACTACAATTAGAGATGATTTTAAAACCACTGTGCCAGTAAAGATGACAAAAGTCTTAACTTTTTAAAAAATCGGACATTTCAGTCCGACACTCTTGTTAATGTTTGACGTCAGGCAGAACGTCTTCATCCACCGTAGGATGGGGAGCCATTTGACAGTGGTGTCTGTGTGGGTGTGCCAGGAAAGGACGTTAGGTCCCCATGATATCGAAGCTTCTTAACATTTCCACTGCAGCCAAGTCGATTTTAAAAACTGGAACAATAGATGGCACACGGTAGAACAAAAATTCACTGGACCAGCTCCAGTATGCCTATTGTCCCAGCAAATGTGTCAATTATGCACTTTACATACGTAAGAGTGTGCTTTCTTTTATAGCTCTGCTTTCAACACCATCCTGATCCACAAACTGGTTAGCAGACTCATGCCTCTGGGTGTAAGCACTGTAAAAAATAAAAAAAAGATTTATTTTACATTATCACAAGAATGTGTATCCCCAGAATGGACCCAACACCTAAACATGCTGACAACCCTATCAAGGTACACCTTACACGACGGTCCCACATTATGTATTACTGTGTCCAATTGATTCTGGTTGGTTGTAATGTTTTTGAAAACTTCACTACACAACTTTTTTTTTGCCGATGGCCAATCCTGTCACAAACTTTCCTAATATTAATCATTTTGGGACACATCACCAATTAACATTGGCTGCAGTATTACGAACTTTACTAGGTAGTCATACAATAAACATTTTGGATTAGTCCTCTTATATGAATTATCTTTAAATCAAATTGTATTTGTCACATGCGCTGAATACAACAGCTGTAGACCTTACAGTGAAATGCCTACTTACAACTGAATTGTTGGTTAAGGGCTTGTAAGAAAAATACCTAAAAAAAACAACAACATTAAAGTTACAGATAATTAAAGAGCAGCAGTAAAATAACAATAGCGAGGGGGGGCAATGCAAATAGTCTGGGTAGGCATTTGATTAGATGTCCAGTAGACTTACGGCTTGGGAGTAGAAGCTGTATAGAAGCCTCTTGGACCTAGACTTGGCTTCTCAGACTTCTCCGAAGAGGCTTGAGTGTCTTCATGTAAGGCAGGAGACCTAAACACGCCAGACCCTCTTTGAATCTATAAAGTAAAAAAAGTATTTTTCCCTGAAGAATTCAACTCAATTTATGAGATTCCTCACTGCTCAAGAGCATCCCGTAGCCTGCTTTCTAAGCAGAACTTTGTGGCTGACTCCACCAGGGCATCACTCTCCAATGTACGAATGTATCGCACTGAACCCAACATGACCAGTTGTTCGGAGGCTTCCATGACTCCGATTGTTCCTAGTCAACAGTTTGTGCTAACTGGATCTTAGATAGTTCAATAGTTAACATTGTTTTGTTGACAAATTAGCAAAACGATAAACTGATTATCACTACCCTTAAACATTTTAAACTTCAACTTCAATGCAGTAGGGAAGTCCCAAGGATCCCGGACAGCATTGGTGAATGGAGATTGGAAGTCATTTAATCTCTCTCTCTCTCTCTCTCTCTCTCTCTCTCTCTCTCTCTCTCTCTCTCTCTCTCTCTCTCTCTCTCTCTCTCTCTCTCTCTCTCTCTCTCTCTCTCTCTCTCTCTCTCTCTCTCTCTCTCTCTCTCTCTCTCTCTCTCTCTCTCTCTCTTTCCATCCCGACTAGTAAATTAAATGATAATAAGACTCCACCATTTACAGTACATTTCAATGGACGGTGCTGGTTGGTAAAACAGGGCATGTGTAACATGTACCTGAGATGGAGGTTATCATCATGTCAACTCAAGGTCTACTGCACATTGGCTTGAGGCTACAATCATCACCCTGAACCCAGGTGATGATTCTTCGGCATGTGTTGCAGTTGATGTTGATACCTTATCCATGCACAAACACAAAGATAACCACTCACTCTCACTGCTCTAACCAGTTGAAACGGTTTCATATTCAGACAAACCCAGATGCCAGTCTCCACTGCGTAACACAAAGTGTTAGAGTTTGTGAGACGTGGGCATATCACGCAGATGGAACACTCTGACAATCTGCTTTGTGAGTCAGTAAGTGCAAACAATTATAGTGAATAATCTGCGCCTGCGTTGGCTGGATGTGTGCTAGAGGCAGAGGCAAAGTTATACACTTTGGAGAGGAGAGGACTGCATTCCACTTGGAGGAAACTCAAGAGACAACTCTGACTGATGGGAGTGGCTAATATGAGATGAGAGGAGATCTCACCTGCCAAGCACAGACTAATTAGACTTTCTAATCTACAACCAGACATCGTAAGGATGATTTTATCAGAGAATGAGGTGTGTGATAATAATACAACTGCAGGGTTATGCGTATGGTACAACAACTTACCCCTGACAGATGTCTATGACGCAATTCAGTGCAACAGACCGAGAGGTGCTGATGTGAGACTAATGATGATCTTCCTCTCATTATTACCATCAGTGGTTTCTCACGAGACATGAGTAAAAAGGTGTTCATTTCTCCCCACACAGCTTTTGACGCAGGCTATCATTCAGCCATTAGATTTGCAAGAAGACACAAACCCTCCCGTTCCGCTTGTTTACACTGAGCTGCACTGGTGTCGGAAATAATCATGGTTACATTAAGACACCGTGGAGCCGGAGCGAGATGTGAAGTTCACAGGATATCAAATTGGGTGTCAAATTAAAGCTCAGAGGTAAGGTATATTAATATTTTTCAAATATTTTCCATCCTAAGAATTAGGAATAAGCAAAGGCTTTGATTTCTGGTCAAACAGAACAAGTCTTAAAAGGTCAATACATCAAAACACAATGTTGAAGTAAAGACCCCTGCCAACTAATATCAGCACTTACATTTAGTTTTGGAGAAATGTTCTGCTTTCTTAAAATTTAAGAAACATTGCATTGTACCTTGAAATTCCATTACTAAAAACCCACATATATATTTTTTATTTCTCTCCCCCATGAGGAAAGTTCACAGAAGTAACAAGTGAAGGTAGACCTATCAATTAGTTTGTGTTTTATTGAATTTCCAGAATAAAAATCTACGTGAAATTATAATAGTCACAACCACAGTTGGGTTCACAAGTTCGGACAGCACAGTACAGTATTGCAAGGAAAAGCAGAGAATAGTTCAGTACAATACAGTACTGCACAGTATAGAAAAGTAGAGTATAGTACTGTACTGAACTGTACTGCACTATGCTGTGCTTTTTGGAAAAAGTGGAAACATTTATTTAAATTCTGTTACCAAACTTTGCATCTGCACAGTTATTCGAGTAAATGTGTTTTGGTAAAATGTTCAGTGTAAATTGTTAAAAGTAGTCCTTGTGCACGAAGCTATATGGTTTGTTAAACTTTGAAATCAATGGTTATTGCTTGGCATACATTTTAAGTGAAAAATCGGAGTTCCGTTACTGTGAAATGCATGAGCATTGGAAATGTTATGAGGAGTTTTGGTTGTCAGGTAAAATGTACGAGAGTAAAAGTTGTCAAAAATATTAACACCCACGTAAAGTACCGATACTTAGAGCTAGAATCCTTAATTGAAACAATAACAAAGCCAACACCCCACCTCTGTTTTGGTAAAAAGCTCAGGGATGGGCCTGGAGAATTGTAACTACTCTCATATTCGTAGATGGAGCTAAGGATGCAAGGAATGACTATGCATGATATTAAAATTCTAGTTTTACTTATTTGTTTTGTCTGTACAGTGTTTATTTACATTTAAATTCTTTACAAACAGTGGAGGCAAACAAGCATATATTTTGAGTTACTACAGTTGAACTAAGCTCATTGAAATAGATAAAAATGTAATTGACACGTAAAAACTAAGTTTCAACAAGATTTCAGGAAATAGCATGGCACTCCTATGCAGCAACAAAAGTTGTTCATGATATCAATGATCCCGTCGACAAGAAACAGCACGGTGTCTCCCTGTTGTCTCCATTGAGCTGCCAAAGGCAGTTGACACAGTTAATCATGCTGCAAATACTTGTCAACGTAGCATTATCTGATCAAGCAGTCTTATAGTTCAAATGCTCCCTGTCAATTTGTAAGTCGCTCTGGATATGAGCGTCTGCTAAATGACTTAAATGTAAATGTAAATGTCAGATAGAACTCTGTGTGTCCCGTTTGATGGCAAGTCATTTGATATGTTAACTGTCCAGAAAGGAGTGCCACAGGTGCCACATCACGGACACCGACGGCACGCTTCCAGACAAACTAAACACCTTCTTCACCCGCATTGAGGATAATACAGTGCCACCTTCGTGGCCCGCTAACGAGAACTGCACCCTCCCCCCTCCCCTTCTCTCTGGGTGACGTAAGTAAAACATTTAACCTCGAAGCTAGGGGGCACTATTTTTATGTTTGGAAAAATAACATTCCCAAAGTAAACAGCCTATTTCTCAGGACCAGATGCTAGAATATGCATATAATTGACAGATTAGGATAGAAAACACTAAAGTTTCCAAAACTGTCAAAATATTGTCTGTGAGTACAATAGAACTGATATTGCAGGCAAAACCCTGAGATAAATCAAACTGGAAGTGGCTTCTATTTTGAAAACTCCATGTTCCATAGCCTCCCATTGCTCCATTTAAAGGGATATCAACCAGATTCCTTTCCCTAACGCTCCCTCAAGGTGTTAACAGTCTTCAGACAGAGTTTCAGGCTTTTATTTTGAAAAATGAGCCAGAACGATAACATCGCGTCAAGTGGTCACATGAGTTTTGCTCATGCAACAGAATTTGGACAGCTATGGTTTTTCCCTCTCCTACTGTGAAAGACATTTGCGGTTGATATATTATCGATTCTATATTTTAAAAACAACCTGAGGATTGATTATAAAAAACGTTTGATATGTTTTTGTGGACATTACGGATATTATTTGGAATTTGTCTGCGTTGTCGTGACCGCTCTTTCCTGTGGATTTCTGAACAAATGCGCCAAACAAGCAGAGGAACAAAATGAACATTTGTTGTGTAACTGGGAGTCTCGTGAGTGAAAACTTCCGAAGGTCATCAAAGGTAAACGATTAATTTGATAGCTTTTCTGATTTTCGTGACCAAGCTACCTGATGCTAAGTGTACTTAATGTTTTGTCATGCGATCGATAAACTTACACAAACGCTTGAATTGCTTTCCCTGTAAAGCACAATTTCAAACTCTGAGACAACAGGTGGATTAACAAAAGGCTAAGCTGTGTTTTGCAATATTGCACTTGTGATTTCATGATTTTGTAATATTATTTGACTGAGGCGCTATGCTATTCTGCGGTTGCTGACGACAATTATCCCGCTTAAGGGATGGGTAGCATCAAGACGTTTTAAACGTGTTAACTCTTGCAAGGCTACTGGCCCACATGGCATCCCTAGCCACGTCCTCAGATCATGTGCAGACCAGCTGGCTGGTGTGTTTATGGACATATTCAATCTCTCTGTATCCCAGTCTGCTGTCCCCACATGCTTCAAGATGGCCACCATTGTTCCTGTATCCAAGAAGGCAATAATAACTGAACTAAATGACTACCACTCCGTAGCACTCACTTCTGTCATCATGAAGTGCTTTGAGAGACTAGTCAAGGATCATATCACCTACACTTTACCGGCCACCCTAGACCCACTTCAGTTTGCATACCGCCCTAACATGTCCACAGACGATGCAATCACCTGCACACTGCCCTATCCCATCTGTACAAGAGGAATACCTATGTAAGAATGCTGTTCATTGAATACAGCTCAGCATTCAACACTATAGTACCCTCCAAGCTTATCATCAAGCTGGAGGCCCTGGGCCTCAACTCCGCCCTGTGGAATTGGGTCCTGGACTTTGATGGAAAGCCCCCAGGTGGTGAAGTTAGGAAACAACATCTCCACCTCGCTGACCCTCAACACTGGGGCCCCACAAGGGGGCGTGCTGAGCCCCCTCCTGTACTCCCTGTTCACCCATGACTGCGTGGCCATGCACACCTCCAACTCACTCATCAAGTTCGCAGACCACACAACAGTAGTGGACTTGGTTACCAACAACAACGAGACGGCCTACAGGGAGGAGGTGAGGTCACTTGGAGTGTGGTGTCAGGAAAACAACCTCTCACTCAAAGTCAACAAAACAAAGGAGATTATCTTGGACTTCAAGAAACAGCTAAGGGAGCACCCCGCTATCCACACCGAAGGGACAGTAGTGGAGAAAGTGGAAAGTTTTAAGTTCCTCGGCATACACATCAACGACAAACTGAAATGGTCCAACCACACAGACAGTGTGGTGAAGAAGGTGCAACAGCACCTCTTCAAACTCAGGAGGCTGAGGAAATGTGGCTTATCATGCAAAACCCTGACTAACCTTTACAGATCCACAACCGAGAGTATCCTGCCGGGCTGTATCACAGCCTGGAATGGCAACTGCTCTGCCCTCACCCGTAAGGCTCTCTTGAGGGTGGTGTGGTCTGCACAACGCATCACCGGGTGCAAACTACCTGCCCTCCATGGCACCTATAGCACCCGAAGTCACAGGAAGGCAAAAAGATCAAAGACAACAACCACCCGAGCCACTGCCTGTTTACACCATTGCCATCCAGAAGGCGAGGTCAGTACAGGTGCATCAGTGCTTTGAGCGAGAGACTGAAGAACAGCTTCTATCTCAAGGCCATCAGACTGCTGAACAACAATTATTAACTCAAAGAGGCTGCTGCCTTTATGGGGACCCAATCACTGGCCACTAACAAATGGATCACTAGTCACTTTAAACAATGCCACTTTAAATCATGCCACTTCAATAATGTTTACATTACTCATATTATATGTATATACTGTATTTTTTTTACCATCTACTGCACCTTGCATTAGCCTCTCAGCCATCGCTCATCCATATACTTATATGTGCATATTCTCATTCACCCCTTTTAGATTTGTGTGTATTAGGTAGTTGTTGGGGAACTGTTAGATTACTTGTTAGATATTACTGAACAGTCGGAACCAGATGCACAAGCATTTCGCTACACTCGCATTAATATCTGCTAACCATGTGTATGTGACAAATTACATTTGATTTGTTCTTGGACCGCAATAATGTTGGTAGAAATGTGTCAAATCACAGTTATATTTTTGCGCAGCCACACTGAATAAGGAATTTGAAGATATGCAGTCTGCCTTTACTACTGTCTAGACTCAGCTCTGACAGATGAAGTTTCTTTTAAATGCTGAAAAGGCAAAGTTGATGGTTTTCAAGAAAGTGAAGATGAAACCTGCCTCTTACATGTATATTCACTATGGTGGACAAGCAACTTAAAAGTACTTGGGTTTCATGATAGATGTGTATCTCACCTTTAAACCCCACCTCAAAAGGTCTTGTGAAAAAGCATAGGCCCAAGTGTGGTTTTTATTTTTGAAATAATTAATGTTTTCTTTTGAAGTCAGAATTAGGCTCGTTTCCGGTACTTTCGTTCCAGTAATTAATTATTGAGGTATATTGTTCATGTATGAGGTTCACCTTCCAGCAGGACAATGATCCTAAGCATACTGCTAAAGCAACACTCGAGTGGTTTAAGGAGAAACATTTAAATGTATTGAAATAGTCAAAGCCCAGACCTCAATCCAATTGAGAATCTGCGGTATGACGTAAAGACTACTGTACACCAGCGGAACCCATCCAACTTGAAGGACCTGGAGCAGTTTTACTTTGAAGAATGGTCAAAAATCCCAGAGGCTAGATGTGCCAAGCTTATAGAGACATACCCCAAGAGCTGTAATTGCTGTGAAAGGTGTCACTACAAAGTATTGACTTGTCATATTTCTTGTTTGTTTCACAATAAAAAAAAATGTTGCATCTTCAAAGTGGTAGGCATGTTGTTTAAATCAAATGATACAAACCACCAAAACATTTTTGATTTTAATTCCAGGTTGTAAAGCAACAAAATAGGAAAAATGCCAAGGGGGTGAATACTTTTGCATTGCGAGACATCGGCTCAGACCTGTGTCTGAGCATATGGCACCAACCTGGGACCTGACTTTGGTCTTGGACACTCTGTGCGAACCTCCGTTTGAACCATTGTAGACTGTGGACCTGAAGGTCCTTCATACAAGACTGCCCTGCTCATGGCCTTGGCGTCAGCCATGTGTGTAGGGGATCTCCATGCCCTATCGATACCCCTATCGTGTTATGATTTTGTGCCTAGTGACACAAAAGTGATGTTACATTCTAATGCAGATTTTTCTCCCAAGGTTATGCCTATGTCTTATAGGTCCCTGGCTTTCAAGCTGTTCCCTTTCTCACCTCCTCCATTTGCTTCCATTGAACATTGGAGGTCACATCTCTCCCAAGTGGTCATTCTCTCTTTCTCCCCTTACCCATCTGTCTATCGCCTCCTTTGAATTCCATGCTGTCACAGTTACCAGCCCTTTCAAGCTTAACATCCTTATCATTTATCGCCCTCCAGGTTCCCTCGGAGAGTTCATCAATGAGCTTGATGCCTTGATAAGCTCCTTTCCTGAGGACGGCTCACCTCTCACAGTGCTGGGCGACTTTAACCTCCCCACGTCTACCTTTGACTCATTCCTCTCTGCCTCCTTCTTTCCACTCCTCTCCTCTTTTGACTTCACCCTCTCACCTTCACCCCCTACTCACAAGGTGCTGTTCTTCCACTAACCCCATTTCAACTCCCCTCCAAGTCTCCGACCACTACCTTGTATCCTTTTCCCTCTCGCTCTCATCCAACACCTCCCACACTGCCCCTACTCGGATGGTATCGCGCCATCCCAACCTTCGCTCTCTCTCCCCCGCTACTCTCTCCTCTTCCATCCTATCATCTCTTCCCTCTGCTCAAACCTTCTCCAACCTATCTCCTGATTCTGCCTCCTCAACCCTCCTCTCCTCCCTTTCTGCATCCTTTGACTCTCTATGTCCCCTATCCTCCAGGCCGGCTCGGTCCTCCCCTCCCGCTCCGTGGCTCGACGACTCATTGTGAGCTCATAGAACAGGGCTCCGGGCAGCCGAGCGGAAATGGAGGAAAACTCGCCTCCCTGCGGACCTGGCATCCTTTCACTCCATCCTCTCTACATTTTCTTCCTCCGTCTCTGCTGCTAAAGCCATTTTCTACCACTCTAAATTCCAAGCATCTGCCTCTAACCCTAGGAAGCTCTTTGCCACCTTCTCCTCCCTCCTGAATCCTCCTCCCCCCCCCTCCTCCCTCTCTGCAGATGACTTCGTCAACCATTTTGAAAAGAAGGTCGACGACATCCGATCCTCGTTTGCTAAGTCAAACGGCACCGCTGGTTCTGCTCACACTGCCCTACCCTGTGCTCTGACCTCTTTCTCCCTCTCTCTCCAGATGAAATCTCGCGTCTTGTGACGGCCGGCCGCCCAACAACCTGCCCGCTTGACCCTATCCCCTCCTCTCTTCTCCAGATCATTTCCGGAGACCTTCTCCCTTACCTCACCTCGCTCATCAACTCATCCCTGACCGCTGGCTACGTCCCTTCCGTCTTCAAGAGAGCGAGAGTTGCACCCCTTCTGAAAAAACCTACACTCGATCCCTCCGATGTCAACAACTACAGACCAGTATCCCTTCTTTCTTTTCTCTCCAAAACTCTTGAACGTGCCGTCCTTGGCCAGCTCTCCCGCTATCTCTCTCTGAATGACCTTCTTGATCCAAATCAGTCAGGTTTCAAGACTAGTCATTCAACTGAGACTGCTCTTCTCTGTATCACGGAGGCGCTCCGCACTGCTAAAGCTAACTCTCTCTCCTCTGCTCTCATCCTTCTAGACCTGTCAAACTCGGCTGCCTTCGATACTGTGAACCATCAGATCCTCCTCTCCACCCTCTCCAAGTTGGGCATCTCAAAACGCGGCCCCCGCAAATGTGCATTGCGTCCTACCTGACAGGTCGCTCCTACCAGGTGGCGTGGCGAGAATCTGTCTCCATACGCATCACCACGCGCTCTCACCACTGGTGTCCCCCAGGGCTCTGTTCTAGGCCCTCTCCTATTCTCGCTATACACCAAGTCACTTGGCTCTGTCATAACCACCACATGGTCTCTCCTATCATTGCTATGCAGACAGTATCACACAATTAATCTTCTCCTTTCCCCTTCTGATGACCAGGTGGCATGTCCTGACTAGCGCATCTCTGCATGTCTGGCAGACATATCAGTGTGGATGACGGATCACCACCTCAAGCTGAACCTCGGCAAGACGGAGCTGCTCTTCCTCCCGGAGAAGGACTGCCCGTTCCATGATCTCGCCATCACGGTTGACAACTCCATTGTGTCCTCCTCCCAGAGCGCTAAGAACCTTGGCGTGATCCTGGACAACACCCTGTCGTTCTCAACTAACATCAAGGCGGTGGCCCGTTCCTGTAGTTTCATGCTCTACAACATCCGCAGAGTACGACCCTGCCTCACACTGGAAGCGGCGCAGGTCCTAATCCAGGCACTTGTCATCTCTCGTCTGGATTACTGCAACTCGCTGTTGGCTGGGCTCCTGCCTGTGCCATTAAACCCTACAACTCATCCAGAACGCCGCAGCCCGTCTGGTGTTCAACCTTCCCAAGTTCTCTCACGTGACCCCGCTCCTCCGCTCTCTCCACTAGCTTCCAGTTGAAGCTCGCATCCGCTACAAGACCATGGTGCTCTGTGGTGCTTGCCTACGGAGCTGTGAGGGGAACGGCACCTCAGTACCTCCAGGCTCTGATCAGGCCCTACACCCAAACAAGGGCACTGCGTTCATCCACCTCTGGCCTGCTCGCCTCCCTACCACTGAGGAAATACAGTTCCCGCTCAGCCCAGTCAAAACTGTTCGCTGCTCTGGCCCCCCAATGGTGGAACAAACTCTCTCACGACCCCAGGACAGCGGAGTCAATCACCACCTTCCGGAGACACCTGAAACCCCACCTCCTTAAGGAATACCTAGGATAGGATAAGTAATCCTTCTCACCCCCCCCCTTAAGATTTAGATGCACTATTGTAAAGTGACTGTTCTACTGGATTTCATAAGGTGAATGCACCAATTTGTAAGTCGCTCTGGATAAGAGCGTCTGCTAAATGACTTAAATGTAAATGTAAATGTAACATGGCCTGTTTCCGGTGTGCGCTTTGTGCACGTATATGGATAGGACCAAGGATATCTGCGTTTGTGACCAGCTTTTTTGTCTTTCGCTAATCCAGCGCAGTGTGTGGCACTTTTTTTAAGGAGCATCTTTCTCATTGGTTTGTGGAGGCTTTCTCCCTGGCATATGACAGCAAAGGACAAGGGTTGCCTAGCAGTGTGCGTCCTCCCTCCGCTAGGGGTATGGCGGATTCTTGGGCATTGTTCAAGTGGATGAAGATTGGTGATATCTGCGCTGCAGTGAGTTGAGGTATCGCAAATACCTTTGCGAGGTTTTATCGCTCGGATGTGACTGCTACCAGTGTAGCTCAGAGTGTTCTTATGACTGGGTCCATGAGTGGGTGTTAGGCAGTGCGCAGGTTGCCATTTATCCAACTTACCACAGTTCCCTGTGGGTTTGAGCCTTAGGCTGCCTTAGGGTGCAGCAGCATGTAAAGCGCGCATTATTGGGGTTACCACAGTTCCCTGTGGGTTTGAGCCTTAGGCTGCCTTAGGGTGCAGCAGCATGTAAAGCGCGCATTATTGGGGTTACCACAGTTCCCTGTGGGTTTGAGCCTTAGGCTGCCTTAGGGTGCAGCAGCATGTAAAGCGCGCATTATTGGGTTTACCACAGTTCCCTGTGGGTTTGAGCCTTAGGCTGCCTTAGGGTGCAGCAGCATGTAAAGCGCGCATTATTGGGGTTACCACAGTTTCCTGTGGGTTTGAGCCTTAGGCTGCCTTAGGGTGCAGCAGCATGTAAAGCGTGCATTATTGGGGTTACCACAGTTCCCTGTGGGTTTGAGCCTTAGGCTGCCTTAGGGTGCAGCAGCATGTAAAGCGCGCATTATTGCAGTTACCACAGTTTGCTGTGGGTTTGAGCCTTAGGCTGCCTTAGGGTGCAGCAGCATGTAAAGCGCGCATTATTGGGGTTACCACAGTTCCCTGTGGGTTTGAGCCTTAGGCTGCCTTAGGGTGCGGCAGCATGTAAAGCGCGCATTATTGGGGTTACCACAGTTCCCTGTGGGTTTGAGCCTTAGGCTGCCTTAGGGTGCGGCAGCATGTAAAGCGCGCATTATTGGGGTTACCACAGTTCCCTGTGGGTTTGAGCCTTAGGCTGCCTTAGGGTGCAGCAGCAAGTAAAGCGCGCATTATTAGGGTTTCCACAGTTTCCTTGTTGGTTTGAGCCTTAGGCTGCCGGGGAAGCACGTAAGTACACAGCTTCCAGGTTACTGTAGGTTTCCTGTGCGTTTGAGACTGGGGCTGACGTGGTTCGACTCTGCTCGGTGATATTCAGCGCACGTGCACATTACCAAGTTACGACAAGTGTCCTGTTGTTCGGGACTTGCGGTTCCTTGTACGAGTTCTGTCATTTCAGGCTGGCAAGGTAATTATTGTTCTTGGAACCGTGGTGTCTATGTACTTGAGTTACAGTGGCAGCATGTAAGTGTGCATAGTCAAGTTCCTGCAGGTTATGGTTCCCTTTATGGGGCTCTGAAATTTCAGGCCTCATGAGTATTAGGGAAAAGGGTGGCTTTAGTAACCCCGTTTTGGAGCCGGTGTAACCTGTGTGTGCTTGTACTGCTCTCGGCCATCATCCCTCAATAACTTCAAGTGAAGACTGCTTGTCAGCCTGATGAACCAAACGACTCAGTAATCTCCTCCATGAAGACTGTGGGTCAGCCTGATGAACCAAACTACGCTTCATATAGCCTAACTACCACACACACTCACATTTCTCATGATTACTAATCAATTTATTTATGCATGAATAATTAGTAGGTTTTGGTTATCGGTTTAAACAAACTTTATTTTTATTTTTGTACTTATGTATATTGTTTTTTTTGTGGTGTCATTTTCATATAAGCCCTCGGGCTTCCAACCACACCTGCACACTGGTTTTGTTTTTATCTGTTGTCTGTCTCTTGTTTTCTTTGGTGCAAATGAAAAAATAAAGAATACAATCAAATATAATACAGAGTGAGAGGGAACATACAGTTATGAATATAACTACTCTTCCCTTAGAGAGGGAACAAGGTCTAACATATTTTGGCCCTGTACAGTCAGGAGGATAGAGCTTGCTAAGGAGTGTTACTGAATGAACAAAATGAATGTGAGCTACCGTATTATAGCCAGGAAGGTGGCGCTTCCAAGGGCGGGCTCGGCATCCATTGGCCCATTGGGGCGTGATTTCTGTTTTCTTCAGGTGAATATTATTGGTCGTTGACTCCCGATAGTTTGTTATATCTTGTTCCCTCCTTCAGGGATCAATAGTTATATTTATAACTGTATGCTTTATGTTGTAAATGTGTTTTCAACTTTGTGTGCTGCTATTAACTACTGTTAATCTGCCCAAGATGCTAGGGTCACTTATTGGCTTTCAGCCTGCACACACATCTCCACATGATCAAATCAGCCGATAACACAGTGCAGAGACACACAACCCACTAAACTACGCTATATCAAAACCTGACTGCTGTGTTATGATAGCACCACAAACCTCATCACTCTCCCGTGTGGTGGTCCGACCGCACCAGGGTTAACCTGTTTAATAAGGGGAATAAAATGAAAACGGTCATCTAATCTGACCAGAATCACATCACAGATCACACACACACAAACCGTGTTTACTTTTAACTGGTCTGTAAGCTTGGATAAATACATAACTATCTACCTCACACCACACGGCTAGATAAAAGCAGATGACAGCATAGTGAGCAGTATGGTGGTGAAAACATTTGATAGCATGGATGCCCTTTGAGGTATATACGTACATTACGCTGCAGGGTTCCTCTTTGATTTAAAGGCCTAACCTCTCGTTATCTAATTGAGTAGATTAACACAAGGTCGGGAACTTAAATTGGGACTCTGGGGAGCAAGAGAGCCTGTGGGGGGGGTAGAGACAGTTGCCCCTTTCACCTCACCTGATGGTGATGTCATAGCGCCCACACTGATAGAGAGAGACACAGCAAACACAGTTGAAACAGTTGAAGCATAACAAACACAGTTGAGACACAGCAAGCACAGTTGAAACACAACTAACCCAGTTGAGACACAGTCAACAGAGAAAACATACACATAAAACACACAGATGTACACTACACAGTGCTTGTTCATTGGTATTTTCCATGTGACTAAACTGCAACAACGTACGTTGCTCACTGAACCATTTCCAATTCTATTACCGTTGTTGTTCGTCAACGAGCTGAGAAACATTACACAATCATTTTGTCAATGGAGACGTCATTTCATCACGTGGAGTGTTTTTCATTTGGCTCCTGATCAGGCCAAGGGGAAAGTCACACATGAGAGGGATGCAGAGTAACGTCTGTTTAGAATTAAAATGATCAAGCTCAAGTTTTCAAGCACAATCAAAGAGGGCATATGATTAAATGACCTAATTATCATTACAGAAATAGAGTGGTTGAAATCTGAAGCCTGATTATATGATTATTCTGAAGCCTTATTATCTGAAATTCTGAAGCCTTATTATCTGAAATTCTGAAGCCTGATTATCTGAAATTCTGAAGCCTTATTATATGATTATTCTAAGAGTACAGTGGTTGGCTAACACCAAAACACAATGCTGATTAATATTCTAGAACCAAGTTAGGTTCTTTGCTTGTAAACCCCTGCCTACTTTCCACATGAGGCTAATTAGCGATAGCAATTATCCTGCCTTCCTTGCTGTTATTATGATTGGGGCCAAGGTACATGCTTGCTAATTCAGGTGCTGCAGCGAGCGACTTTGAAACCTCTTTGGTTGTAAATAAACACACAGGCTACCACACACACACACACACACACACACACACACACACACACACACACACACACACACACACACACACACACACACACACACACACACACACACACACACACACACACACACACACACACACACACACACACACACACACACACACACACACACTAAGCAACTAAAAACCATACACCTTTGATTTTTGTTTGAAGGCATCAGCAAAGAGCAAACCGGGGTCATTAAGGTCATTAATTACGCGCAATAGGATCAAAGTTCATGTTTTGATGAGTCTTTTCTCTTTCTTTTCTCATTGGTTTACCTGATGGAAAAATCACATGATTTCACATGTGGCATTTCCACATGGTTTGCACATTTGAAATCGTGTTTTTGGAACCCTCCACATGTGATGATGTGGATTTACACATGTGAAATCATGTTTTTTGGAACACTTCACGTGTGATGATATTTCACATAACCTTTCACATGAGATTTCACAAGTAATGCCCTGCTGCAAACATAAATGAAGCGTTATGTCACACACAATGATTTTAAATTCAAAATCTGACACTTATGCTTACCTTGTGCTTGTTTATTTACACAGCAATTGATTTGAACTCACAATCTCTTGGTTCGCAGCATTCAGATCTTTCTGCTACACCACAATGTATGTGTCAGTAACTGATTTCACCTGTATTCCCACACTTTGGACTTCAAAGTAAATCTCAGCTTTTTTAAAACATGCACTAAATAAAAATGATTAGATTTATCATAGTGATTCAGGAGTAACATTAAAGCAGAATGATATGCCCCACCAACATTAGACAACTATACAGAAAACCCTCAAATTGCTGAAATAAGTTAATTAAATAAAACAATTTGAGAAAATAGTAGTGGGGATGGCACTCTTGCTAAGTGCAGAGATACAGTTGAAGTCGGAAGTTTACATTCCTTGCGTAGCCAAATACATTTAAACTCAGTTCTCCACAATTCCTGACATTTAAAGTAAATATTACCTGTCTTATGTCAGTTAGGATCACCACTTTACTTTAAGAATGTGAAATGTCAGAATAATAGTAGAGAGAATGATTTATTTCAGCTTTCATTCCTTTCATCACATTCCCAGTGGGTCAGAAGTTTTTAGTATTTGGTAGCATTGCCTTTAAATTGTTTAACTTGGGTCAAAGCCTTCCACAAGCTTCCCACAATAAGTTGGGTGAATTTTGGCCCATTCCTCCGGACAGGGCTGGTGTAAATGAGTCAGGTTTGTAGGCCTCCTTGCTAACACACACTTTTTCTATAGGATTGAGGTCAGGGCTTTGTGATGGCCACCCCAATACCTTGACTTTGTTGTCCTTAAGCCATTTTGCCACAACTTTGGAAGTATGCTTGTGGTCATTGTCCATTTGGAAGACTCAATTGCGACCAAGCTTTAACTTCCTGACTGATGTCTTACATTTACATTTCAGTCATTTAGCAGACGCTCTTATCCAGAGCGACTTACAAATTGGTGCATTCACCTTATGACATCCAGTGGAACAGTCACTTTACAATAGTGCATCTAAATCTTTAATTAAAGGGGGGGGTGAGAAGGATTACTTATCCTATCCTAGGTATTCCTTAGAGGTGGGGTTTCAGGTGTCTCCGGAAGGTGGTGATTGACTCCGCTGTCCTGGCGTCGTGAGGGAGTTTGTTCCACCATTGGGGGGCCAGAGCAGCGAACAGTTTTGACTGGGCTGAGCGGGAACTGTACTTCCTCAGTGGTAGGGAGGCGAGCAGGCCAGAGGTGGATGAACGCAGTGCCCTTGTTTGGGTGTAGGGCCTGATCAGAGCCTGGAGGTACTGAGGTGCCGTTCCCCTCACAGCTCCGTAGGCAAGCACCATGGTCTTGTAGCGGATGTGAGCATCACCTGGAAGCCAGTGGAGAGAGCGGAGGAGCGGGGTGACGTGAGAGAACTTGGGAAGGTTGAACACCAGACGGGCTGCGGCATTCTGGATGAGTTGTAGGGGTTTAATGGCACAGGCAGGGAGCCCAGCCAACAGCGAGTTGCAGTAATCCAGACGAGAGATGACAAGTGCCTGGATTAGGACCTGCGCCGCTTCCAGTGTGAGGCAGGGTCGTACTCTGCGGATGTTGTAGAGCATGAAACTACAGGAACGGGCCACCGCCTTGATGTTAGTTGAGAACGACAGGGTGTTGTCCAGGATCACGCCAAGGTTCTTAGCGCTCTGGGAGGAGGACACAATGGAGTTATCAACCGTGATGGCGAGATCATGGAACGGGCAGTCCTTCTCCGGGAGGTAGAGCAGCTCCGAGGACGGCACGTTCAAGAGTTTTGGAGAGAAAAGAAAGAAGGGATACTGGTCTGTAGTTGTTGACATCGGAGGGATCGAGTGTAGGTTTTTTCAGAAGGGGTGCAACTCTCGCTCTCTTGAAGACGGAAGGGACGTAGCCAGCGGTCAGGGATGAGTTGATGAGCGAGGTGAGGTAAGGGAGAAGGTCTCCGGAAATGGTCTGGAGAAGAGAGGAGGGGATAGGCTCAAGCGGGCAGGTTGTTGGGCGGCTGGCCGTCACAAGACGCGAGATTTCATCTGGAGAGAGAGGGGAGAAAGAGGTCAGAGCACAGGGTAGGGCAGTGTGAGCAGAACCAGCGGTGTCGTTTGACTTAGCAAACGAGGATCGGATGTCGTCGACCTTCTTTTCAAAATGGTTGACGAAGTCATCTGCAGAGAGGGAGGGGGGGGGGGGGGATTCAGGGAGGTGAGTTTTCCTCCATTTCCGCTCGGCTGCCCGGAGCCCTGTTCTGTGAGCTCGCAATGAGTCGTCGAGCCACGGAGCGGGAGGGGAGGACCGAGCCGGCCTGGTGGATAGGGGGCATAGAGAGTCAAAGGATGCAGAAAGGGAGGAGAGGAGGGTTGAGGGGGCAGAATCAGGAGATAGGTTGGAGAAGGTTTGAGCAGAGGGAAGAGATGATAGGATGGAAGAGGAGAGAGTAGCGGGGGGAGAGAGAGCGAAGGTTGGGACGGCGCGATACCATCCGAGTAGGGGCAGTGTGGGAAGTGTTGGATGAGAGCGAGAGGGAAAAGGATACAAGGTAGTGGTCGGAGACTTGGAGGGGAGTTGCAATGAGGTTAGTGGAAGAACAGCATCTAGTAAAGATGAGGTCGAGCGTATTGCCTGCCTTGTGAGTAGGGGGGGGGAAGGTGAGAGGGTGAGGTCAAAAGAGGAGAGGAGTGGAAAGAAGGAGGCAGAGAGGAATGAGTCAAAGGTAGACGTGGGGAGGTTAAAGTCGCCCAGAACTGTGAGAGGTGAGCCGTCCTCAGGATAAGCTCAGGAAAGGAGCTTATCAAGGCATCAAGCTCTTGAGATGTTGCTTCAATAAATCCACATAATTTTACACCCTCATGATGCCATCTATTTTGTGAAGCGCACCAGTCTCTACTGCAGCAAAGCACCCCCACAACATGATTCTGCCATCCCCGTGCTTCACGGTTGGGATGGTGTTCTTCGGCTTGCAAGCCCTCCACCTTTTTACTCCAAACATAACGATGGTCATTATGGCCAAACAGTTTTATTGTTGTTTTATCAGACCAGAGGACATTTACAGCCTTTGTCCCCATGTGCAGTTGCAAACCGTAGTCTGGATTTTTTATGACGGTTTTGGAGCAGAGGCTTCTTCCTTGCTGAGAGGTCTTTCAGGTTATGCCAATACAGGACTTGTTTTACTATGGATATAGATACTTGTGTATTTGTTTCCTCCAGCATCTTCACAAGGTCCTTTGCTGTTGTTCTGGGATTTGCACTTCTCGCAACAAAGTATTATCGTTTGTAGGAGACAGAACGCATCTCCTTCCTGAGCGTTATGACGGCTGCGTGATCCCATGGTGTTTATACTTGCATACTAGTGTTTGTACAGATGAAGGTGGTACCTTCAGGTGTTTGGAAATTACTCCAAAGGAGGTCTTGGCTGATTTATTTTGATTTTTCCATGTTGTCAAGCAAAGAGGCACTGAGTTTGAAGGTAGGCCTTGAAATTCATCCACAGGTAAACCTCCAATTGACTCAAATGATGTCAATTAGTCTATCAGAAGCTTCTAAAGTCGTGATATCATTTGCTTGCATTTTCCAAGCTGTTTAAAGGCACAGTCAACGTTGTGTATATAAACTGATGACCCACTGGAATTGTGATACAGTGAATTATAAGTGAAATAATCTGTCTGTAAACAATTGTTGCAAAAATTACTTGTGTCCTGCACAAAGTAGATGTCCTAACCAACTTGCCAAAACTATAGTTTGTTAACAAGAACTTTGTGGAGTGGTTGAAAAATTTGTTTTAATGACTCCAAGCTAAGTGTATGTAAACTTCTGACTTCAACTGTATATTATAGGATATGAATGTTTAGGGGAATGCTGCAGAGCTTGTGGCATAGCAGAAAGGGTGTTGTACCTCAAATCCTGAATTTGTTTTTTGTTCACATGTGAAGTGTTCCAAGAACACGTTTTCACATGTGAAAGGTCAGATGAAGTTTTCACATGATTTCACAATTCACGTGTGAAATCATGTGATTTTCAACTTCTGACATCATGTGATTCAACATGTGATAACATGAAACTCCACAAATGTTTGTTTTGTAGTAAGTTACCAGCTACTGAGTTGCTGTGAAATTAGTGTAAACAACTTTTAATGTATTTCTACAGCTGAACTGTATTTTGTCAGTAAATATGCAACAACAAACTGTATTCAGGAAGTACACAGAAACTTAAATTCTAATTCAATTTTTTTTAATACTGGAAAACTAGGAATCGGGTTTACTTTCTGAATTGACTAGATAGAACATAAATGGAATTGACCTTAACATTGGTTAGCAACCACACCTGGGAGATTAACTCACAACCTCTTAGATGACAGAAACCTAAAATTCCTGCTTCGCCACCAGGTCTGTGATCATGACAGAGATCGGCGACAGATTTATTTGCAAGTATACATTCCTGCACTTCGCTAACAGCGTCCCGAAATCAAGTCAATAATGGTGCAATAATCTGACAACACCAACTAAAAAGTAGCAGTGCTCAGGAACACTTGACATTAAGGCCTAGATTCCATCAGACCAAGCGTAAACACGCTTGTCACACCCCTCCTACTCTTGTTAGAAGTTCAATCAACAAATGGACTTTTGCAAGTCTCAGTCACAAATGATAGCTTATAGAAGCATGACTCTTTTGAGTTCTCAGTTCATCTTTCACCAGTAAGGTGTCCAGAATGTTCTGGAAATTGCTGACTCAAATTAGCAAAATATTAATTATTTTTTACTGAACAAGTCAAAAAGATCAGTTGTTAAAAAGAGCCAAACTTCCCATTACTATTTTATCAGAATTTAACAAGGCCACGGAACTAACAATATACAAGCTTAATGTTTATGAACAGACATTCCCTCTCATGGGAGACCAAACAGAGCAAGCTGAAAGCCACGCCTCAAATATGCCACTCCTGTAACCTTCTGACAGGTTGCCGCTGTTACAGTATTCTGCCAATCAGCAAGTGATGTGCATGTTGTCACCAGAAGAGTCCGTGAAGGCACAGTAGGTTACTGGCAGGATTGCTAGTGGCAGCAAGTGCCCTGTAGGTTACTGGCAATGCTCTTCCAGTAAATGATTGTGACTTTTACAATAAGTATCCAGTTAAGAAATGACAAATTCACAGCAACAAATTGCTATTAAGATCATGGAAAATGTACAATGACCACTTCAGCGTGCAGCTCATTACTGACACATTCTCTTACCACGCTTACAGAACATATATCTTCAACAGAAAAACTCAACTTATGTTGGCATAACCATCAAACACTTAAACTGCTACAACACTTTCACTGACGGTTGGAAGAAATACAAACATATTTGGCAACGCTCCAAAATATGCTAATGAGCCCCACC
Organism: Oncorhynchus gorbuscha; assembly: GCF_021184085.1. Classification (NCBI taxonomy): domain Eukaryota; kingdom Metazoa; phylum Chordata; class Actinopteri; order Salmoniformes; family Salmonidae; genus Oncorhynchus; species Oncorhynchus gorbuscha. Next base: position 13,710,151 of record NC_060197.1, on the reverse strand, counting down.
AGTACATTGACCCCACCTATCAAAGCGCATTGATGATCCAACCTTATATTTTAAATATTGGGCAGACAATTGTCTCATTACACCTACAAAGTACAAAACGATACCATGTGAGTTCATATGTGTACCCTGGACCTGTTTGTACTCCAGGTAACAATATCCTAACCATACCTTTGTTGTGTGTGTGTGTTAATATACAGTAAGTGTACAAAACATTAGGAACACCTGCACCTCCTGTGACATAGATTGACCAGATGAAAGCTATGATCCCTTATTGATGTCACCAGTTAAATCCACTTCAATCAGTTTAGATGAAGGGGAGGAGACAAGTTAAACAAAGATTTTGACCTTGAGACAATTGAGACATGGATTGTGTATGTGTGCCATTCAAAGGGTGAATGGGCAAGATAAAATATTTAAGTGACTTTGAATGTGGGTATGGTAGTAGGTGTCATGCTCATGGATCTGGTGGTGTAGCTGCACTGTGGGAGGACATTTCAGTTTGTCAGCTCCCAAGAGGTTATGAGTTGAAATCCCATTTAAGGCCAGGAAGGCGGGGTCACAGTATAAGATTGTATAGTAATTGAAGTCAGAATACAGTTGTATACTGTCATTTTATAGAAATAACACCTTCAAGTTGTTATATATATATATAAATATATTTACTTTATTTTTTAAGCCCAGAAATGTATTCCTGCCAATCTTCATTATGACTACAGACGTGGTGGCGCAGCAGGGACTTCAGATAGCTAGCAACCAAAATGTTGTGAGTTTAAATGCCAAGTGATGTTGAGTTCCAAATAATCAGCATGCTATCCATTAACACCTGAATTTAGCTGCAAAACCTCCAGTGGAATGTGACAATGTCCAAAAAATCGTCCCTGGAACAAACCGGGAACTGGACAAAAACTGCAGGAGACCATGACTGTTTAAATTGAATTAAAGTCAGTTCTGCCTTTCAAAGTAAAATGTTCTAACTAAACATCGGACTCCTGGGTGCTTCACGCGCTCAAATGTTGTCACGTGTAGTGTCACGGTATCACACGTGGAAACATTTATTTCACACGAGATCGTGTTTCCACATGTGCTCACATGTTGTCATGTTGTCATGTTGTCCATGTTATCGTTGGCTGAGATTTTGCATCCCCCTGTTGACACATTTATTTCACATGAGATCACGTTCTCACATGTACTCACATGTTGTCATGTGTAGTTTTATGCAGTGGTTTAAAGTACTTAAGTAAAAATACAAGAAAGGATTGTACTTCACTACACCCCCCCCCCAAAAAGTATGTACCTTTTACTCCATACTTTTTCCCTGACACCCAAAAGTATGTACCCTTTACTCCATACATTTTCCCTGACATCCAAAAGTATGTACCTTTTACTCCATACATTTTCCCTGACACCCAAAAGTATGTACCTTTTACTCCATACATTTTCCCTGACACCCAAAAGTATGTACCTTTTACTCCATACATGTTCCCTGACACCCAAACGTACTCGTTACATTTTGAATGCTTAGAAGGACAGGAATACACTATGGCCCAATTCACACATTTATCAAGAGAACATCCCTGGTCATCTCTACTGCCTCTGATCTTGTGGACTCACTAAACACAAGTGCTTTATTAGTTAGTAAATTATATCTGAGTGTTGGAGTTTGCCCCTAGCTACCCATGAATAAGAAAAACTTGAAAATTGTGCCTTCTGGTTTGCTTAGCATACGAAACTTGACTTTTTATACTTAAGTTCATTTAAAACTCAAGTAGTATTTTACAGGGGGACTTTCACTTTTACTTGAGTAATTTCTATTTAATTAAGCTATCTTTACTTTTACTCAAGTATGACAAATGGGCACTTTTTTCCCATCACTGGGTTTATGTTATCACCTGTTGCTTCACATGTTGTCACATGTTATCACATTAACTTCACATTAAATCACGTGATCACATGAGATCACGTGAATTTCAAGTGTTTTTTTCCGTAAGGGTACAATGTACTGCTTGTATGTGTGTTGTGAGACAACATGATTATAGAAACAGAGTCCTTTATTAGACCGGAAAATATCCACTATACCAGATGACACATACTTCCATTCACTTCATTTTTTTTTTTTATTTATTTCACCTTTATTTAACCAGGTAGGCTAGTTGAGAGCAGGTTCTCATTTGCAACTGCGACCTGGCCAAGATAAAGCATAGCAGTGTGAACAGACAACACAGAGTTACACATGGAGTAAACAATTAACAAGTCAATAACAGAGAAAAAAAGGGGAGTCTATATACAATGTGTGCAAAAGGCATGAGGAGGTAGGCAAATAATTACAATATTGCAGATTAACACTGGTGTGATAAATGATCAGATGATCATGTACAGGTAGAGATATTGGTGTGCAAAAGAGCAGAAAAGTAAATAAATAAAAACTGTGGGGATGAGGTAGGTGAAAATGGGTGTGCTATTTACCAATAGATTATGTACAGCTGCAGCGATCGGTTAGCTGCTCAGCTAGCTGATGTTTGAAGTTGGTGAGGGAGATAAAAGTCTCCAACTTCAGCAATTTTTGCATTTCGTTCCAGTCACAGGCAGCAGAGTACTGGAACGAAAGGCGGCCGAATGAGGTGTTGGCTTTAGGGATGATCAATGAGATATACCTGCTGGAGCGCGTGCTACGGATGGGTGTTGCCATCGTGACCAGTGAGCTGAGATAAGGCGGAGCTTTGCCTAGCATGGCCTTGTAGATGACCTGAAGCCAGTGGGTCTGGCGACGAATATGTAGCGAGGGCCAGCCGACTAGAGCATACAAGTCGCAGTGGTGGGTAGTATAAGGTGCTTTAGTGACAAAACGGATGGCACTGTGATAAACTGCATCCAGTTTGCTGAGTAGAGTGATGGAAGCAATTTTGTAGATGACGTCGCCGAAGTCGAGGATCGGTAGAATAGTCAGTTTTACTAGGGTAAGCTTGGCAGCATGAGTGAAGGAGGCTTTGTTGCGGAATAGAAAGCCGATTCTTGATTTGATTTTCGATTGGAGATGTTTGATATGGGTCTGGAAGGAGAGTTTGCAGTCTAGCCAGACACCTAGGTACTTATAGGTGTCCACATATTCAAGGTCGGAACCATCCAGTGTGGTGATGCTAGTCGGGCATGCGGGTGCAGGCAGCGATCGGTTGAAAAGCATGCATTTGGTTTTACTAGCGTTTAAGAGCAGTTGGAGGCCACGGAAGGAGTGTTGTATGGCATTGAAGATGCTGATTGGAGGTTAGAAAGCACAGTGTCCAATGACGGGCCGAAAGTGTATACAATGGTGTCGTCTGCGTAGAGGTGGATCAGGGAATCGCCCGCAGCAAGAGCAACATCATTGATATACACAGAGAAAAGAGTCGACCCGAGAATTGAACCCTGTGGCACCCCCATAGAGACTGCCAGAGGACCGGACAACATGCCCTCCGATTTGACACACTGAACTCTGTCTGCAAAGTAATTGGTGAACCAGGCAAGGCAGTCATCCGAAAAACCGAGGCTACTGAGTCTGCCGATAAGAATATAGTGATTGACAGAGTCGAAATACTTGGCAAGGTCGATGAAGACGGCTGCACAGTACTGTCTTTTATCGATGGCGGTTATGATGTCGTTTAGTACCTTGAGTGTGGCTGAGGTGCACCCGTGACCGGCTCGGAAACCAGATTGCATAGCGGAGAAGGTACGGTGGGATTCGAGATGGTCAGTGACCTGTTTGTTGACTTGGCTTTCGAAGACCTTAGATAGGCAGGGCAGGATGGATATAGGTCTTTAACAGTTTGGGTCCAGGGTGTCTCCCCCTTTGAATAGGGGGATGACTGAGGCAGCTTTCCAGTCCTTGGGGATCTCAGACGATATGAAAGAGAGGTTGAACAGGCTGGTAATGGGGGTTGCGACAATGGCGGCGGATAGTTTCAGAAATAGAGGGTCCAGATTGTCAAGCCCAGCTGATTTATACGGGTCCAGGTTTTGCAGCTCTTTCAGAACATCTGCTATCTGGATTTGGGTAAAGGAGAACCTGGAGAGGCTTGGGCGAGGAGCTGCGGGGGGGGCCGGAGCTGTTGGCCGAGGTAGGAGTAGCCAGGCGGAAGGCATGGCCAGCCGTTGAGAAATGCTTGTTGAAGTTTTCGATAATCATGGATTTGTCGGTGGTGACCGTGTTCCCTAGCCTCAGTGCAGTGGGAAGCTGTGAGGAGGTGCTCTTGTTCTCCATGGACTTCACAGTGTCCCAGAACTTTTTGGAGTTGGAGCTACAGGATGCAAACCTCTGCCTGAAGAAGCTGGCCTTAGCTTTCCTGACTGACTGCGTGTATTGGTTCCTGACTTCCCTGAACAGTTGTATATCGCGGGGACTGTTCGATGCTATTGCAGTCTGCCACAGGATGTTTTTGTGCTGGTCGAGGGCAGTCAGGTCTGGAGTGAACCAAGGGCTGTGTCTGTTCTTAGTTCTGCATTTTTTGAACGGAGCATGCTTATCTAAAATGGTGAGGAAGTTACTCTTAAAGAATGACCAGGCATCCTCAACTGACGGGATGAGGTCAATGTCCTTCCAGGATACCCGGGCCAGGTCGATTAGAAAGGCCTGCTCACAGAAGTGTTTTAGGGAGCGCTTGACAGTGATGAGGGGTGGTCGTTTGACTGCGGCACCGTAGCGGATACAGGCAATGAGGCAGTGGTCGCTGAGATCCTGGTTGAAGACAGCGGAGGTGTATTTGGAGGGCCAGTTGGTCAGGATGACGTCTATGAGGGTGCCCTTGCTTACAGAGTTAGGGTTGTACCTGGTGGATTCTTTGATGATTTGTGTGAGATTGAGGGCATCTAGCTTAGATTGTAGGACTGCCGGGGTGTTAAGCATATCCCAGTTTAGGTCACCTAGCAGAACAAACTCTGAAGCTAGATGGGGGGCAATCAATTCACAAATGGTGTCCAGGGCACAGCAGGGAGCTGAGGGGGGTCGGTAGCAGGCGGCAACAGTGAGAGACTTATTTCTGGAGAGAGTAATTTTCAGAATTAGTAGTTCGAACTGTTTGGGTATGGACCTGGAAAGTATGACATTACTTTGCAGGCTATCTCTGCAGTAGACTGCAACTCCTCCCCCTTTAGCAGTTCTATCTTGACGGAAGATGTTATAGTTGGGTGTTATAGAGGAGAGGAGAGATGTTATAGTCAATCCCCATGTATCAAATATAAATGACAGTTTTCTTAGAGACTAGGGTTGACAGAGAACATATTCTTTGTCCACCCTAATCTCTCTTCCATAATTGATCATGGAAACAGAAAGAAAAATTGCATATAGAACATTTAGTTGTCTCAGATGTTTAAATGAGACTTTCTTGATCCCGGTGGAAATGGTTTTATGAATTTTCCTACGGTCTTTGAGTATCCGTCTGAGAATACATGCCGCTGTGCAGTCGGCACACCGGCACGAGATAACGTTACACTTTGAATCTCCAACAACTTTCAGTCTAAATTCAGTCTGAGCTCCGATCCAGTGAATTTGCATTTGAAAACATGGGCGTGAGAGTTGACAGCTTCCATCAGATCACTCTGTTTCCCTCACTCCGAGTGCACTTCGCCTTCCACTCTTATCAGCTTCACAAAGTCAATACAATAATTACTTTTGATATCTACGGATCCTAGAGCAGAAGAATAGTGCACAGTAAGCTCTCCCTCTCTCTCTCTGAAAAAAAGCCCATTATTTCCAACTCAGCAAGTTTGCCATAGACGACACCTTTAATGCCAAAGACCCACAGTAAACCTAGAAAAATGGATTTAACATTTAATTAGATGATAAAGTGAAATAACAGAATAAAATCATTGTCACTAACCTAACCTTACTGGGATTGGAATGGAAGAAAAAGCTTTAAGGAAAGCATATGGACATCGCTTACTGACTTGAGGAGGGGTTTTGGCATGGGACGTTATGACGTTTTAATAACTTCAAAAGAGAAATCATTCTCACTGGCAAGTCTAATATACAGCCGTATCTTTTATATATCCTTCTCCATCGAGACAATATCATGTTTAACCTCTGTGTTACTGTAATAATCCAGTTGAAGAAAACAATGATTTGCCTGATACCCCTTTTCTATGCATCAAGATATATATATATATATATATATGTGTGTGTGTGTATCTTTCTCTCTCTTTGAGCCAGGGGTATAAGCTTTATGAATGGCATCTCTCATCCTCTGTGTCAGTGTGTATTTCTACCTCTGCTGCTGTCACCTCTAACCCTGCTCATGCTCTCTATGGCTTGCAGCCACTTCGGAGGTACTCTTGACTGTCGGATGACTTTCCACAATATCAGAACCAAAATAACAACCATAAAGACACGCTAATCCGGGAGTGTCTCCAAAAGAAAAGAACAGACAATTCTAGAATAGAGTCGAATAGAACAGCAGCATGTACTCAGCAAGCGACTCATTTTAGAATGATTAATAGCGACCTGACCTGTTTAATACACTGGCCTCTCATCTGAATGTTAACATCCTGGTTGTATTATTAAGATAGCAGATACACCTGAGCCCTATTAAAACCAACAGACAGGTGGTGAGGAGTCTCTTGTGTTGTTCTGATACAGGATCCACAGTAAACAGCTGTATCTCTCCTCTCCTCTCCTCTCCTCTCCTCTCCTCTCCTCTCCTCTCCTCTCCTCTCCTCTCCTCTCCTCTCCTCTCCTCTCCTCTCCTCTCCTCTCCTCTCCTCTCCTCTCCTCTCCTCTCCTCTCTATACCCCCGCCCTCTCCAACAGACCTCATATTCTAGGTTTGTGTGTATAGCCCAGTGTTTGTGACACTAGGGAGACTGGAGGTGACCCTTCAGTTGATATGCATTAGCTTTCCACAGTTGCGGGCAGCTATCAGATTCCCAACAACACGCTGCAAGGGGGGAAATTGAGTTTTAAGGCGAAGAGAGAAGATTTGGCTGCTTTTTAAATTTGTTACAGTGTCTGTAGCACTCCCACAGGAGGTAAACTTCAATCTGAGGATGAAGAGGTCTGTGTTAAAGTAATATAGAGAGGAAAGCTGAGCCCAACCAACCTGTCAATGTGATTCTGCCTCTCCATACTCATACATTGTTTTTCTATTGGTGTACAGCACTGGAGAAAGTACCACTGCCCTATCCACCAGGGGTTTGTCATTGTAGCCTAGGACCCACATGTCAGATGTATTGGTCTATGACATGTAGCATAAGTGTCAATTCAATAGCAGTTCAATTCAAATTCCATTGAAGCAAATTACCTGGACACTCAATGATAGACTGACTGAAGCTGTACATTAACATGCAACTCTTTCATAGCCTTCTCCCTCGCTCTGTGTATAGCTCTGGTCAGTGAGGAGCAGCTAGTGACAGATTTGAGTTGAAATCGTCTCTGACAGGCCAGGGCTGGCCCTCATCTCTCATTCTGAAGGCTAGTCTGTCAGCCTCTTTCCCCTTTCTCCTGCTCTCCATATCCTCTCCTCCCTCATTCCTGTCTCTTTCTGCCTTGCCACATCAGCACCCTCCATTTCTCCATCTTTCCCAGCCTCCCTGCATCTTCTCTGTTGCTCTCTCTCAGTCTGATAGACATTCATGTATTTAACCAGTGGTGTATTGAAGTAAGGGAGATTCTGATGATGGGTCAGAAGGGTCAGTTGAGCTGTTATTATAACCCATTAAAACAACTCCTACGCAGTTGTACACATGGTTTATGTAACTGTGTATGCAGATGGTGTGTGTGCAAGTACAGTATCTGTGCACGCATGCTTAATACTTTTTTTTCACTTACATAGATTAGTACCCTTCACACTCCAAGTCCCCTGGGTACATCTGAAATGGCAGCCAATTTTTATACCTTTATCAAAGTAGGCAAGTCAGTTAAGAACAAATTCTTATTTACAAATACAGCCTACAGTGGAACAGTGAGTTAATTGCCTTGTTCAGAAGAACATATTTTTACCTTGTCAGCTCGGGGATTTGATCCGGCAACCTTTCAGTTACTAGCCCAACGCTCTAACCGCTAGGCTACCCACCACCCATATGTTCTATATAGTACACTTCTTTTGACCAGAGCACTTTGGACCCTGGTCAAAAGAAGTGCGCCAGCGAATAGGGTACCATTTGAAAAGCAAACTCTGTTTACCTCAAGGCTTGTCATTATATAAACGCAGCAAAAAAAATAAACGTTCCCTTCACTGTCAACTGCATTTATTTTCAGCAAACTTAACATGTGTAAATATTTGTATGAACATAACATGATTCAACAACTGAGACAAACTGAACAAGTTCCAAAGACATGTGACTAACAGAAATTGAATAATGTGTCCCTGAACAAAGGGGTGGGGGTGGGGGGTCAAAATCAAAAGTAACAGTCAGTTTCTGGTGTGGCCACCAGCTGCATTAAGTACTGCAGTGCATCTCCTCCTCATGGACTGCACCAGATTAGCCAGTTCTTGCTGTGAGAAGTTAGCCCACTCCTCCACCAAGGCACCTGCAAGTTCCTGGAAATTTCTGGACACACTGCCTCAGACCATGACCTACCCTCCACCTCCAAATTGATCCCGCTCCAGATTACAGGCCTCAGTGTAACACTCATTCATTCGACGGTAAACGTAAATCCGACCATCAACCCTTGTGAGATGAAACCGCAACTCGTCAGTGAAGAGCACTTTTAGCTAGTCCTGTCTGGTTCAGCGACAGTGGGTTTGGTGAGGACCTGCCTTAAGACAGGCCTATAAGCCCTCAGTCCAGCCTCTCTCAGCCTATTGCGGACAGTCCGAGCACTGATGAAGTTCCTGGTGTAACTCGGGCAGTTGTTGTTGCCATCCTTTTTTTTCTCTTTTTTTTCTTCTAAGGGGTGGATCAGCTTAATATTGCGGAAAGAATGTTGCTTCCATCAATGTAATTGTCTGCATCATTTCCAATCCCCCATATATGTTTTTGGTAAATATACAGTGGGGCAAAAAAGTATTTAGTCAGCCACCAATTGTGGAAGTTCTCCCACTTAAAAAGATGAGGCCTGTAATTGTCATCATAGGTGCGCTTCAACTATGACAGACAAAATGGAGAAAAAAAAGCCAGAAAATCACATTGTAGGATTTTTAATGAATTCATTTGCAAATTATGGTGGAAAATAAGTATTTGGTCACCTACAAACAAGCAAGATTTCTGGCTCTCACAGACCTGTAACTTCTTCTTTAAGAGGCTCCTCTGTCCTCCACTCGTTACCTGTGTTAATGGCACCTGTTTGAACTTGTTATCAGTATAAAAGACACCTGTCCACAACCTCAAACAGTCACACTCCAAACTCCACTATGGCCAAGACCAAAGAGCTGTCAAAGGACACCAGAAACAATTGTAGACCTGCACCAGGCTGGGAAGACTGAATCTGCAATAAGTAAGCAGCTTGGTTTGAAGAAATCAACTGTGGGAGCAATTATTAGGAAATGGAACACATACAAGACCACTGATAATCTCCCTCGATCTGGGGCTCCAAGCAAAATCTCACACCGTGGGGTCAAAATGATCACAAGAACGGTGAGCAAATATCCCAGAACCACACGGGGGGACCTAGTGAATGACCTGCAGAGAGCTGGGACCAAAGAAACAAAACCTACCATCATTAACACACTACGCCGCCAGGGACTCAAATCCTGCAGTGCCACACGTGTCCCCCTGCTTAAGCCAGTACATGTCCAGGCCCGTCTGAAGTTTGCTAGAGAGCATTTGGATGATCCAGAAGAAGATTGGGAGAATGTCATATGGTCAGATGAAACCAAAATATAACTATTTGGTAAAAACTCAACTCGTCGTGTTTGGAGAACAAAGAATGCTGAGTTGCATCCAAAGAACACCATACCTACTGTGAAGCATGGGGGTGGAAACATCATGCTTAGGGGCTGTTTTTCTGCAAAGACACTGAGAAAAGGACGTTTCTTTTTTTCCTCAGTTTACATACATAAAAATGTGATATTGCTAATTTTATTTTTAAAATGCTAATGTTATGAGCTCCACAATAAGATACTGTATGTTTAATTAACATGTAATTATTAGCATTGTCCCAGATGGCAGGCCTGATTTCTTTATTTAGTCTGTTTATCTATTCAGGTCTATTGTATTAGTTTTATGTTCATTACCCAAAGCTAATGAGGGTGTGTGTGTGTGTGTGTGTGCGTGTGTGTGTGTGCACGCTTGTGTTCATCTTGTGTGTTTACGTGTGTGCCACGTGTTTGTTCGTTCCCCTGTTCACATAGTAATTTGCAGTAAACAGGGCCCTCTGAGACACAGGCCTGCCTGGATGCATTTTTCAATTCAATCATCATTAGCCCGGGTCTCACTGATAGCCCAACAATACACACACACGCACACACACACACAATGGAGATAAAAGCACACCTGCTTCTCTCCATGCTCTCAGGTACTGAGTAGGAATACAGGATTAGCATTGAGTAGGTCAGAATATGATGTGAACGGGAACAAGCATATTGAAGTGCTAATGTGCTCACAGACGTGAATATGTACACTGTACGACATTAGTGACTAATCGTATTCCAGTTACAGCCACTCATAATCACTTATGATAACCCTAATCCTAGACTAGTGCTAGCCCTAATTTAAACCATTTAATCCCATTGGTCACAGTACCAAACAATATTTGTACTTTGCAAGCGCTAGATCATTTGTATTTATCAACAAATAAGTCACATGTTAAGCATTATTAAGGTGTCTACCTGTAACGGCTGTCATCAGTGGAAGAAGGTGAGGACCAAGGTGCAGCGTGGTAAGTGGTCATGATTTTTTATAATAATCAAAACTGAACAATGAATAACAAAACAACAAAGAAACAACCGAAACAGTTCTGTCTGATGCAGACACACAAAGACTGAAAACAAACACCCACGAAACTCAGGTGGAAAAAGGCCACCTAAGTATGATTCTCAATCAGAGACAACTAACGACACCTGCCTCTGATTAAGAACCATACCAGGCCAAACTCAAAAACCAACATAGAAAAACAAACAGACTGCCCACCCCAACTCATGCCCTGACCATACTAAAACAAAGGCAAAACAAAGGAACTACGGTCAGAACGTGACACTACCATAACTCAGTGAAGTTTCATATGATTTCTCAAGGTGATCACAAAACCACAAGCATAAATCTACAAGGTTAACTTTTACAGGCGAATTTGGCATCGAAATTTGGTATTCAACCGTTTATAAAATAAATATATTGTTGAAATGTGTCGTGGCAGAATCAGAATTCTTTAGGTAACATTTATAAATAAGATGTTTTATTAATTTTTATAAGTATGCTTATGTTGTCATGTTTTGTCTTATATTGTCTTGTCATTATGCTTTCCCTTCTGTTCGTTTCCCCCTGCTGGTCTTTTTAGGTTCGTTCCCTTTTTTCTCTCTCCCTCCCTCTCTCTCTTCTCTCTATCGTTCCGTTCCTGCTCCCAGCTGTTCCTATTCCCCTAATCAATCATTTAGTCTTCCCACACCTGTTCCCTATCTTTTCCCCTGATTAGAGTCCCTATTTCTCCCCTTGTTTTCCGTTCCTGTCCTGTCGGATCCTTGTATATTGTTCACCGTGCTGTGTCTTTGTATCGCCCTGTCGTGTCGTGTTTCCCTCAGATGCTGCGTGGTGAGCAGGTGTCTGAGTCTGCTACGGTCAAGTGCCTTCCCGAGGCAACCTACAGTTTATGATCGAGTCTCCAGTCTGTTCTCGTCATTACGAGTGGAATTGTTTGTTATGCTTTATTTACCGCTCCGATTTGTCTAGGAGTATTGCATATTTCCTTTTCTGGATTAAAGACTCTGTTTTCGTCAAGTCGCTTTTGGGTCCTCATTCACCTGCATAACAGAAGGATCCGACCAAGAATGGACCCAGCGACTATGGATTCTCTCTACTCTACTCTCGAGTTCCAGGGAGCGATGCTCGGCAGACACGAGCAGGAATTGTCAGCTGCTCGGTATGCCGTTGAGACCCTGGCCGCTCAGGTCTCCGACCTCTCAGGACAGTATCAGAGTCTTCGTCTCGTGCCACCAGCTACTTCCGGGTCTTCCGAACCTCCGGAACCTAGGGTTAATAACCCACCATGTTATTCTGGGCAGCCCACTGAGTGCCGCTCCTTTCTCACCCAGTGTGATATAGTGTTCTCTCTCCAACCCAACACATACTCAAGAGAGAGAGCTCGGATTGCCTACGTCATATCACTCCTTACTGGTCGGGCTCGGCAGTGGGGCACAGCTATCTGGGAGGCAAGCGCTGAGTGCACTAACGATTATCTGAACTTTAAAGAGGAGATGATAAGGGTTTTTGATCGTTCAGTTTTTGGGAAAGAAGCTTCCTGGTCCCTGTCTTCCCTATGTCAAGGTAATCGATCCATAACGGATTACTCTATAGAGTTTCGCACTCTTGCTGCCTCCAGTAACTGGAACGAGCAGGCGTTGCTCGCTCGTTTTCTGGAGGGACTCCACGCTAAGGTTAAGGATGAGATTCTCTCTCGGGAGGTTCCATCCAGCGTGGATTCTTTGATTGAACTCGCTATTCGCATTGAACGACGGGTAGACCTTCGTCACCGAGCTCATAGAAGAGAGCTCGCGTTAACTGTGTCTCCCCTCTCTCCGACACTACCATCTTTCCCCACTGACTCTGGTGTTGAGCCCATGCAGCTGGGGGGTATTCGCATTTCGACTAAGGAGAGGGAACGGAGAATCACCAACCGCCTCTGTCTCTATTGCGGTTCCGCTGGTCATTTTGTCATTTCATGTCCAGTTAAAGGCCAGAGCTCATCAGTAAGCGGAGGGCGACTGATAAGCGCTACTAGACGGTCCTCTCCGTCAAGTACCTGTACTACCTTACCGGTCCATCTACGCTGGACCGGATCGGCAGCTTCCTGCAGTGCATTAATAGACTCTGGGGCGGAGGGCTGTTTTATGGACGAAGCCTGGGCTCGGTAACATGACATTCCTCTCAGACAGTTAGGGAGCCCACGGTCATGTTCGCCTTGGATGGTAGTCCTCTCCCCAGTATATTATGTGAAACACTACCTTTAACCCTCACTGTATCTGGTAACCATAGTGAGACCATTTCTTTTGATTTTTTGTTCACCTTTTACACCTGTTGTTTTGGGTCATCCCTGGCTAGTGTGTCATAATCCTTCTTTTGATTGGTCTAGTAATTCTATCCTTTCCTGGAACGTTTCTTGTCATGTGAAGTGTTTAATGTCTGCTATTTCTCCTGTTTGTTCTGTCCCCTCTTCTCAGGAGGAACCTGGTGATTTGACAGGAGTGCCGGAGGAATATCATGGGCTGCGCACGGTCTTCAGTCGGTCCAGAACCAACTCCCTTCCTCCTCACCGGTCGTATGATTGTTGTTCTGATCTCTTCAAGAAGCATTTTGCATCCGCTCCTATCCTTGTTGCACCTGACGTCACTAAACAGTTTATTGTTGAGGTTGACGCATCGGGGGTGGGTGTGGGAGCCATTCTGTCCCAGCGCTCCGATACTGACGATGGGGTCCACCCTTGTGCGTATTTTTCTCATCGCCTGTCACCGTCGGAACGTAACTATGATGTGGCTAACCGCGAACTGCTCGCCATCCGTTTAGCCCTAGGCAAATGGCGACAGTGGTTGGAGGGGGCGACCGTTCCTTTTGTCGTTTGGTCCTGTTTGCTCTAAAGCTTTCAGTTCTCTACCCGTGTCTCATTTTTTTTTAGAGTAGTACCCTAGTTTCCCTTTTTATCGTTTTCCGTTACGGTCCTGAGGAGAGGAGTTGGGTTCTTTCTCGGGACGTGCTGGACCGTTTGTGATCTATGATTTCCTCCGTTGCCGCCAGTGTTCCTCCTCGAGAGCGCCAGGAGGCGCTCGGTGAGTGGGGGGGTACTGTCATGTTTTGTCTTATATTGTCTTGTCATTATGCTTTCCCTTCTGTTCGTTTCCCCCTGCTGGTCTTTTTAGGTTCGTTCCCTTTTTTCTCTCTCCCTCCCTCTCTCTCTTCTCTCTATCGTTCCGTTCCTGCTCCCAGCTGTTCCTATTCCCCTAATCAATCATTTAGTCTTCCCACACCTGTTCCCTATCTTTTCCCCTGATTAGAGTCCCTATTTCTCCCCTTGTTTTCCGTTCCTGTCCTGTCGGATCCTTGTATATTGTTCACCGTGCTGTGTCTTTGTATCGCCCTGTCGTGTCGTGTTTCCCTCAGATGCTGCGTGGTGAGCAGGTGTCTGAGTCTGCTACGGTCAAGTGCCTTCCCGAGGCAACCTACAGTTTATGATCGAGTCTCCAGTCTGTTCTCGTCATTACGAGTGGAATTGTTTGTTATGCTTTATTTACCGCTCCGATTTGTCTAGGAGTATTGCATATTTCCTTTTCTGGATTAAAGACTCTGTTTTCGCCAAGTCGCTTTTGGGTCCTCATTCACCTGCATAACATATGTAGAAAAAGTTACTTGGGCCTAGAGAGGGGAGAGGTTGGGTTAGTCTTATCTGTGAATGTGTCTGTAAACTATTCCTAAACCATGTGAAGGGATGGTGTGATTAATGGGGAACCAGTTAGGTTGGCTCCACAATGTCTGTGTGCCAGTCACGTCTCACTGTAAGGTTGTCCAGGAGGGGGGATGTATTTGACATATGCCATTGGATGAGGTAATGTTTTGGGTCCTAAGTGGTACCAAGAACGAGATAGGAGCTTTGGTTTAGGAGACCAAACTGAACGTTTGGTCTATAGTGTTCCTAAGATCTGTTGGTGGAGTGCTGCAGAGATGGTTGTCCTTCTGGAATGTTCTCCCTTCTCAAAAGAGGAACTCTGAAGCTCTGTCAGAGTGACGATAGGGTTCTTGGTCACCTCCATTACCAAGGTCCTTCTCCCCAGATTACTCAGTTTGGCCGGCCGCCAGCTCTAGGAAGTGTCTTGGTGGTTCCAAACTTCTTCCCTTTAAGAATGATGGAGGCCACTGTGTTCTTGGGGACCTTCAATGCTACAGACATTTTTTGCTACTCTTCCCCAGATCTGTGCCTCAACACAATACTGTCTCAGAGCTCTACGAACAATTCCTTCGACCTCATGGCTTGGTTTTTGCTCCGTCTACCCTCTGATCTTATATGGACAGGTGTGTGCCTTTCCAAATCATGTTCATGCAATTGAATTGACCACAGGTGGACTCCAATTAAGTTGTAGAAACATCTCACGGGTGATCAATGGAAACAGGATGCACCTGAGCTCAATTTTGAGTCTCATATCAAAGGGTCTGAATACTTATGTAAATAAGGCATTTCTGCTTTTTTATTTCTAAAAAACTGTTTTTGCTTTGTCATTATGGGGTGTTGTGTGTAGATCGATGGGGGAATTTAAAAATAATCCATTTCAGAATAAAGCTGTTACAGTTGAAGTCAGAAATATACATGCACTTAGGTTGGAGTCATTACAACTTGTTTTTCAACCACTCCACAAATGTCTTGTTAACAAAGTATAGTTTTGGCAAGTCGGTTAGGACATCTACTTTGTGCATGATGCAAGTCCTTTTTACAACAATTGTTTACAGACAGATGATTTCACTTATAACTCACTGTATCACTATTCCAGTTGAATTCGCCAAGTACGAAGACCAGTGAGCCATCGTCGGGAAATGAGCTTATCAAGGTATCAAGCTCATTAAAGATCTTTCCAAGGGCACCTGGTGGGTGAAGATTACAACAATGTTAAGCTTGAGTTGACAAGTGATAGTACCAATTTCAAGTGAGCAGTTGGACAGGTGAGCGAGGGAGAAAGGAGAAAATCTCCAGTTAGCAGAAATGAGAAGACGTGCCCCCAGTGCGACAAACAGATACTCTTGGACTATGAGAGAAAACGTAGTCGGATTAAAGCCAAAAACTCAAGGGACGGAAGGTCGGCATAGGCTGAAATTAAATTGCCATTCTTCAATGCAGATCTGCTAGAGACTCGGAATTCCACATGGGTTGTGCACGCAGAGTACACTAAATTGTAAGGGTTGCATCCAAGGGGGTGGGGAGCATCTGTAAAAAGAAAACAAAGAGACACACACTTGCCAAAGCCGCAAAACAGCAACATGAAATAATCAGAAAATAACTAGGCAAGATACTCAAGATCCTCAAAGAATTCTGCAGAACAACTCGACAGAACTGTCTTTGTTTTCGGCGACGGCCTTAGTTTTGCCAATGAAAAACCAGGGGCGACTGAAGTACTAACACTAATTGCTAATTCCCTAGCGGAGGTGGAGAATACACCTCCCTGTACTAATTGCTGATTGCCTAGGAGAGGTGAAACCACTCCCCCTACAAATACAGCTTCTGATTACAAAAACAAGTCACACATTTCCATTCCCCTTGATCCTGGTTGATGTGTCAACAATAATCTGCAAGCTATGAGCAGTCAGTAGTTCACACACCAAGTAGGCTTCTGGGAAGACAGGCAGCACTTCAAGTAGATGGCCCTAGCTATCAAAAATATAGTCCCTACAACAGATGTAAATGTATATGTGAAAATGAACATACCAAATTAACTGCAAAGCAGTTGGCCTTGTATTAAGGTCATGTCTAGATGGGATACAGCTTAACTAAATGCTCTGGATCTGCTATGTTAATTATCATAACCTGCTGCGTAAATTGTCCTAAACCTACTACGAAAAGTATATTTTGACAAAAGCTGTATCCCTTCTAGGCAAAACATTGTTTTGGGGTGGAGCTCATTAAAATAATACTCTCCCTGCTTTCCAATTGCATGACCTTTACAATATATTTAGTTAATTTAGCAGACACTCGTATAACAGCATGGTGCCATCAGACTTCTGATAACGTTCTAGGGTGAAAGGGGGCCACGAAATTAGTGATGGGCATTCCCATCAAAAGAGCCGGATCTTTTTGGTGAGCTGAACCGAAAGAGCTCTTTTGGCTCCCGAACGGGAGTCAAACAGTTTGCAATAGTTTGACTATGATTGGTGTTAAAACTATTTTTATTAAATTATTAAATGAAATCACTCTACCTTACCCATAATGTACTTATTAAAAATGCATTGGTTTGTTATGAAAAATAATGCTATTAAACATTTGCATTTAAAGTATAACTTTTTAAAATATATAAACACTTTTTAGTGCATATAAATCTAACCATTCAAAACAAATCCAATCTGAACAGCATAATAGAATATTGCACCATATCTAAGAAAAATAAATAACAATGTGCAAAACTGCAGCACCCCTCTTATAACATTAAACTGGTCCCTCTTTTCTCTCTCTTCTTTATTGCCATGTTATAACCAGCAGCACATAGCTATGCTGACCATATTTTGCTTTTATAAGAGATTGCATTCAGAAACGCAAGCTTCCTCACTTTCGAGGGCTGACACGGTTTCTTCACTTAGTAATTATTTGTCCTGTTTTCGAGAAGACCCTCTCAGATGGAACGGATGTGGCCACTATGTAGAGTTTCCCTGTCATTACTTTAGTAAGCCGTGGGTACACAGAGGACTTCTTCTTCCACCAGCTCAGAGGATCTGAGGGGCTCCTCCAAATAGGATCGGACCTCCATTATGGCATCTGCTGAGGGATTCCTTTGTGCTGCATCCCCACTTGCTCTCTCGTCAAACAGCATCCAAGCAGTAGACCTTTGTGGCACTACTGCTGGTGCTTCTGCTCCATCTGATCCCTCTTCTTCCTGTTGCCCTGGTGCCTGAGCCAGCTGACTGCTGGGGCTGTCCCTCCCTGCTGCTGAGGTTATTCTTTGAAGAGCCTCATCAATCGCTCTGTCATCACTGAAGGCTAACTTCTTAAACCTGGGGTCAAGTGCAGCGGTTTCTGATAGCACATGATTATATTCCATTCTGTGGAACTTTCTGTCCGTTGAGGAACATAGGGTGTCCATCAACTCTGTCACATGTCCTGTGGTTACATTTGCTTTCTCTGGCGGCTTGCTGGGATTCGCTGCAGACTCTTACACAGGAGTATCATTTTTGAGGCTGTCACATAGCTGAAAAGAGAGAACAGTAACTTATTAGTTCAGGTTCATGTGTGTCTACTGATACTACATTTACATCTACTGCTCATATACATATATAGTACTGGATTAAATAATGATGTAGTAATAACTGCTTACTGTACCTCTCTCCACTGATCTCCACAGTGACTTGCGCAAAGGGTTCCAGGACTCTGCACACCTCCTCCTCCACCTCCCAATCCTCTTGGGTCAGAGCATCAACAGGTGCATTGACAACGCCAGGGTAGAGATGATGGCATCCTTTGACTCAAGAAACCGCTCAACATGTTGAATTCCACCTTGTAGTGCAGTCTTGTTTAGGCCTCAGCTCAGGCATCCCCATCTGGTGTTGTGTAGACTTTAGTTTTTCAGCATCTACTGTGCGCCTGTGGAAGTGTTCCACAGCTGCTTTCACTTTGTCCACAGTGGGCTTCATCACGTTCATCTGCTTACAGCCCAACACCGTGCAGGACGTTTGGCATTTGCCAGAGAACACCAAGATTGGCAAATTCGCCACTGGTGCCCTGTGCTCTTCACAGATGAAAGCAGGTTCACACTGAGCACATGTGACAGACGTGACAGAGTCTGGAGACGCCGTGTAGAACGTTCTGCTGCCTGCAACATCCTCCAGCATGACCGGTTTGGCGGTGGGTCAGTCATGGTGTGGGGTGGCATTTCTTTGGGGAGCCGCACAGCCCTCCATGTGCTCGCCAGAGGTAGCCTGACTGCCATTAGGTACCGAGATGAGATCCTCAGATCCCTTGTGAGACCATATGCTGGTGCGGTTGGCCCTGGGTTCCTCCGAATGCAAGACAATGCTAGACCTCATGTGGCTGGAGTGTGTCAGCAGTTCCTGCAAGAGGAAGGCATTGATGCTATGGACTGGCCCGCCCGTTCCCCAGACCTGAATCCAATTGAGCACATCTGGGACATCATGTCTCACTCCATCCACCAACGCCACGTTGCACCACAGATTGTCCAGGAGTTGGCGGATGCTTTAGTCCAGGTCTGGGAGGAGATCCCTCAGGAGACCATCCGCCACCTCATCAGGTGCATGCCCAGGCGTTGTAGGGAGGTCATACAGGCACATGGAGGCCACACACACTACTGAGCCTCATTTTGACTTGTTTTAAGGTGTCACGACTTCTACCGAAGGTAACTCCTCTCCCTGTTCAGGCGGTGCTCGGTGCTCGGCGTCGCCGGTCTACTAGCCGCTACCGATCCCTTTTTCTTTTTCTGGTTGTTTTGTCTGTGTTCCTTTTCACACCTGGTTTTCAATGCTTTGATTTCTGTGGGTATTTAGGGTACCTGTTACCTGCCATAATTCGTGCAGGATTAGACTTGTGTGTATTGCGCTCGATTGTATTTGATGTGTGTTGTTTTTTTCGCTATTACGCACGTGTATGTTAAGTGTCGGAACTGTGTTTGTTCCTCTGTGCGTTTCCACGAGTTTCTGAGTATTCGAGAGCATAGTTTGGGGATTTTTGTCTGTGCCGTTTTGTATTGGTGGACTATATTATTAAACACGCTTCTCAGACATCCCTGCTCTCCTGCGCCTGACTCCTACACATCTCACCAAGACGCATGTTATCACATAAGGACATTACATCAAAGTTGGATCAGCCTGTAGTGTGGTTTTCCACTTTAATTTTGAGTGTGACTCCAAATCCAGACCTCCATGGGTTGATAAATTTGATTTCCACTGATAATTTTGGTGTGATTTTGTTGTCAGCACATTCAACTATGTAAAGAAAAAAGTATTTAATAAGAACATTTCATTTATTCAGATCTAGGATGTGTTATTTTAGTGTTCCCTTTATTTTTTGAGCAGTGTATTAATTTAAGTTTGATTATTCATATCTTAATATTTGTTTTTATATATATAAATATATTTGGCTCTTCTGATATGCGAGCCTGCTCCCAACGTTCACCTAAAAGAGCCGGCTCTTAGAGCCGACTCGTTCGAACGACCCATCACTACACAAAATGGTGAACCCGTATCAAAATGTGTATAGAAAAGTATTTTGAAAATACAAATTACAGCTCTCGAAAGTATCTTGTTACAAAATACATTGGAGTGTAGTTTAGCCCAGCATAATACAAATTACAAAATACTCAGAAGTTATTGAAATATATATTTCAAATACATGTAACAGAAATATTGTCCATCTTTGAAAACAACTAGACAACAACCTCCGGGGACCATGACACAATATTCTAAGAACGTCTTTAAAAGAAATCCCTTGGGGAAGTCCCTGGAACAAACCGGGAACTAGACAAAACCTGCAGGGGACTATGGCTGTCAATTCTGCCTTTCAAAGTAAAATATAGTAAATTACATGTGCTCAAATGTTCTCATATGTGTAGTGTCATTTCATCGCATGTTGACATTTTGCATCCCCATGTTGTCACATTTATTTCACATAAGATCGAGAGTGTGTTTTCGTATGTGCTTACATTTGATCACGTGTAGTTTCAAGGTATCACATGTTGCTTTACATGTTGTCAGTTGATCACATTAAATCACGTGATCACACGATATCGCAGGTTCACGTGTTCGCATGTTAAATTCATTTGTTTCTTTCCAATAAGGGGTGTTAAAGTCACCAAGGAGAAGAGGAAGAGTACACCCACTCAGGCACTCAAGCGCTCAGACTAACAGACGCAGCAGTACCTGTGTTAGCAAGTACTCTTCATCTATAGAGATAAAGTACACTGGTAAAATATAAAGTCTCAAAACACCATTATTGTGTAATGAAACAATGAAAAGTAGAGCACCTAAGCTGAGATCTGGTGTTTAAATGTCAACCAAAGTAAGTATTTTAAAATACAGAGTTGGTTGTAAAAACGGGAATTAAGTACTCTGACACCCAAAGTGATTCTTCAAGCTGAATATTGGTGTTTTTAAGAGAGTGTTGTGAAAAAACACTTTTTGGGGGTTTCAGTGCATGTAAAAGGTAGCATCAAAACACAAAAGCTGTGTTTCTCACGCAATCAATGGTTTCAATATGCAAATTAAGGGCCTTTTTTTGTGGAATTCCACCTTTATTTTTTCAATGCTTCATTTCGACAGATTACAAACTCAACCAAACAGTCACACTGACTTCAAACAACCACCAACATATACACTGAACAAAAATACAAACAAAAATATAAATGCAACAATTTAAAAGATTTTACTGAGTTACAGTTCATTTAAGGAAATCAGTCAATTGAAATACATTCATTAGGTCCTAATCTATGGATTTCACATGACTGGGAATACAGATATTCACTCTTCTGTAAAGTCCAGCTCTGTGGAGTGTACGGCTTAAAGTGGTCCTATGGACAGATACTCCAATCTCCGCTGTGGAGCTTTGCAGCTCCTTCAGGGTTATCTTTGGTCTCTTTGTTGCCTCTCTGATTAATGCCCTCCTTGCCTGGTCTGTGATTTTTGGTGGGGGCCCTCTCTTGGCAGGTTTGATGTGGTGCTATATTCTTTCGTTTTTTAAATAATGGATTTAATGGTGCTCCGTGGGATGATCAAAGTTTCAGATATTATTTTATAACCCAATCCTGATTTGTACTTCTCCACAACTTTGTCCCTGATCTGTTTGGAGCTCTCTGTGCCGCTTGCTTGGTGGTGCCCCTTGCTTAGTGGTGCTGCAGACTCTGGGGCCTTTCTGAACAGATATATATATATATATATATATATATATATATATATATATATATATATATATATATATATATATATATATATATACTCACTGAGATCATGTGACAGATCATGTGACACTTAGATTGCACACAGGTGGACTTTAACTAATTATGTGACTTCTGAAGGTAATTGGATGCACCAGATCTTGTTTAGGGGCTACATAGCAGATCTTGTTTAGGGGCTACATAGCAGATATTGTTTAGGGGCTACATAGCAGATCTTTTTTAGGGGCTACATAGCAGATCTTTTTTAGGGGCTACATAGCAGATCTTGTTTAGGGGCTACATAGCAGATCTTGTTTAGGGGCTACATAGCAGATCTTGTTTAGGGGCTACATAGCAGATTTTGTTTAGGGGCTACATAGCAGATCTTTTTTAGGGGCTACATAGCAGATCTTGTTTAGGGGCTACATAGCAGAGGGGGTGAATACACACGCATGCACGCAACACTTCTCTGCGTGAAATTTTTTTGAAATTTTTTAAACATGTTATTTTTTCAATTTCACTTCACCAATTTAAACAATTTTGTGTATGTCCATTGCATTAAATCCAAATGAAAAATGCTTTTAAATTACAGGTTGTAATGCAAAAAATAGGAAAAAAGCCAAAGGGATGAATACTTTTGCAAGACACTATATAGCCTGAGACACCACCACCTACCCCCATAAAAACCACTACCCCATTCCACTACTTTGACCCTATCTGCTCCTGCTGTCAAATCCTGGTCTAAGTATTTTGTGTTTTCTTTATTATTTTGGTCAGGCCAGGGTGTGACATGGGTTATTTATTGTGGTGTGTTTTGTCTTGGGGTTTTTGTAGGTTATGGGATTGTGGTGTAGTATAGTTGTCTAGGTAAGTCTATGGTTGCCTAGAGTGGTTCTCAATCAGAGGCAGGTGTTTATCGTTGTCTCTGATTGGGAACCATATTTAGGCAGCCATATTCTTTGAGTGTTTCGTGGGTGATTGTTCCTGTCTCTGTGTTAGTTTGCACCAGAATAGGCTGTTTAGTGGTTTACGTTTATTGTTTTGTATTGTTCGTGTTTATCTTTTATTAAACATCTATCGAAATAACCACACTGCATTTTGGTCCGCCTCTCCTTCACCGGAAGAAAACCCCAACACCTGCTCCATGCCAACAGCCTGGGAGGACTGGACACCACCTCTCAACACACCCTGTAATTCTTCCGAAGTCAAATCTCGTATAGCCAAATACATCTCTGCAGCAGCCACCACAACATCCATTTTCTGTGACTTATGTTCCATTTCTGCGGTACAGTTGATAAAAATTGCTATGAATGCTAAGAAGCCAACCTTACTGACGCATAAATCCCTCGTTGGCCTAGCCCTCTGTGCTGGCACAAATCTACTACTCACTGCGACATGACCATAAACATGGCACCTGAAACAACGGAGTGGATTCGGCACAAAAGCTCTAACAGAATACCTGACTAAACATATCATACCATGACTTTGTTGGGTAGAGACTGACTCAAAAGGACTGACAGTGACTCCTCTGTTTCACCATGCTCCCCACCAGGTCTGCGTCGCACCAAACTGTGGGCGTCACAAACACCAGGAATCTCTAATTGCTCCATCACTACACACTACCCCAGAAATCAGTCATTTCAATGGTACCCTGTTCCTAAGAGCAAGAAACAGATCATGGAGTGCCTGCTCTTCTGATCAGAAGAGACACAAACAAATCAGTCCACCGAAGTCCACTATCGGTTACCTTCACTGATTCAGCTGCACCCAACTCCTTTCTTACCCACTTTCTCCAAAAATGTCAGTCCTACTGGACCAGATTCTCTTTCATCATGTCCAAACTCAGCGGTACTCACCGCAGGTACTTAATCCTCACTCTCGTCAGGTTCCATCTATGAGCTACTGGAGCACGTATCCCTCTTTTTGATGCCAATCTTCCTCACCACACCGCTTCCTTCTACACTCAGCTCCTTCTCTGCGGTCATCGCTGCACCTGCCACCGCAGTTAATTCAACCTCACTCTCGTTACTCTCAATTTCCTTCTGTTGCTCTTCCAAAATTTCTGTGTCATCCTGCATTCCATAATCACTCAAAACATGTTTCATTTTCTCCTTTTTTTTCCCTTGTCTGTCATCTTCTCCATCAGATCTTTCAGAAGGCTTGGGTAATCCCCCATTCCATATTTACACATAATACGTTCTAATTTCCACTTTCCTGGTTTTTGTCTCCTGCCCACCATCTTACCGCCCTAGCCTTACTCCTGTCCAAAGCGTGCAGTCTGGCCCACCATTCTCATTCCCAGATTCATATCCTATAACTGAGTTATGAAACTTCTTAAACCATATAAACTGGAACAACAATTTTAGTAACAGGTGTAATTAGTCCATGTTACATACTGGATCAGTTGACACATTTTTTTTAATTTGAGTACCATAAGATTAATTAATCAATCAATCAATTCACATTCAAAACGTAGATATTGAAACAAAATCTACCTGCAATAGAGCATGCTGGGAAATATGATAATGATGGGTGTGGTTTTGGTTCAACACTGGTTAATTTTACAAATGGACACTGTATGCATATTTGAAGAAAAAGTGTATTAGTATATTAGTATTATGCAGCTTGTTTGTTGTGCCATGAAGTGTATTGGATCATGATGAGCGGACATCAAAACCTTCAGGCAAAAATGACATTCAATGATAGGACGAGCCATTCCCACATTTAATACTAAAAGAAAATACAATATCCTGCAAAACTGTCTGCAAAATATTTACAGTATATCACAAAAGTGAGTCCACCCCTCACATTTTTGTAAATATTTGAGTATATCTTTTCATGTGACAACACTGAAGAAATGACACTTTGCTACAATGTAAAGTGAGTATACAGCTTGTATAACAGTGTAAATTTGCTGTCCTCTCAAAATAACTCAACACACAGCCATTAATGTCTAAACCACTGGCAACAAAAGTGAGTACACCCCAAGTGAAAATGTCCAAATTGGGCCCAAAGTGTCAATATTTTGTGTGGCCACCATCATTTTCCAGCACTGCCTTAACCCTCTTGGGCATGGAGTTCACCAGAGCTTCACAGGTTGCCACTGCTCCGTGATGACAACATCACAGATCTGGTGGATGTTAGAGACCTTGCACTCCTCCACCTTCCGTTTGAGGATGCCCCACAGATGCTCAATAGGGTTTAGGTCTGGAGACATGCTTGGCCAGTCCATCACCTTTACCCTCAGCTTATTTAGCAAGGCAGTGGTCATCTTGGAGGTGTGTTTGGGGTCGTTATCATGTTGGAATACTGCCCTGCGGCCCAGTCTCCGAAGGGAGGGGATCATGCTCTGCTTCAGTATGTCACAGTACATGTTGGCATTCATGGTTCCCTCAATGAACTGTAGCTCCCCAGTGCCGGCAGCACTCATGCAGCCCCAGACCATGACACTCCCACCACCATGCTTGACTGTAGGCAAGACACACTTGTCTTTGTACTCCTCACCTGGTTGCCGCCCCACACGCTTGACACCATTTGAACCAAAAAAGTTGATCTTGGTCTCATCAGACCACAGGACATGGTTCCAGTAATCCATGTCCTTAGTCTACTTGTCTTCAGCAAACTGTTTGCGGGCTTTCTTGTGCATCATCTTTAGAAGAGACTTCCTTCTGGAACGACAGCCATGCAGACCAATTTGATGCAGTGTACGGCGTATGGTCTGAGCACTGACAGGGTCCCCCCCCCCCCCCCCCCCCAACCCTTCAACCTCTGCAGCAATGCTGGCAGCACTTATACGTCTATTTTCCAAAGACAACCTCTGGATATCACGCTGAGCACGTGCACTCAACTTCTATGGTCGACAATGGCGAGGCCTGTTCTGAGTGGAACCTGTCCAGTTAAACCGTTGTATGGTCTTGGCTACCGTGCTGCAGCTCAGTTTCAGGGTCTTGGCAATCTTCTTATAGCCCAGGCCATCTTTATGTAGAGCAGCTATGATTTTTTTTCAGATCCTCAGAGAGTTCTTTGCCATGAGGTGCCATGTTGAACTTCCAGTGACCAGTCAGTATAAGGGAGTGTGAGAGCGATGACACCAAATTTAACACACCTGCTCCCCATTCACACCAGAGACCTTGTAACACTAACGGTGTACTCACTTTTGTTGCCAGCGGTTTAGACATTAATGATTGTGTGTTGAGTTATTTTGAGGGGACAGCAAATTTACACTGTTATACAAGCTGTACACTCACTACTTTACATTGTAGCAAAGTGTCATTTCTTCAGTGTTGTCACACGAAAAGATATGCTCAAATATGTTCAAAAAATGTGAGGAGTGTACTGTACTTACTGTTGGTGGTGGTGCTGGTCCCTATGGAGAACATTCCCAAAAGAGAGAGAGCGAGAACAACCGGAATGACATGACGCTAAGGTACTGCTCTGACTGTCACTGTGTTCAAGCGGATCTAAAATGAACACAGGGATCAGTGCTACAAGGTGAATAGCATTCTCCTGGGGCTACAGTCTGTAGGAAAACACAGACGAAGACCGAATAGAGACTCTACATTGGTGATAATTCAATTGCACATGCTTTTTGAAGATACATCTCAATGGTACAAAAGGAAATACTGCCCAAAAAACACAGAGAATATTACATGTGCTCACATTGGTTGGTGGGTATTTGATACTGCTGATGCAGAGATATGGAATATAAAGCTGTGGCAGAGAGGGTTTATAGCCTTCAAACTCAACTCTGGACCTCGAAGCCAATTCCACTGCATTTTTTCATTGTTCCCCTCTTATCATTGACTTATTCAGACTTGAGACACCAGGTGTGTGCCACTAATTATCCGGTAGAACCTGAAAACCAGCAGGCTCTGGACCTCGTAGGGTAAGAGTTGAATACCCCTGATTTATAGGAACAGGAGAATGAGGTATTCTGCTGGGTAATAGGCTGCATCACATCCGGCCTTGATTGGGAGTCCCAGAGGGCGGCGCACAATTGTCTTAGCATCGTCTGGGTTTGGCCGGGGTAGGCCATCGTTGTAAATAAGAATTTGTTCTTAACTGACTTGCCTAGTTAAATAAAGGTTAAATTAAAAATTAAAAAATTACTCTATGGGTCAGAGGCAAGTAAACACCAGCATATACTTACAGACTGGGGAATCAGGTTCTCATACAATACACAAAATAATCCATATGAATTGATCTCAGTCCCCTCGCTATCCCCTACACCTACAGCATGTGTCAAACTCATTCCACGGAGGGCCAAGTGTCTATTGGTTTTCGTCCCACCCTTGTATTTGATTGATGAATTAAAGTCACGAATTAGTACGGAACTCCCCTGCCCTACAGCAACCCAATACATTGACAAAAATAGTCATAAATAGCAGGAGCTGGCTGAACATCTTTCAAATCATCTCTCCCCCTCTCCATCACTTCAGTGCACATGCACACACGTCCACACAAACACACCACTCGTCGCCTGAATCCACAACTGTTCCCTACACCGAGGTGATAGAATGAATAGCTGCCTCAGAGTATTAGTCCCTGTGGACACCAGTGTCTATCTGATAACAGCCTGTGTGTGTGTGTGTGTGTGTGTGTGTGTGTGTGTGTGTGTGTGTGTGTGTGTGTGTGTGTGTGTGTGTGTGTGTGTGTGTGTGTGTGTGTGTGTGTGTGTGTGTGTGTGTGTGTGTGTGTGTGTGTGTGTGTGTGTGTGTGTGTGTGTGTGTGTGTGTGTGTGTGTGTGTGTGTGTGTGTGCGCGTATAGTCCCTGTGGACACTAGTGTCAACCTGTAAGGCACTATGAACAAACCCTTTTTTCTTCTCAAGGGGCACCACCTCACCAATGCCTGGGGTTCCTGGTTCCACTTCCCCCTGGGAGGTGAGGAAGGAGCTAAACTGTCTGTGGCCCCCGGCTCTGTCCCCTGGCCTCCCCTGGTGTACATTTAAGCATATTCTTCTATCAAAACATACGGTTAATAATGTTATGGGGAGGTCCCAATGGTCTGCCTTGATGTCTCAGATCAGGGACATCAAGTGCTGATGCCTTTTAGATCCTAATGAATAATATGGACAGGTGGGGTCCTGGGCCCGTATCCACAAAGCGTTTCAGAATAGAAAATCGGTCGGAAGTGCTGAGAATAGAGACATTTTACTCCTACTCTCCTACTCTCAAAATAAAAGCTTTAGTCATGAGTCGCACAGAGTTGACAGATATTTAGGAGACCTCATGAGCTGTCCTAACCAGGTAAGAGTTACCAGCAGGTGTCTTGATAATAGAACAAATCAGTGAGTTAGGGGTTCCTGCGCCACATGCAATTGCTTTGGAGTCCATAAATAATCTAGAGACCTACATGGAACAGTATCTCTTGCGCTTTTAACAGTGCTTTCACAAGGCCTATTTAACATTGTGTGCCTAAAGACTTAAAGACCTAAAGACCACTAGGCTAACCAATAAACACCTTTTTCTTCCTATTATTTTAATGACCTACATCATTTACATTTACATTTAAGTCATTTAGCAGACGCTCTTATCCAGAGCGACTTACAAATTGGTGCATTCACCTTATGACATCCATCATGTTATTTCAAGTTATCCCTTTGAAGCGCAACATCACGTTGTTAAAAAATATGCTCAAATTGGGCTTCTGTTAACCGTTCAAATGTTGTATGAAACGTTGTGTGCAACATTATCGGCAAGTGACTTGATGTCTACTGTACCAAAGCGATTTAGAGTTGTTAAACCGGGAGTGGCTACGAGTGTTTTGATATAACAGTAATATGGTCCAAATTCCTCTTATAACAACCATCAGAATCTTGATTTTTAAACAAGTTATGCCTGCCAACATATTAGGCAATAATTAAGAGTAGAAAAAATGATTGTGTCAGGCTAAAATTCTATCAAACTTTATATCATTGCACCATTTGTTGTACAGGCACATTCACCGGGTTCGCTTACACTTCTCAGCTGGCGATGCCTCATTGCAATTGGTTATTCCCCATAATCTTCAACAATGTCAATAAGTATCATCACTACCGTTCCTTTAGGTCACTCAAACTGTCGTGATTACCAGCTGAGATCAACTTTTTTGAGTTTGTCTGGGCAGTGTCTTAACATCATCCTAAAACCTACTCTGGAGCTGGGAGTTCTTTGGTCTTAAAACAGGTTTTTAACAAGATTCCTATAGACTTTTCGGAGACGTTTTGTGAATAAGGGCCCTGATATTAGATCAGCACTCCTACTCTGAGACCCTTTGTGAATAAGGGCCCTGAGTGTTATTGAGCTGTTATGAAGCAGTGGAGTGGTTTTACCCAACGCCTCTTTTAATTAGTCAAAGGTGCCCATCGATGAAAACATTCATGCCTTTCAGCTGGGTGACTTATATTTGAATTTTCTGAAGAATTATATATATATATTTTCTTCAAAGAAGCTATGTGTTATTGACTATCAGAAATACAAGCGCTCTTGTGACAGATTTGTGCTCGAAGGAGAATTCATTACTTACTGGTACCTTTAAAGGCTCCTTCAGGAATCTCCACTTTCAGCCTCGTATCAGTTTACGCAGCACAGTTATTCTCCTTTGGTGTTAGTAGTGAAGGGATAATGGATAACATCTTCAATTACGGTGACCCTGAAGTCGCTCTCCTCTTGTATAAACACAGCTCAGCATCACTGAGAGGATTAAGAAAGTGTTCGGTGTCTGGTTTGTACTTTGATTTTATTTTGATTTTTTTGCCTTTATTTAACTAGGCAAGTCAGTTAAAGAACAAATTCTTATTCACAGTGACGGCCATAGGAACATGACTGTACAGGATTAACAATTCGCTGAAAGTAAGTTTGGGTGAAATATGCAAGAAATTAAGGATGCACTCAAACAACATTTTTACAACTCAATGAGGTGTCTGCATGGATGGTCCCAGATTTAGCCTGTTCCTGGACTAAACATACTTTCATCGGAGAGTGTTTTCTAAATGTGATTTTTGGCATTCAGAATCCTCCAGGAGAGGACTTACTTTGGTTATACGAGAACTGTCTCTTGAACTACCATCCTTTCCGACAGAGGGCGTAAATCAAGCTGCCGCGTGCTACAAAAACAGGAGACCTCTCGCTCTATGGACTATTCCAGTCCAGACAACGTTTACTTACTTACTAACTGGGCCTTGAACAGGAGCTAAATCTAAACGCCATATATATACCTCACAAATTATAAAATATTTATGATTCCATTCAATTATTCCCCTCAACATTACTCACATCAACATTAATCACTTGACACCCTTTCATGAATTAATATCCATTTATCTGGGTGTCTGGGAACATATGCAGCTGAAAATAAGACACAGAATGATGGGGATTGGATGAGCGGAATTCATCTTCAATGAAGATATCAGTATTTTTGGGCAGCGCAGTGAGATGAAACAGACAACACCACCCTCATCCCACAAACCACTCACTCACACACACACACATACACGATGCTCCAGATACTCATCTAGTCTAAAGAAGGCCAGTTTTATTGCCACTTTAACAGTTTTCAGCTGAGCTAACTTAATTGCATAAGGGGTTTCTAATGATCAATTAGCCTTTTAATATGATAAACTTGGAATAGCTAACACAACGTGCCATTGGAACACAGGAGTGATGGTTGCTGATAATGTGCCTCTGTACACCTATGTAGATATTCCATTAAAAAATCTGCCGTTTCCAGCTACAATAGTCAATTACAACATTAGCAATGTCTACGCTGTATTTTTGATCAATTTGATTACATTTTAATGGACATAAAATATGCTTTTCTTTCAAATACAAGGATATTTCTAATTCATCCCAAACTTTTGAACGGTAGTGTATATATATATATATATTTAACGAATGCTGGTATTTAAATGGCTGGACTGCTAAATTAGTTACTAGTTAGCTTGCTAACGTTCCTTAGCCGCAAACCCCGCCATAGCCACAGTGAACAGCTCCATCTTGTAAAGATTTTACAGCCCTGCTAGCTACATAAAGGTAAGTTATTATCGAGGAGTACTGACGTCAAACATGTTTTTGTAATTTTAGGCAAAACAACAACTGAAGGTCTAAAACCTCAGGCAGGCTTGCCGGTTAACTATAATTTCAATGCTACATAGCCTTAGCCACGCTAGCTCATGATTAGCATGAAAACATTTACAAAGCTCACATGAAGCTCATTTGATCTAGGGCACCCCTGTAAAAACGTTGCTAATATCTACAACATATCAGCTTTCCAACAGATATTATTTTTGAATACCCTTCGAAATATTAATATTTCATCTAAGCCTATGATGTAGAAATTAATTAACAACTTCAGACATAAACCAGGAACGTCACAGTCTCTATTTTCACTAAACTGTCATCTTGCAGAATGGAAACTACGCAGAAGAGCCTTGAATGGGCTAGGGGGAGGTTGATAAATGTTGCTTCAGCAGATGACCTAATTGATCAAGTGTCTCAGTTCGTTCAGGAGAGTTGTACCTCTGTCTCGCATGCTAACAAGGTAAGCAGCATTGTAGTGGGTGTGGTTGGACTTACTGTTGAGCAATCAAACCAGGTAATGTTGATAGGCCATTCATTTTTTTTCACTCTTCGTTCTCCTGCTGCCCATTGTATTCATTCTTGGTCAACATTTCTATGTTTGTCTTGGCTTTAAAATCCAATATTATAAAAAAAATACTTAGCCACAATTTGTGACAGTTACTATCATTTAAAAGTGTTTTTGGAATGGGGGGGGTGTCACAATACATTGCGTAGCCTAAACACAGTGTTGTATTATTGTTACAGCCAGTTCCGGTTACCGGTCTCCTCGGAATTGGAGAAGAGCTAGAAGTGTACCTTGTTATGCCATCACTCAAGAGCAAGTGAGGTTTCTGATGTCCTGTGCTTTAAGTGTGTCTCAGATGGCAGATATTCTACATGTGTCCCGATCAACACTCAAACATTGTCTAAGGTCAATTGTGCTTGGGAGTAATGCAATAAAACTACAAACACTTTTAGATGCATGGTTTACAGTTTCTTACCAATCAAACAATTTAGAATGACTTCAATCAAGACAGGACTTTAAAATGACTATGGTTATATACAGTGCTTTACAAAAGTATTCATCCCCCTTGGCGTTTGTCCTATTTTGTTGCATTCCAACCTGTCATTTGTATAGATTTTTATTTGGATTTAATGTAATGGACATACACAAAATAGTCCAAATTGGTGAAGTGGAATGAAAAAAATGACTTTCGAAAAATTCTAATTTAAAAAAACTAAATAGCCTTGGGTGCCTGTGTATTTACCCCCTTTGCTATGAAGCCCCCAAATAAGATCTGGTGTAACCAATTACCTTCAGAAGTCACATAATTAGTTAAATAAAGTCCACATGTGTGCAATCTAAGTGTCACATGATCTGTCACGTGATCTCAGTATATATACATCTGTTCTGAAAAGCCCCAGAGTCTGCAGCACCACCAAGCAAGGGGCACCAACAAGCAAGTGGCACCATGAAGACCAATGAGCTCTCCAAACAGGTCAGGGACAAAGTTGTGGAGAAGTACAGATCAGGGTTGGGTTATAAAATACTCTGAAACGTTGAACATCCCACAGAGCACAGGTACTCTGGTCAGATGAGACTAATATTGAGCTTTTTGGCCATCAAGGAAAACACTATGTCTGGCGCAAACCCAAACATCTCATCACCCTGAGAACACCATTCACACAGTGAAGCATGGTGGTTGCAGCATCATGCTGTGGGGGTGTTTTTCATCGGCAAGGACTGGAAAACTGGTTAGAATTAAAGGAATGATTGATGGCACTAAATACAGGGAAATTCTTGAGGGAAACCTGTTTCAGTCTTCGAGAGATTTGAGACTGGGACGGAGGTTCACCTTCCAGCAGGACAATGACCCTAAGCATACTGCTAAAGCAACACTCGAGTGGTTTAAGGGAAAACATTTAAATTTCTTGGAATGGCCTAGTCAAAGCCCAGACCTCAATCCAATTGAGAATCTGTCGTACGACTTAGTAAATATTGTTGTACACCAGCGGAACCCATCCAACTTGAAGGAGCTGGAGCAGTTTTGCTTTGAAGAATGGGCAAGAATCCCAGTGGCTGGATGTGCCAAGCTTATTGAGACATACCCCAAGAGACTGCAGCTGTAATTGCTGAAAAACGTGTCTCTACAAAGTATTGACTTTGGGGGGTGAATAGTTAGATATGCACACTCAAGTTCTGTCTTATTTCTTGTTTGTTTCACCAAAAATATTTAGCATTGCAAAGTGGTAGGCATGTTGTGTAAATCAAATGATACAACAAAATCTATTTTAATCATAGGTTGTAAGGCAACAAATGCCAATGTACATTTCCTCATCCCTGGCCATTGTTAGTCTTTTTCTCCTTTTTTTCCCAGACACTTCAATCTTTCACATGCACCATTATATTCTGATATGTCAGACTTGGCTCTTGATGAAAAGACTAAGGACTTGGTGGCTGGGAATGACAGACTTGAACCCGAGGCTGTTCAAGCACAATTAAGGGCATTGGGAATCCTGGTGCAGAGACGCAGAGTGAGGACAGCATGCTTGTGGTAACCCGAGAGCCATGTCGCAGAGGCTGCAGAGAAAGTCATACCGTGTTGCTGGACCAAAATCGTTATGGCACCTTGATGGAAACCACAATGTCACGGTCGTCATAAGGAGGAGACCAAAGCGCAGCGTGGTAAGTGAACATAACTCTTTAATTAAAGAGAGAACACTGAACAGAACTAAACAAAATGAACCGTGAAGCAATATGGCTAGTGCAGAACAGGCTACTAAACATAGAATATAACAACCCAGAAACTATCCAAGGAATATGGCTACCTAAATATGGTCCCCAATCAGAGACAACGATAAACAGCTGCCTCTGATTGAGAACCAATCTAGGCAACCATAGACATATAAACACCTAGACTAGAAAAGGCCCATAAACATACAAAAAACCCTAGACAATACAAAAACTACACAAACCACCCTTGTCATACCCTGACCTAACCAAATAGTAAAGAAAACAAAGATAACTAAGGTCAGGGCGTGACAGTACCCCCCCCCCCCAAAAGGTGCGAACACCCAGCCGCAAACCTAATCCAATATGGGAGGGTCTGGGTGGGCATCTAACCTTGGTGGCAGCTTTGGTTCTGGACGCCGCCCCCATTCTTTACTCTGAGGCCGCTTTTGTATCACTGACCCGTGGATCACTGTCGGAGGCTCTGGACTGTGGATCCTCGCCGTAGGCCCTGGGCTTGGGACCCTTGCTGCGTGGATCATCGCCGGATGTTCTGGACTGGGGACTGTCGCTGAAGACCCCAAACCGGGGAACGTCGCTGGAGGTTCCGGACTGTGGCCCGTCATTGGAGGTTCCGGACTGTGGCCCGTCGTTGGAGGTTCCGGACTGTGACCCGTCGTTGGAGGTTCCGGACTGTGGCCCGTCGTTTGAGGTTTCGGACTGTGGCCAGTCGTTTGACTGGCACAGGACGTACTGGGCTGTGTACACTCACCGGAGACACAGAACGCAAAGCTGGCACAGGATATCCTGGTCCAAGGAGGTACACCGGAGACCAGGAGCACTGAGCCGGCACCCTGCTTCTTGGCTGGATGCCCATTCTAGCCCGACCAATGCGAGGAGCTGGATTAGAGCACACTGGGCTAGAATAGCGCACTGGAGACACCGTGCGCTCCACTGCATAACACGGTGCCTGACCAGTAACACGCTCCCCACAGTAAGCATGAGGAGTTGGCTCAGGTCTCCGACCTGACTCATGCAATCTCCTCGTCCCCCCCCCAAAAAACAATAATCTTGGGGCTGCCTTTCGGGCTTCCATGCCAGCCGTGTACCTTCATATCGACGCCGTTCCTCCTGTGCTATCTCCACCTGCTGCCATGGCAGGGTCTTGTCCCCTGCCATTAGCACCTCCCAGGTCCAGGATGTCCCCCACTCTTCTTTCTTGCAGGTTAAAGATGCCAACTCCTTTTTAGCATTCTGCTTGGTCCTTTTTTGGTGGGTTGTTCTGTCATGGCCGTCATAAGGAGGAGACCAAGGTGCAGCGTGGTAAGCGAATATAACTCTTTAATTAAAGAGAGAACACTGAACAGAACTAAACAAAACAACAAAACGAACTGTGAAATATGGCTAGATTGGCAATATGGCAATATGGCTAGTGTTGAACTGGCAAGTAAACATAGAATATAACAACTATCCAAGGAATATGGCAACCTAAATATGGTCCCCAATCAGACACAACGATAAACAGTTGCCTCTTATTAAGAACCAATCTAGGCAACCATACACATATAGACACCACCCTTGTTACACCCTGACCCAACCAAATAATAAAGAAAACAAAGATAACTGAGGTCAGGGCGTGACACACAAACTGATAAGGTCGATGTGTCTTTGTGATAGATTATCTGTATGACTGGTGAGCAGTTGTACATTGTAACATCTCAAATTGTTCATCAACAACTAGTTCATCAATAACTAACAGTTCAGTTTAGCAAGCAAAGGCCGTTGATACCATAAGTCACTCGTGGATTATACTAATTGTATTGTTATACTGCTACTTCTGTTATTGATTGAATATATGCATCATGAAATGAACAAACATGCTCATATTGAGGACATACGGAGGCAAAAACAGTTGGGGCTAAGTTTTTGTGCCTAAGTATCAGGATAAACATGGTTGTTTGAACAATTGAAGTAGATTTTGTCATCACATATCTTCCGCTGCAGGAAACAGTCTAGAACAAACCCTTGTTGTAGCCTTGAGGGTTACTGGAAGTACTTACAGTTGTGATCCGTGGTAGATTGTTCATTAACATTGTTCCACATTTTGGATGTTAATTTCATTTTTGGTCTGCTGCTTTGTCATATACTGCAGGGAACCTGATGTAGCAGCTAAGTGGTAAAGGAGGATGGTGATTTTGTATATTTAATGTGTCTTCAGCTTTTGCATCAGCCAGTGCTGTGTTTTCTGATTTAGGTGGAGGACAGTCATACGTGGTGGTATTGATGCGTACAGCCTCCTCATTGTGTTTCTCTGTGTTTCCAGGAACAATCGCAGCAGTATTGTAATGGATTGCTTCATGAATGCTGTCTCCGGAAATGGCGTTCCCTCCAGAGTTAGGACGGACCGCGGAGAAGAAAACAACCCTGTCTGCTTGTTGAATGTAATACATATTGAAAATATTATTTAAAAAATGTAATTACATATGCATCCTTAAAATGTCTTTTTGACTTACACATCGATTACATTCTGTAGTGAGTAATGCACGCAGCTAAAAAACAATATATTCTGTAAATCATTATCAGAACACAATCACCTCATGTTTGACAGCTTTTTTGCGTTCTCCGTTTTTGAAATGTATAAGCTTTTAAATTATATTTTACTGACTACTTTTACAAACGAGGCTACACCTGTGGCAGCACCTATTCCTGTAACCTCCCATCTTCTGCAACACTTCTTGTGCCCCCCTCCATCTGTACCACTTCCTGTGGCCTCCCCTCCACCATTCCCTGAGGCTTATCGTCCACCTTCACCACAATATGTGGCCTCGGCTCCATGGAGTCCACTCTCGTCTGTTGATGTTGGTAATCATGACAATGAATTATTTACAGGGATGACTTACTCAATGTCTTGTTATTACAGATGAATTGTGGGAGGTATCTGAGCTTTGTTATTCGGAATGTCTCTTTTTTGGTGTTGACCTCCAAACACAGCTGAAGTTAATGAGCAGCAAGGTTGACTCTGCTTTTGCCCCTGATGCCAATCAAGATAACTTGACGAGGGACAACGTTTATGATTGTGCAATGAGAGGCTTTAAGAGAGCCCGCTTTCATCCGGAGGCAAAAATAGACATTGTTTTTAGGGATGCTGGCGGAAAAAATAGGCAGCTGATGAGGGTGGTCCCTCAAGGGAATTTCTCCGGCTCCTAATGAGTGCGATCCATTCCTCTGCAATATTTGAGGGACCTGATTGGCAAAAATGCCTCTCAAGGTGAGTTACACTTTTACACCAACAAAGACACGTTTGTTTATGACAATAAGTATGAATTGAGTATGACTTTTGATTTTTGTATGTTATGTAATTTGTCCTTTATTTACTGTTTGTCTTCTGTGTGACAGCACTCTATGATGTCTTATACAAGCTGATGGGCTGCATGATTGCTGTCTGTCTGGTACATGGGGGTGTAGAGACACATTTTTTTCCAGAGAGGTTGTACAGGCAAGTGTGTGGCCTACAATCTCCTGTGCCAGAACTGAAAGAAATTGCGGAATATGACCTCAGAGAGAAGTTGGAGAAGGTAAGTCACTTTATACCGTGACGGATGTTATGTTACCGTTAATTTGCACAAAGTTAGATTTTTTTTAGGGTTGTAGTTGTTCATGAATAGTTTTCCACGTGGAATTGGTTTCCTTTCGTTGGCAGCCAGTCTTTTTAAGGTAAGGGTTCAGGTTATGGTTAAGATTAGGGTACGGGTAGGGTTAGACTTTCAGGTAGGGATGTCCCAAGGATCCCGGATAGCACTGACCATCTCCACTCAGCAGAAATTACCCACAGTGCACTGCACTCTCCTCTCTTTTCACTCTTCCTCCCTTCCAAATTCCCTCACTAGCATGTGTCCCCTTGGCCCGAGGCACAGTGAGCCGTTATGGGCCTTGGCATGGCCTCCCACTGGTCCGTGTGCCAGCTCCACCAAGTATGATTGGCAGGAGAGAGGTTGGAACAGTCCAACTCCAGCAACACAGGGGACAGGGCTATGTGTTGTGCACTGGGAGTTTGTGCAAATGTTATGATCAACTCCTTCCTCCATCCACATTGTGTGGTGTTACTAAATCATCTTTGGACATATGTTTATTTTCCCTCTAAAACAGTTTGCTGAGTTATTCTAGCTACACTGTGCAAACCCAGGCAAAACTAGCCATTTAACTTTGTTTTCAGCTCATTTCTATTTCAGCTAGGAGTGGAGAGAGAAGCAGTCTAAAATGTATATATAATTCACCGCAACCATCTGTCCAGGACATATGTTGTGTAATAACACTCCTTTACAGTATATGCTGCTATCCCTTGATCCATCCTCTCATATCAAAATGGAGGGATGTTGTGAAGAGATGCGTTCCCCATGATACCTGTGAATACCTGATCCCTCTGTTCTTGTCGTGATGACATGGCACAATGGAGGTCATCTCCAGCTCCATCCTGCAGTATGGATAAATCTCCAGTAATGAGGAGGTATGGATAGGGAGACGACACCCTGCCTGCAGGCTAATTATCCTGTATGTCAGAATCGTCATCAGGCCCATTGTGTAAGCACACACAGGAGGGTCATTCTCAATCAGACTCTCTTGTTGCCAGAGATCCTTTCTCTCTTGCTGCATAGGGCCTTGGAGGTGTGCTTGTGAAACAGAGCTTCACAGCCATGACAGCTGGTATTTTGCATGAGTGAAGTCATGTGATGCTCCAGAACTTTTGTATAATTTCAGCCAGTAGTTTTGAAAATGGTGGTCACGAGCGACAACTGATCCCCGTTTTTTTGTGTTCTACGTCATCCAATATTATACCAAGTCATCCATTTTGTATGATATGTTATATCCTGTATATATATATATATATATATATATATATATATATATATATATATATATATATATA
This sequence comes from Oncorhynchus gorbuscha, assembly GCF_021184085.1. NCBI lineage: Eukaryota > Metazoa > Chordata > Actinopteri > Salmoniformes > Salmonidae > Oncorhynchus > Oncorhynchus gorbuscha. Next base: position 13,671,786 of record NC_060197.1, on the reverse strand, counting down.
TATATATATATATATATATATATACTACCGTTCAAAACTTTGGGGTCACTTAGAAATGTCCTTGTTTTTGAAAGAAAAGTTGTAAAAAATTGTCCATTAAAAATAACATAAAATTGATCAGAAATACAGTGCGGACATTGTTAATGTTGTAAATGACTATTGTAGCTGGAATCAGCAGATTCTTTAATGGAATATCTACATAGGCATACAGAGGCCTATTATCAACAACCAACACTCCTGTGTTCCAATGGCACAGTGTGTTAGCTAATCTAAGTTTATCATTTTAAAAGGCTAATTGATGATTAGAAAACCCTTTTACAATAATGTTAGCACAGCTGAAAACGGTTGTCCGAATTTAAAGAAGCAATACAACTGTCCTTCTTTACACTAGTTGAGTATCTGGAGCATCAGCATTTGTGGGTTCGATTATAGGCTTAAAATTGCCAGAAACCAAGGACTTTCTTCTGAAACTCGTCAGTCGATTCTTGTTCTGAGAAATGAAGGCTATTCCATGCGAGAAATTGCCAAGAAACTGAAGATCTCGTACGCTGTGTACTACTCCTTTCACAGATCAACGCTAACTGTCTCTAACCAGAATAAAAACAGGAGTGGGAGGCCCCGGTGCACAACTGAGCAAGAGGACAAGTACATTAGAGTGTCTAGTTTGAGAAACAGACGCCTCACAAGTCCTCAACTGGCAGCTTCATTAAATAGTACCCGCAGAACACCAGTCTCAACATCAACAGTGAAGAGGAGATTCCGGGATGCTGGCCTTCTAGGCAGAGTTGCAAAGAAAAATACATATCTCAGACTGGCCAATAAAAATCAAAGATTAAGATGGGGAAAAGAACACAGTCACTGGACAGGGGAACTCTTTCTAGGCCAGCATCCCGGAGTCGCCTCTTCACTGTTGACATTGAAACGTGATTTGCGGGCAATATTTAATGAAGCTGCGAGTGGAGGACTTGTGAGGCATCTGTTTCTCAAATTAGACACTTTAATATAATTGTCCTCCTGCTCAGTTGTGTAGGACATAACATATCATACATATCAAATATTTAAGCAATAAGGCCCGAGGGGGTGTGATATATGGCCAATATACCACGGCTAATGGCTATTCTTATGCACCTCGCATCGTGGAGTACCTGGACACAGCCCTTTGCCATGGTATATTGGCCATATATCATAAACCCCCGAGTATCCTTATTGCTATTATTAACCGGTTATGAATGTAATTAGAGCAATTAAAGTAAATGTTTTGTCATACCTGAGGAATACGGTCTGATATACCATGGCTGTCAGCCAATCAGCATTCAGGGCTTGAACCCCCCAGTTTCTAATTATATATATATATATGACCTATGTTATTTCCTTTTAATGTACTTTATTTGTGTGATTTGACGTATAACTTGCAGCGGGTGCATTACCATATACCAATGTGCAGTGTATAGGTTATGATGTGTGCTTTTGTCAGGTCTAGTAATGTCTAAGCCTATGTGCCTTGCAATGTTTAAAAAATATTTGAGTGTGGATACTGGTTGTGCTGACTCTGAGTTGACAATGTTGACAATGCAGCTGCAGCTTTGCCATATTGGCAGTAGGTTATGTTGTTAAAGCCCCTCTCACATCTACTCTGCAGGATAATGCTGTCATTTTTTTATGTGCGTGCGTGCGAGCATCTGTGCGTCTGTGAGTGTGCATAGGCCCGTCTCTTTGCCAGCACAGTGGGAGACCTTTGTTAGTGACGAGGCCTGGTTTTCATAGCAATGCTGCCAGCGCTGCATTGTTTACCCCCCTGTGTACCTCCAACACTGTCTCAGTGTGAGGGAGGCCCTGTGTGGGCCTTGTGTGTGTTTCGGCCCTGTGTGGGGCCACCTTTCTCCGTCCCATAACCCCCTCACCCCCTCTGAGGGCCTCTATAGCTCAGGCCTCAGCGTGACCCTGGTACTGGGTATTGAGAGGGAGGGAACAGGGCATCCTACTGTGCCCCGAAAGCACTGAAAGGTTAGGGCCACTGTAGGCCTAGGAGATGCAGCTGGGGACCGTATTCAAACCCTCCATCATCATAAGAGAGATATTCTCCTCTTTTGTTTGTTAGCCATGTGAAAGATAATTAGGTAAACAACTCATAGCATGACTATGATAGGGGTTTGAGCGTGTTCTGTGTGGTGTCGTTATTATTGTGAAGTACCTGTTTAGGCAAGTATTCAATCCGAATTATTAAGTTATTTCAAGAAGAGGTGGAATCCCGACAGTGCTGTATAAATGATGGTTAAATGTTTTAGAATTTTTTGGTGAATTTGAGTGAATTTTCACCTGGCGAAGAGGCCTTTTAGAAATGAATGTGGCTGCTTTCTTTTTTAACTTATCTGTTTTCTTTCCTCCCGCTTCCTCTCTCTCTTTCTCTCGCTCTCTCGTCCTCCCTCCCCCTCTCCCCCTCTCTCCTTCCTGCATCATAAGGCAATTAATTCACTTCGATTTCTCTCTTCCGCTCGGGTCCAGATGCGGTCATTTGGAGATAGAGAGGCTGGAAAAGTCTGGCGGAAGGATTCATCTCTTCCTACCTCCTACTTTGTGTTTTATCGCTCTCCCTTTAAAAGTATGTTAAATGGAGAGCTGCTCTTGTAGATCAACCCCATGCAATTCCCTGTCAATCTCCACAATGGTAGTGCTGTTGGTGGTGTAGTCTATTCTTTTGGATTCAGTACTGGACAAACCGCAGGTATCTGAGCTGTCCAACTACAGGCCATGTAAACTAAGCTGTGACAGCTGTCATTGGTGAGTTATTATGTTTCCTTTAGCATGAACAACATGAGCTTGATACTACAAGAGCCGGATTATGATAGTATGGATGGGTGGTGGATGGGATGGGAACACCAATCGGGAGTTTGGTGACAATTGAAGTTATTGGTGATTAGGTAGATGGGGGTTACATTAGTAGGTACTATTACAGTATTGCTAAGTACTAGCATCACAATTCTGTTACATAACCACCCCTGCAGCAGTAGGAAGGATCAACCAGCAGCCATTTTATTTCCATTCTTCCTGGCACCATGAAACACAATGGTTCTAACATTCTGCTAATGTTCCGTAGGGCTGCAGAGGAGCGGGTGTTTCAGGAACTATTTAAGGGCCTTTTGTCAGCCCTGTTACAGATTGTGAAAATGAATAGCAAGCGCACATCCTGGAACACGAGGTGTGTGTGCGCGTGTGTGTGCGCATGTGTGCGTGCGTGCGGGTGTGTAGTTGCGTGCTTCCGTGTCTGCATGCATTTGTGTGTACGCTTGTGTGTGTGTTTGCGAATATGTGTGTGCACGGGTACATAGATGCCTTTTGTGTGTGTGTCTGTGTTACAGAATGGCGCCCTCCGTCACGACCACCTGAGGGGGTTGATGACGAGGGAGGTTGACAACACCTCAATGCATCCCTTGTTCCCCCGCCAACATGTTTATTTGCTCTTAGCCTTTCTTCCCTCCCACACACACACACACTCTTAGCTCGTAGGCATACAGGGGAGATTACTGTAGAGTAGATAACGCTTCCTGTTCCGTCATGTAGCACATTCTAAAACCCCTACACAGCGCAGGCAAAGCCACTTACACAGCTGTTCGCATGTGACAAGGACGTTTTGGCCTGATACTTTTACCCTTCACATTGTTTCCTTCATTCCACCTGGCCTTGGTGTTCTCTGGTTGCTATGGCGTTCATTTGGAGATACAGGCTCTACTTCTTGGCCTCGTTCTCGGCGGAGGATTTCCAGTACCTACTGTACCACGTACTTAGCGCTTTTTGTTTCCTGCGTGTGTGTGTGTGTGTGTGTGTGTGTGTGTGTGTGTGTGTGTGTGTGTGTGTGTGTGTGTGTGTGTGTGTGTGTGTGTGTGTGTGTGTGTGTGTGTGTGTGTGTGTGTGTGTGTGTGTGTGTGTGTGCATGTGCGTGTGCGTGTGCGTGTGTGTGTGTGTGTGTGCATGATTTGATTTAATATACATCAAAATATAATTACATTTTGGTCACAGCAGCCTTTAATAATCATTTGGTGAGTACTTATATTATTAATTGGAAATCATTTTTTTTTTTGCATTTCCCTGGGGTGAAGTGCCTTGCTCAAAGGCACATTGACAGAATTTTAACCTTGTTGGCACAGGGTTTTGAGTTAGCAAACCTTTGGTTACTGGCCCAATGCTCTAACCGAAAGGCTACCTTCCACCCTTTATCAGCTTGTTTCCTGTTCATGGTGGGACCTGTGGGAAGTCTAACACCCTGAGTGAGTCATGAATTGTCTCCCAAATGGCACTCTATTCCCTATATAGTGTACTTGTTTTGACCAGAGCCCTATGGGCCATGGACAAAATTAGTGCACTGTATAGGGAATAAGGTGCCATTTGTGACATCCGTGGAGACTTGTCCTGGGCATAATAAACACTGATTGGGGGTTATTTTCTGTGAATCAGGCCATTGTTAACTGTACCATTTTGATTGTCGGTGCATTTATTTCCACCTCATCTGAGCTCACAGCCAGGCAAAAAAAAAACGACCAAGAAGAAATGTTTTGAACAAAGTAAACTTCATGAATTTCTTTGATTCAAAGAAACATCGAAGGTTCCCGGAATCCCTTTTCCTAGTATATATGAAGGGAGACCTGAGGAGCATCTGACATTGCGTTGAAGAGACCACATGAGAGAAGCAACTGTACTTCAGCCTCAACCATACCATACAGTAAGCATAAGCAAGCATACTCTCTGCATTCGTAATGACACCCTATTCCCTATATAGTGCACTACTTGTAGTACTTTTTACCCATAGAGGGCCCTGATCAAAAGTAGTTCACGGAATAGGGTGCCATTTGAGAGACACACCCTGAGACATTTGCCACATCAAGTCATGTACTTGCTCTTTCACCCTGTACTTGTCGCTTCAAGTCCCACACCAGCAGTTATCCTAAAACTCAAACACCCCTATGTCACTTTTATGCCCCCGTTTCGAATAGGTAGCAGGCTTAGGCTAGATGAATATAAATACAGTAAATTGAGTCATAGATTATTGATTATGCTACTGGTGGTGGTAGTATATTAGTGTTGTTGTCGTCGTCCGAGTCTTGACAGGACATGTCTTCACTCGTATAATACCACAACACTGAGCTGGTAAACTTTGTCTGTTCTGTAATGGAGTCAATCACCTTACAAGACCACCGGCATTATGTGCAAAATAGTATAAAACACACCTGCAGTCCTCAGATGCGGTGACTCACCTTCTGATAGAACAGCATTAGACTCGAGGCTGAACTGTTCTGACCTCGTAATCCACTGTATTCTTATACCTGCCATTTCACCAGTAGTACGCAGGCCCTAGTCTAAATGCTTTGTAGTCATAAACATTCTAACCATGGACTAGTTAAGAGGACATTCTTCAGAACTCCGCTTTAAAATAATACCCATTCCAATGTCAGTTTCAATCAGGCAATATCCACTGTATTAATTGGTGATATTGGATTTCAAATGACTGGCGATTTGCTCCCCTCAGCTCGTGTTTCTGGATGTAAATAACTGATTTGGGTGACTGTCTATCTGTCGGTACCCATTTAGCTGGGCTGGGTAATGGGGTACGTTGTTTTTGTGAGGAGCAGTATTGAGCTCATTTCAAGGACAGGTTGGAGTGACTGTGTGCCATGAAAATTGGGTTTTAGCCACGGCTGATATCTGTGTTTCTGTACAGGAGCTTGTTTACAAACTAATCAGAAAAGATGTTTCCCACAAGTCACCTCTGGTTGCATTTTTACCTCATGCAGTGTTTGGAAGATATGAGTGTAGAGTTTGGATAATAATTGTTGGCGGTTTAATATTTTGATTTTAGATGGTGACTTCTTTCTCTTGAAATTTCATCTCGCTGCGTAAATGATGAACATAGCACAGAGAGAGTCAGCTGTAGAGGCGTCTGAGGTTAGACAGACAGATGGGTGGACAGCCTCTATCCCCCCCACCCCCCATTCCTCTAGACTTCCCTACTTTACTCTTTTCTGTCTCTCTCACTTTCGCTCTAGCATGTTCACCTCTTCAACTCTTTCTCACTTCCCATCCCCTTTCTTTTAGACTGGTTTATTTAGACTGGTTATCACAGATGAACAAAGCCAGAAAACACTTCGAACCCTCAGTCTGTTTATTTGTTCTTCCTTTGTCTGTCTGTATTATTAATTATTCACTCTCTTCAGGCTTATCTTCCGTCCCTGAGAGATAAGTGGTTTTTCCTTAGTGGTTTTCTCATAACCTGCTCTTTCTCCCTCCAAGGCCTACAGACAGAGGGATGGGGGGGGGGGGAAGCAGCAGAAACTCTATATTTTCTGCTACATTATTAGCTAAAGCTGTTAACTGAATGCATGCACTGCGGGAGAGCGGAACGAAAGAGTTAGCAGTAGGCGCAGTGCGGTGTGTGGCGCAAAGAGGAGAGAGAGAGAGAGACAGCAGTGTCATGACTGTCTTGATTAGGTCAGGTTACAGGAGACCACAACACTACAGATTATCTCTCAACCCCAACAGAGGAGGAGAGATCTAGGGGTCAGAAGACGTGGGGGTTTTATAGCCGCTCACGCCCCTGGTAAATCTCAGGCCACAGACAAATTCCTTTTTCCTGTCACTATGGAGAAACAACCTCAGAACATTAAACATGAACTAAAGGGAATTTGGAACAATGGTTTTCGTCAGCCACAATGGTGGTCATGACGATAGATGGAATATGAAAATGTATGTAATTTTTGTTCTGTTATTAAAGGTTAATAGATGACGTTATTACGAAAACATTGTAATGTGAAGGGTTTTCCTAGTATATGCTTGATGTTTATACATTGTACGTTGTGTGGAAAATATCCAAATCAAAGTGAATGTTTTGGGGAAGATGAAATGTTAAGTTAGTTGTCTAAAATGGGATTTGAGAAAAACCTAGCCCTTGCCTCATTAACTTGGTAGGCCCAGAGAATTGCCCTAAAGGCGGCTACGCCCACTTCTGACCCAAGGTTATAAAACCTGTGAGTATAGAATTTACAAGAGGACTACGTGACCCCAGCTGCAGCGAGGTCTAAAAAGTCAACGAACCCAGAACGCAACGCAAGTTTGAGGACAAAGAAATCCTCTTCTACCCAAGCTATGGATGAGTAGCTGTGTCTAAGCGGATGAATTCAAGTCCAACCAACTTGCCTCCATCTCCCATAGAATCGTGGTATCTGAAGGGTTTCATTCCTATGCTGTGAGCTCTGAGCTACAGAGCTGTCTGTTCTCAGAAGACCCCTTCCAGAGAAAGGGGTGAGGGAACAGACGCCTAAGCCAAAAAGGACACGGACACCGGGAGAACGAGCAGGGAGGTGCGCAGGAGAAGTGCGTCATCGAACTGTGGAACGGTCCATGCAGAGAATCCCTGGAGATCATCCCCACGTAATTACATCATTATATTCTGACCCATAAGAGCGGCAGTTTGGGCAAGGCTAGGGTTAGAATAGCATAGCTGACAAATTCACCCAAATGTATATTTCTCTTGTGTACTTATTTTTTTCTCTCTCTTTTGAAATTCCCATTGTGGGTAACACACGCCATAGTGTGTTGGCCCGTTATACTAAGTTCTAATCAATAGCCTGTTTTGTCAATGTGTATCTTTTATCAATCATTTTAGCTTTTTAGTAAATAAATATTCAACCAAGATTGGTGTGGTACGAACTCATTAGCGAGACCCGGGTCCGTGCAGATTCACGGGCTATACGACGTTCAGAACGAGATTGTTAGAGGCAACTGGTTAATTAGCGGCTGTTGTAAAATCGACATTCTGATATTCTTTGAGTTAATTTGGGAAATAGAAACTCAATAAAAACGAGTTTTCCCATGGTGCCCCAGGTTAATGAGTTAATAATTGCTTGATTCCGTTACAGTTTTTTTCGATTGCTAAACGACAGTGGGCACAACTGGAGTCACATGTGCAAAACTCTAACTACAGCCTGCACTACCAACAGTCACCTGTGCAAAACAGTTCACATCACCTGCAAAACTCATTCCTAGCAACACAACTCTTAACACATGGCTCAAAACACGCTCAGTGCAGCCAAACACTATGCACAACCCTCACTGAGATAACACACACTGTCACTCAGAACACACTGAGAGTAAAAACACTAGCATCAAACACCAATACAGAAAATACAAACTTTTCATCTTTACAGTTTGAACAATTTCAGTGATTTCATACAAAGTAATATTTTCTTCAAAGAAAAGAGTGACATTCTTTCACATGATTTATATATTTTTTTAGAACATAACAATTCTTTAAGGTAAATGAAAATTAGCAGTTTGCTTCAATAGTCTGTAGTAATTTACGGAATTACAGTAATGAGAAAAAAAAAGGTAGAAACTAAAAGTACATACTGTAATTCAAACAAATAATTTAGGGGCTAATCCTGCCTCTCGCTAGCATCAGGCCACAGGTTTTCTTCAACATCACATCTAATGTTTTCTCTTGCCATGCACCTGGGGAAGAACCTTCTGGAGTGCCTTATCCATCCCTGGCAGTCCTCTGGACTCGTGTCCTCACATCCGGCACGCATTGGCTTCCAAAAGAGACATTTGGTCATGTGGGTGGTGACCAAACACTTTCCACTGCCAGGCAGAGAAAAACTCCTCTATTGGGTTGAGGAAGGGTGAATATGCAGGCAGGTACAAAACCATAAATCTGTGATGTGCTGCAAACCAATCTGTGACAGCTGCAGAGTCGTGAAAAGCAACGTTATCGCAAACTATGACAAAAACTTGGGGGTTTCTTACTGGCTCCCCCTGATCTGCTGGCACTAGCTGAGCATAGAGCTGTTCTAGGAAAGCTATAAGCCTTTCTGTGTTGTATGGGCCAATGAGTGGTGTGTTGAGAAGCACACCATCATTGGCCATTGCAGCACACATGGTGATATTTCCCCCCCTTTGGCCTGGAACCTCCACAGTGGCCCTTTGACCTATAACATTCCTTCCTCTGCGCCGTGTTTTGGCAAGGTTAAATCCAGCTTCATCGATAAATACAAATGAGTGTGGTCTTTCCAGTGCTTCCACCTCCATTACTCTCTGTAAAACAGTAAGTGCACAGTTTTACTGTAGAAAGTAGAAATTCTAGTGTTTTTTTTACTGTAAATATTTTGTATAGCTGTGTACGTAACCTCAGACGTCTTACCTGGACATATTGGTATCTTTGCTCTTTTACCCGTTCACTGTTTCTCTCGAACGGTACAGTGTATAACTGTTTCATTGTAACTTGGTGTTTCTTTAGGACTCGAGCAATAGTGTGTGGAGCACCGGAGGTCTGGACTGAGAGAGTGGCAGAGGTGATCGTGATCACCGTCTAGGTATAGAGTAGCCTGGGTGTGGACATGGGCATACATCTACGGTTGTGTGTGTTTTCCATGCTTACTGCGAGTTGTTTTATTTGAGCTCTCCATTTTGCTGTGCCCACAGGACTAGAGGAGAACGTGCGTGCGAGAAAGTGTGTGTGTGTGCCTGTCTCTCTCTCTCTCTGGCCCTGTGTGTGTGTGTACACTTCTCATCAATGTTATTCATCCCTGTGAAAGATTCAGAGGAAGCAGAGCTGTGTTGAGTTGTTTGGAGGAAGCACTAAAGAGAGTGGTGAATTAGAGATGAAGAGGCCAAGTAGGATCAAAGCTGCTGGAGCTGAGGTTCTTTTCTGTTATAAAGGTTGTCAGGTGATTATACTCAGTTACAACTGTATGGGGCTTGTGAGGTAGAACCAGAATAATAATGATAATAATAATAATAACTTCCTGTCTGTAACATCCAGGAGGGGGAATTGTGTACAGGGCTCCTAAAGTATAATGCTGACCTGTACTCACACCAATACAGCCTCATCTGAGCCCATCTAACTTACCTTCCTCCTCCAACCTCTCCTCTCTGTCACACTCTGGGGGATTGTCTTTGCATATTGGAGCATCTCAGCCAAAGAAAGAGCAGTAAAATGTGGTGCCTGGACAAATCATTTACACAAATATAGAACAAAACAAAATCACTACCATTTGCGCATCCTGGTGAATTAGCCTAAGCCTCACTATGGATTTCCCTGTCGACGTCCCTGTAACTTGCAGAGTAAATGTCCAAACCCCTTGAGTGTATTTCATATCCTCATCCCTGCTGTTCCCCTGGGCCCAGTACTGTCACTGCCAGCCTGGCTGTATCACTAGGAGCCTGGCTCTGTCACTCTTTCCTAATATACTAAGTGGAGGAAACTCTGCCCATTAGATTAAACTGAATTACTCATGGACCTGCAACTGACTCTGAATATTTCACTGGGTAATGAAGTCACAGATATTAGAGGTTGGTGGATGGCAGTAAGCCGCAAGCTCCATCTGAGAGGGTGGCTTATTCAATCCAAGTGCTCTTGTTAGATTTTTTTTTTAAAGGATCCACCCCTTTTTTTCTAAAATGACATACCTAAATCTAACTGCCTGTAGCTCAGGACCTGAAGCAAGGATATGTATATTCTTGATACCATTTGAAAGGAAACACTTCGTAGTTTGTGGAAATGTTAAATTAGTGTCGGAGAATATAACACATTCGATCTGGTAAAAGATAATACAAAGATAAAAACATGATTTTTGGGGGTATTTTTTTGTACCATCCATTATCTTTGAAATGCAAGAGAAAAGATCATAATGTATTATGCCAACCCATGCACAATTTAGATTTCGGGTCAATAGATGGCAGCAGTGTATATGCAACGTTTTAGACTGATCCAATGAACCATTGTATTTCTGTTCAAAATGTTGTATCAAGACTGCCCAAATGTGCCTAATTGGTTTATTAATACATTTTTAAGTTCATAACTGTGCACTCTCCTCAAACAATAGCATGGTATTATTTCACTGTAATAGCGACTGTAAATTGGACAGTGCAGTTAGAGTAACAACAATTTAAGCTTTCTGTAAATATCATATATATATATATCCTGGGAAATTCATGCTAATCACATTAGCCTATGTTAGCTCACCACCGATCCTGTGGAGGTTAACCCTTTCCCAAAAACATTCAGAATTGACATTGAAAGCTGAAGTCAAACCATGTCAAACCGTGAGATCTTGTTGCTGGTAGACCTAATAGGTAGGTGCGTGTGTGTGTGTGTGTGTGTGTGTGTGTGTGTGTGTGTGTGTGTGTGTGTGTGTGTGTGTGTGTGTGTGTGTGTGTGTGTGTGTGTGTGTGTGTGTGTGTGTGTGTGTGTGTGTGTGTGTGTGTGTGTGTGTGTGTGTGTGTGTGTGTGTGTGTGTGTGTGTGTGTGTGTGTGTGTGTGTGTGTGTGTGTATGCGTGCCTGGAGCATGTGTGTGGGTATGTGTGTGCGTGTCTGCATGCGTGTGGGCATAAACCCGAAGTGAGTCACAAGAACTGCAATTACCAGGACAATTTGACACCTCACAGTCGCCTGAGAATCTGTTGAGAGCTAAGATCTGTACACCGTGCCCTCCCTTAATCCCTCTATCCTCACCTCCTTCCCCAACAAGCCCCAACAAGCTCTAAAAGTCTCACTGCACAACCTTGTCCTCCATCCATCCTTCCCTCCCCACTGCTCTCTGGCAGCAGAGGTGTGACACGTACATCACACGTGAAAGGTGTAGAGGAGAAATGATGCATTCTCATTTCCACCACTTGCATTCCTAGGTGTCATTGTGGCGACTACCGTGACGACGAGCATAGTGTGTGTGTGTGTGTGTGTGTGTGTGTGTGTGTGTGTGTGTGTGTGTGTGTGTGTGTGTGTGTGTGTGTGTGTGTGTGTGTGTGTGTGTGTGTGTGTGTGCGTGCGTGCGTGCGTGCGTGCGTGCGTGCGTGCGTGCGTGTGACGAATGTAACGTCGCGCAGTGAGGAAGAAACTAAATGAGAGAGGATGTGTTTGGCAGAGGCAGTGGATCTGGATTGTGTGTAGAGATTACACATACACACACATGCACACACACACACACACACACACACACACACACACACACACACACACACACACACACACACACACACACACACACACACAGCAAGCAAAGCAAGCAAATATGCACATATACACAGGGGATGTCCTTGTCCCTGTGTCTCTTCCCTCTGATGTTGTCCGAGGACACTGTGCTCTGACGCCACACAAGGACTCACAGATGGAGAGGGAGACGAGGGATTGTGTGTGTGTGTCGACACAGAGTGTAGCAGATTAGCCACCCCTGTCGTATGGTCCATCACACCCTCTATTCTGGGACACTGACTCATGTTTCAGAGTGGGTGTCCCACATTAAGATCGTTTTAATTTCAACCAAATTAAATTTTCGTTGTTCTTGGAGTCGTGGATGAACAGGGATTGCAGAAGGGGACTAAACATGCACCCCTGAGGAGCCTCAGTGTTGAGGGTCAGCGTAGCGGATGTGTTGCTGCCTATCCTTACCACCTGGAGGCGTCCTGTCACAGATCTAGTTGCAGAGAGTGGCCTTCATCCCAGGTTCCTTAGCTTAGTGATAAACTTGGAGGGCATTGGTCTTGAATGCTGGGCTGTTGTCAATGAACAGCATTCTCATGTAGGTGTTCCTTTTATCCAAGTGGGAAAGGGCAGTGTGGAGTGCAATAGAGATTGCATCATCTGTGGATCTATTGGGGTGGTATGCAAATTGGAGTGGGCCCAGTGTTTTCGGGATTATGGCGTTGATGTTACCCACGGCCAGCATTTAAAAGATTTTCATGGCTACAGATGTGAGTGCTACAGTCAATAATCATTCAGACAGGTTACCTTGGCATTCCTGGACACAGGGACTATGGTGGTCTGCTTGAAACATGTAGGTATTACAGACTGGATCAGGGAGATGTTGGAAATGTCAGTGAAGACACTTGGGTTAGTGTCCTGCTCCTTGAAAGCGGCAGCTCAAACCTTTAGCTCAGTGTGGATGTTGCCTGTAATCAATGGCTTCTGGTTGGGAAATGTACGTACGGTCACTGTGAGGATGATGTCGTCAATGCACTTATGAATGAAGCTGGTGACTGATGTGGTAAACTCCTCAATGCCACTGAGTCCCGGAACATATTCCAGCCTGTGCTAGCGAAACAGTCCTTTAGCTTAGCATCAGCTTCATCTGACTTTCTGTGTGAATTTTTGCTTGTAAGCAGGAATCAGGAAGATATGTTATGGTCATATTTGCCAAATTGAGAGAGAGAGAGCGCTGTGGATGTGTCTCTGTGTGTGTAGTGGAGTAAAGGTGATCTAGATTTTTTTTCGCCTCTAGTTACACAGCTGACATGCTGGTAGAAATGATGTAAGATGGATTTCAGTTTTCTTGCATTAAAATCACTGGCCATTAAGAACGCCACCTTTGGATGAGCATTTTCTTGTTTGCTTATGGCCCTATACAGTTTGCTGTGTGCGGACTTAGTGCCCGTATCTGTTTGTGGTGTTAAATAGACAGCTACAAAAATACAGATACAAACTCTCTTGGAATATATTATGTTCTACAACTTATCATGAGGTATTCTAACTCAGGCGAGCAGAATCTCGAGACTTCTTTAATATGAAAAGAATGCGCCCATGTACTTGTTCAGCCAAGTTTCTGAGAAACATAGGATATTACAGCTCTTCAGGTCCAGGTGATTGGATAGTGTCGACCGGAGCCCGTCCAATTTGTTCTCCAGTGATTGTACATTTGCCAAAGAACAGAAGGCAGAGATGGATTATTTACTCATAAGCGCAGTTTCATCAGGGTGCCCGCACGTCAGCCTCTTTATAGCTGTCTCTTTCGTTTCTGAGTGTCGAGGATAGGTTCTGGTCCGGGGTGAGCAGGATGTCTTGTGCCACTAACTCACTGAAGTAGAAATCTTTATACAAATCGAGGTTAGTGATCTCCGTTCTGATGTGTTTTCAGTCATAGGAAGTGATGTCTGATACATTTTGAACCAAAAAATGTAAGACACACCAAATCACTCACACACACACCCACACACACACACACACACACACACACACACACACACACACACACACACACACACACACACACACACACACACACACACACACACACACACACACACACACACACACACACACACACACACACACACACAGACACACACACACACACACACACACACACACACACACACACACACACACACACACACACACACACACACACACACACACACACACACACACACACACACACACACACACACACACACACACACACACACACACACACACACACACACACACACACACACACACACACACACACACACACACACTTCTCATTATCACACATTCATCACCTAGGACTACTGTTGAAGACTGCTGGTTCTGATGTATTGTTCTGACTCATGCAGTGACTGTATTCAGTCACACAGAGTTGTGTAGCTGCGACACAGCCGCATGGGTTTCATCTGTTATTTAAATCGGCCTTATCCAACAGCTCTTGTAGCTGCACTTGTTAGAATCAAGTGTTTAAATCTATTTTTGGTAACCCTTTATACGTATGTAAATCTGATTTGTACTTATTCTATTAAAATCTCTCAATACACTGATTATACCAAACATTAGGAACCTAATATGAAGTTGCACGCCTCAATTTGTCGGGGCGTGGACTCTAAAAGGTGTCTAAAGCGTTCCACAGGGTTGCTTGGCCCATGTTGACTCCAATTCTTCCCACAGTTGTGTCAAGTTGGCTGGATGCCCTTTGGGTGGTGGACCATTCTTGATACACACAGTAAACTGTTGTGCGTGAAATCAGCAGCGTTGCAGTTCTTGACACAAGCCGGTGCACAGGTGTCCTAAGTGTTTTGTATACTCAGTGTACATCTCGCTTTCAAGTATATTGAAAACAACATCAACCGGCCGCATTCCCCTCCTGTCAATGCTGGTGTAATGATTAGAGTCATGCGTCTCCCTCTCCTCCCTAGGAGGTTTGTGTCTCTTCTCTCCGTGTTGTTTCCTCTGCATACTAATGCCTGTGTGTTTGACTCCAGGGTTCTACCGTTGGCAAGGTCACACGTTCACCTCCTCCTCTACTCCTCTCCTCCTCTGATCCACTCTTCATGGGAGTCCCTTGTCTCTGGGCCTGCTAATAGCAATCATCTCTTCAGATAAACAGTTTTGGTCCTTCTAGGGATTCTCCAGCCTCTTACCCTGTTTGCTGTGCTCTCTCGCTTGCTCTCTTCTGTCCTCTCTGTAGCCCTCCCTCTGCTCTCCAATGGGGTTCTTGAGGAGCTACAACATTTCAATGCTATGCCACCCTGAGTGTGGGATTCCCAGTGCTCCGGGCTCAATAGTTTGTGAGTGTGTGTATGGGCTTGCCAGAGCCCATACACACACTTATTCTGTCAAGCCACTCTATTCTCCTCTACTGAATGGGAGAATTACTGCCTCCTAATAATCTGCTGCTCTGGAGATCCACAGGGACATGCCTGACCTTCACACACACACACACACACACACACACACACACACACACACACACACACACACACACACACACACACACACACACACACACACACACACACACACACACACACACACACACACACACACACACACACACACACACACACACACACACAGACGGACCAGTGTAGGTTGCTGAGAGGAGGACGGCTCATAATAATGTCTGGAACGGAGCAAGTGGAATGGCATCAAGCACAAGGAAACCATGTGTTCGGTGTGTTTGATACCATTCCACCTATTCCGTTCTAGTCATTACCATGAGCCTGTCCTCCCCAACTAAGGTGCCACTAACCTCCTGTGACACACACACACGCATCCTCTCCCCTGATTCAGATTTGGGGTGGCCCGGACAAGCATTGATTTCAACGTCAAGAGACCTTGATTTTTGGTTCAGACCAAATCTGAACCAATGATAGACATCCTTGATTTAGCCCAAGCATAGACGTCCATAATTGGTTCAGATTTGGTCGGGTCCAGACCAATCATAGACATATTTGTTCAACAAGTTTGCACAGCACAGTACAGTACAGCAGAGTACAGTAAATTACAGTACACAGTACAGTAAACAAAATGTGTAGTTGAGTACAGTACCCTACTAAACTCTACTGAATTAAACTATGCCGTATTGTATTGTACTCTACTGAATTAGAGCAGCAGATTATTAGGAGGCAGTAATTTGTCGGACGTGGCCACAGTGTCCTCCACCCCCCGAGTTTCAGCCTCTAGTATCTAGGTACCGGGGGGCTCTAGGGTCAGTCTGTTTTATCAGGTGTAATTCTCCTGTCTTATCTGGTGTCCTGTGTGAATTTAAGTATGCTCCAACTAATTCTCTCTTCCTCCCCTCCCGGAGGACCTGAACCCTAGGACCATGCCTCAGGACTACCTTCCCTGAAGACTCCTGGCTGTCCCCAGTCCACCTAGTAGTGCTGCTGCTCCAATTTCAACTGTTCTGCCTGCGGCTATGGAACCCTGCCATGTTCACCGGACGTGTTACCTTGTCCTGGACCTGCTTGTTTTCAACTCTACCTCTCACTTTCTCTCTCTCTCGATCATTCCCGCACCTGCTGTCTCAACCTCTGAATACTCAGCTATGAAAAGCCACCTGACATTTACTCCTGAGGTACTGACCTGTTACACCCGCTAGTCTAAAACTGCTGTGATTATTATTTGACCCTGTTGGTCACCTATGGACATTTGAACATCTTGAAGAACAATCTGGCCTTAATGTCCATGTAGTCTTATAATCTTCACCTGGCACAGCCAGAAGAGGCCACCCCTCAGAGCCTGGTTCCTCACTAGGTTGATTCCTAGGATCCTCTTTTCTAAGGAGTTTTTTCCTAGCCACTGTGCTTCTACATCTGCATTGCTTGCTGTTTGGGGTTTTAGGCTGGGTTTCTGTTTAAGCACTTTGTGACATCTGCTGATGTTAAAAGGGCTTTATAAATACATTTGATTTGAATTCAACTATACTGTACTGTACTCTACTGAATTAAACTATATTGTACTGTACTTTTATCTACTCTACTCTACTGTACTCTACTCTAATGAATTAAACTCTACTGTACTGTGCTCTTCTGTGGTCTACTGTGTTTGTACTGTACTTTGAGGTTCACACTTGTGAAACAGCCCAGACGTCTTTGCTTCGTTCAGATTTGGATCTGGTCCGCACCGAACAAATGTGTACTTGTTTGGGGGCGGAGTTTATTCATAAATACCCAGCATGCTTTGCAAGTGTTTACATTTAGGTCAGTGCATTTAACTAAGGTAGATAAACAACAACATATCACAGTCATAGCAACTACAAAAAAAATCTGTAACCGTTACTCAGAATGTTATTGTAACTGAAGTGTTCTATTGGTTGATTTATGATGTTGGATAGATTTCAAGATCATTGCTGCTGGAGAAAGTTTTTTTTTTAAGGTAGAAAAAAGCCCAAAATAAATTAAACAAAGTCCAAAAAATATACTTTTTAAATAAACGTCCTCTCACTGTTAACTGCGTTTATTTTCAGCAAACTTAACATGTGTAAATATTTGTATAAACATAACAAGATTCAAAAACTGAGACATAAACTGAAGAAGTTCCACAGACATGTGACTAACAGAATTGGAATAATGTGTACCTGAACAAAGGGGGGGTCAAAATCAAAAGTAACAGTCAGTATCTGGTGTGGCCACCAGCTGCATTAAGTACTGCAGTGCATCTCCTACTCATGGACTGCACCAGATTTGCCAGTTCCTGCTGTGAGATGTTACCCCACTCTTCCACCAAGGCACCTGCAAGTTCCCAGACATTTCTGGGGGAAATGGCCCTAGCCCTCACCCTCCAATCCAGCAGGTTCAAGACGTGCTCAATGGAATTGAGATCAGAACACTGACATTCCTGTCTTGTAGGAAATCACGCACAGAAAGAGCAGTATGACCGGTGGCATTGTCAATGCTGGAGGGTCATGTCAGGATGAGCCTGCAGGAAGGGTACCGCATGAGAGAGGAGGATGCACAGCATTGAGATTGCCTGCAATGACAACAAGCTCAGTCCGACGATGCTGTGACACACCGTCCCAGACCATGACGGACCCTTCTCCTCCAAATCGATACCGCTCTGGAGTACAGGCCTCGGTGTAATGCTCATTCCTTCGATGATAAACGCAAATCCGACCAGTGAAGAGCACTTTCTGCCAGTCTTGTTTGGTCCAGCGACGGTGGGTTTCTGCCCATAGTTGACGTTGTTGCCGGTGATGTCTGGTGAGGACCTGCCTTACAACAGGCCTACAAGCCCTCAGTCCAGCCTCTCTCAGCCTATTGCAGACAGTCTGAACACTGATGGAGGGATTGTGCATTCCTGGTGTAACTCGGGCAGTTGTTGTTGCCATCCTTTACCTGATGTTCGGTTGTACCGATCCTGTGCAGGTGTTGTTACACGTGGTTTGCCACTGCGAGGACAATCATCCGTCCTCCCTGTCTCCCTGTAGCTCTGTCTTAGGCGTCTCACAGTACGGACATTGCAAATTATTACCCTGGCCTCATCTGCAGTCCTCATGCTTCCTTGCAGCATGCCTAAGGCACATTCATGCAGATGACCATGGACCCTGGGCATCTTCATTTTGGTGTTTTTCAGAGTCAGTAGAAAGGGCTCTTTAGTGTCCCAGTTTTGTGACCTTAATTGCCTACCGTCTGTAAACTTTAGTGTCTTAATCACTGGTGCATGTTCATTAATTGTTTATGGCATGGAAAACAGTGTTTAAACCCTTTACAATGAAGATCCGTGAAGTTATTTGGATTTTTTTTACAAATGATCTTTCAACGACAGGGTCCTGAAAAAGGGATGTATCTTTTTTTCTGAGTTGATATTATTAGAAAAACGTACATGAACGTATGTGATATAGTGATGGGACGTTTGTCTCTTTTTAACAACTCTGATCTTTTAGAGTGAGAATAAAGAATTGTTTTGACTCCTTTCATTCATTTGAGTCAGTAATAATAATAATGATTCTACAAGCCTCGCGTTCACATGTCCTTCACTACAGGGGTTTATTTGTGACTGAGACTTGTAAAAATGTGCTTTAATAAACAATGTACATTTGTTGTTTGCTAGGCATACAAATAAGATAATTTTTAAATATAGTTTAGACCGGGTCTATTTGTGGAGGCCGCAACGGGGCTAGGCTAGATTGTGAACGGCACTTGGAGGAATGCATTGCTTGACTGCCGTGAGAGTGATACGCAAAATCAAGTTCGCCAACTGCAGCCCCCAAAACAATTTTTTCTCGAGTTTGAATTTTTTGAGAAGAGTTTTGGTTCTACAAAGTTGTGTCCTTCATAACATTCTATAATCAATTAATTGCATTCATTCTTGAACGATGACATCAATTATCACTCTCCTCCTCCTCCATTTTGCCTTAGCTTGTGGACTTCAGTGTACAGCACAACAGCTGTCTGCACCGGGCGAAAAAACCTTTCCAAGACAAACCTTCCAAACATAACTGCTAACCACTACACACATCCTACATCGTTGTCAATGTCACTATATTAGCTAACGTCATAGTCAACATACATACTATAAACTAATGCGTTAGTAAACCCTCTACAATCACGCAGTAGAGTGTACAGCAAGCAGTTTAGCAGTTACACTGGCGGGCCCCAGTAGCAATAAATTAATATAACTGAAAGCTTAACTTGACTTGGAAGAGTTTCAGTGTTTGATAGCCTTAGCAAACTAGCTAACATGAAAAGTATTCCTCTCTGTTTGAACCAGGTGATTGAGTAGACTAAATTAGCTAGCTGCATTAGCTAGCTAAGTAGGTCAAAGTGAAAGCAAAATAATATAGCTCTCTATCTATCTATCTCTCTCTGCTGCTGCTTCTCAATTTTTGAAGAAATGAATTGGTTCAAAACTGTTCAACTACTATTTTTCTCCCTCTTTGAGTCAATTACTCACCACATGTTATGCACTGCAGTGCTAGCTAGCTGTAGCTTATGCTTTCAGTACTAGATTGATTCTGTGATCCTTTGATTGGGTGGAAAACATGTCAGTTCATTCAACAAGAGCTCTGATAGGTTGAAGGACATCCTCCGGAAGTCATCATAATTACTGTTCACGTTTATGAAAGGGGGTGAGAGCCATGAGCCTCCTAGGTTTTGTATTGAAATCAATGTACCCATAACAGGATGGAAAATAGCTGTCCTCTGGCTATACCATGGTGCTAACCCAAAGAGTGCTGTTGAGGCTACTGTAGACCTTTTTATATGTTTTATGTTTCACAATTGTTTTTAAATGAAATTCATTGAGTTGGAATGGTCCTCCTCTGAGGAACCTCCATTGTTCAAAACATGTATTTTTCTTCTGTATGTTGGTCTATTAAAGAGGAATGGTCCAAAATTCCTCCTGACCGTTGTGCAGGTCTGATCCGCAACAACAGAAAACGTTTGGTTGAGGTTATTGCTGCCAAGGAGGGTCAACCAGTTGTTAAATCCAAGGCTTCACATACTTGTTCCACCCTGCACTGTGAATGTTTACACGGTGTGTTCAATAAAGACATGAAAACGTATCGTTGTTTGTGTGTTATTTGTTTAAGCAGACTGTGTTTGTCTATTGTTGATGAAGATTCGATTTTATGACCAATTTATGCAGAAATCCAGGTTATTCCAAAGGGTTCACATACGTTTTCTTGCTTTTGTATACTGTTATAGCAGCAAAGGGGGAACCAACTCCATTTTGGAATGAGATGTTCGACGAGTAGGGCTCCACATACTTTTGGTCATGTGGTGTTAATATTTTTGACGTCAGTATAAGACGTCTTTTCAACGTCCATATAAGACCTATTTTCGACATCAGGAAAATATTTCTTCTAACCTTTCATTCAGAAAGTGAAATGCACATGATGTCAACATCTGGAAAATATGAATTTTCAACATCATTTCACTTACTGAGGACACAGTGTGTTGAGGAGGAGCAGCCCTCGACCAGAGAGTGATATGGCTGTTCAGTTAGGACACCATTCTGCACCAGTCCGTCCCTCTGCTCTCATTACACATTCAAGCATTCTACCCCCTGTCTCTCCCCAGACACACTCAATTATTTAGCTGTAGATTAATATTAGAGTGTATGATAAACAACCAGGACACTTTGACTCCACCCTCAGAGGACAGGAGCGGTGACGTGGTGGAGTTTTGCCAATACATTGCAGTGTATTGGCAGTATTTAGTATAGTACCTGAACCAGGCAGGTAACATTTAGGTGTAATACAGTACTAGACCTGGATCCGAGTGATGCAGCTTTGGCAGAGATATCGGAGTGTGTATTTCTGTTGGAAGCTGAAGCTTTGATTTGGTTTAAAGGCAGAAGGGAAAAGATAATGACTCCTACTCAACTCCTGCAAGTGTTTGTCAGTTAGTGAACACACACATACACACACACACACAGAAATACTTTGTAAGGTATTGCTCCCCAGCATTAATTAGTTTGATTCATTCTGTGTCCGCCACACTAGCACCCATCCCCAGGGTAGCCAACAAACGTGTGTGTGTGTGTGTGTGTGTGTGTGTGTGTGTGTGTGTGTGTGTGTGTGTGTGTGTGTGTGTGTGTGTGTGTGTGTGTGTGTGTGTGTGTGTGTGCGTGCGTGCGTGCGTGCGTGCGTGCGTGCGTGCGTGCGTGCGTGCGTGCGTGCGTGCGTGCGTGTGTGTGCTCTTGATATTGTCAGATATTGTCAGATGTGGTACCCAGGATGATATTTACCCTCTTGAGTTGTCTAATTAGCATACAGTAAACAGGCTGGCAGCATCAGCCCGGATGGAATAGAGACGAGTCATGCCAGCTTCCTCTGCAACCAGCCAGAACCACTAGGAAGGTACATCTGAGAGGGAGGTGGAGAATGGAGAGAGGTAGGGATAGTTAGTGGGAGAAAGATGGATTTTTAGGGAGAAAGGGGATTATAGAGACAGAGGTTAGAGATAGAAACACAGGAATCCGAAGAGGACAGGTAGAATGAGAGAGGGAGGTGGAGGAGAGTGATGGAGAGAAATAATTAGAGCGGGGGGAGAGAAGGAGAATATGAGATGAGAAGAAAGGCAGGGGAGAGAGGGACAGGGAGACAGAGTGGAAGGAGAGAGGTAGAATGAAAAATGTTAGAGGGACACAGCATGTTTGCTGATATCGTGGGGAGAGAGGGAGAGGAAGAAGAGGGGAGGGAGTGAGAATGAGAACTGTTGAGGTGGAGTGAGAGGGGTCATTATCATGCTGGAGATGGCTGGCTGTCACGCTTGGCTGTTGAAGAGGGCAGACACGACTCAAGAGATGTGGACACTGTCTTGTCGTGTGTCGACACATTGCATGTCTGCCGCTGTAACATATGGACTGCTGATGTCTTCTCTGGCTGCCGGCTGAGGGAGGAGAAGACTTTGAGAGAGGCTTGAGGTGAACAGGCTGGGTACATAAACACACTGAAACTGAAGCCAATATTAGCCACTCTAATGAACATATTGGATCCTTTTCCCCAGTGCTGATGGGACATCGATGTGATGTGGTTATATGGAATGAGTGCACACACACATGTATGCACACACGTGTACTACCCATACACATGATTTCATGCAAGCACACACACACACACACACACACACACACACACACACACACACACACACACACACACACACACACACACACACACACACACACACACACACACACACACACACACACACACACACACACACACACACACACACACACACACACACACACACACACACACACACACACACACACACAGATGCTTGCAGGCACACATTCACATTTGTGTGTAGCCCCAGCCTCGTACCATTAAGGACTGATGTCTGCCTCTCTGGTATCTTGGCTAGAGGAGATTGTAATAAACCTCATAAAGCTAAGGGGCAATTCCACGGTAACTGAATCAAGCATTGACTTACAGACAAACAGAAACCATTGACTTTCAAAGTTTAACAAACCTCTGCACAATGACGACTTATAACAATTTCCACTGAACATTCTACAAAAACGAATTTAGTGGAAGATCTACAGTATGCAGATGGAATTACAGTAAAATCTCCCTCAGGTTTTTTTGAGAACACATTTTCCAACAACTCTGTTAAATATCTGCTCCGAATTAAGATTTAAAGATTTAAAGATGTCAGCAATATCACAGCACCTTGAGTTCTATCTTGAGTTCTATTTTTGTTATTGTACTACAGTAAGTGAAGTGGATTTACACCCGGTAACGGAATTAAACCATGGGTCCATGATCTGTACTAAACTGACATTGATAATTATGGTATATGGATATCAATGTCATCCTCCGTATATTTCACAAGTTCGGGCATCACAGGGCTGCACAGCAGAGTGTAGTAGAGTATCATAACGGACAGTACAGAACAGTACAATACATTATAGCACAGCATAGCACAGTAAAGTAGAGTTCAGTGCAGTAGAGTACAGTAGTGTACAGTAAAGTAGAGCAGAGTTGTATTTATACTCTACTTTTCTTTGCTATAATGTGTTGTACTGTACTACTGAATGGTATTGGACTGTACTTTACTGTGCTCTACTGACTGTACAGTATTCTGCTGTACTGTGCTGTGCTGTCCAAACGTATTAAACACGTCTATGATAGGTTCAGATTTGGTCCAGTCCGGTCCATGTAGGTCGGGTTCGGATGCTGGTTACAGTTTATGGAATGAGAGGGGGCACATGAGTAGGCGAGAGGTGACGTTAACTGGAAAGTGAGAGAGGCAATGAGATAGGGACAGAGAGGGAGCGGTTGTACAGACTCCGTTTTTTAACACTATTGGTTTGAACACAAGAGAAAAGAAAGAAAAGGAAAATGAGCTGAACATATCAGTATATAACATATCAGTATATAACATATCAGTATGCCAGTGGAAGGGAGGACTGTAAGCAGGGGACCCAACTGTTCCAGTAATTCTGTTACTGGTTTTAAGGTAATTTTGAAACAGAATTACAAGTTTTAATCACTTAATAATTCATAAACAACATTTATATCAGAAAAATCACTATAACTACTTGTTAAGTCATTACTTGTTAATGATGTGAACTTTCATTATCATCCCCCTCATGAGGGAGAGAAATGATCTTCGGTGGGTTTTTGGTAACATAATTACCAGGCACAAGGCAATATTTATTACATTTACAGAAGCTAAACAATTAATCCAAAATGAAATATAACATAAGTGTTGATATTAGTTGGCATGGGTCTTCAAGTCAACATAATTGTGTTTCTATGTATTTCTGATACATTTAAAGACGTTTTCTGGTAGATCTGTTCATCCAGAAATCAAAGCCATCACTTATGCCAAATTCTTTTGATGTAAAATAGTTGAAAATATATCTATCCCTTCATTTACCAAAAATATACCTATAATTTAACACCTAATTTGATACGCTCCTATGAAGTAGACATGGGTCCTTAAGAAACACAAAGGCACTTGAGAAGCTGAACTGTTGTAAGGCTCACTAAGCTGAAAAAGTGTCAGTGCGCAACCTTGACATCTGTTGACAATGCAACAGAACAGATTAACCGGAATAACATTTACTCTCACAGGTGGCCAAAAATAACCACATAAAAGCCACACCCCTACTTAGCCATGCCTTCAGTCTTCTGATCTGACCTGGAGGATAAAAAATGGCTGTTGTTGTTTTTAGCCCACAATTATTTTGGGGTGTAGCAGGCAATTGTCACACCTATTTTCTATGCAAACTTTCTAAATGTCGACAAAGAATCACTGTAAAAGTTATCTCCCTATCTTTCTCTTTCTCTCTCTCTCCACTTAAAAAAATGCTGGGTTGTTTATTTGACCAAACTGCTGGGTTGCAGGTGTTTGGTCACTTTGTTGGGTTCTTTTCTTTAAAAACGCTGGGTTATTGATGCTGGGTGCTGGGTTATTGGTGCTGGTTTATTGAGATATGACCCAGCGGGTCAGATCAGAAGACTGGAGGGGTAGTTTATTAGGGGCGTGGCTTTCAGATATTTATTTTTATCCACCCAAGAGAGTAAATGTCATTCCTATTCATCTGTTTTATTGGATCGTCATCGCATGTTAAAGTTGAACATTGACATATAAGTCAATGATGCCTCCATACATTACAGTGAATTTGGAAAGTAGTAAGACCCCTTAACTTTCTCCTCATTTTGTTCCATTACAGTCTTATTCTAAAATTGATTAACCAAAATACTCCATAATAATGAAGTGAAACCAGGATTTTACACATTTTTACAAATTTATAAAACAAATCTGAAACATAAATAGCTTATTTACATATGCATTCAGACCCTTTGCTATGAGACTTGAAATTGAGCTCAGGTGCATCCTGTTTCCATTGATTATCCTTGAGATGTTTTTACAACTTGATTGAAGTCCACCTGTGAATAAATTCAATTGATTGGACATTATTTGGAAAGGCAAACGCCTGTCTATATAAGGTCCCACAGTTGACAGTGCATGTCAAGGCAAAATAATTGTCTGTAGAGCTCCAAGACAAGATTGTGTCGAGGCAAAGATCCGAGAAATGGTACCAAAAAATGTTTGCATCATTGACGGTCCCCAAGAACACAGTGGAATCCATCCTTCTTAAATGGAAGAAGATTGGAACCACCAAAACTCTTCTTGGAGCTGACCACTAGGCCAAACTGAGCAATCTGGTGAGAAGGGCCTTGGTCAGGGAGATGACCAAGAACCCGATGGTTACTCTGACAGAGCTCCAGACGTCCTCTGTTGAGATGGGAGAACCTTCCAGAACGACAACCATCTCAGCAGCACTCCACCAGTGTTAGAGTGGCCAGATGGAAACCACTCCACCGTAAAAGTCACATGACAGCCCACTTGGAGTTTGCCAAAAGGCACATAAAAGAATCTCAGACCGTGAGAAACAAGATTCTCTGGTCTCATGAAACCAAGATTGAACTCTCTGGCCTGAATGCCAAGTGTCACGTCTGGAGGAAACCTGGCACCATCAAAATGGTGAACCATAGTGGTGGCAGCATCATGCTGTGGCAATGTTTTTCAGCAGCAGGGACTGGGAGACTAGTCTGGATCGAAGGAAAGATGAATGGAGCAAAGTATAGAAAGATCCTTGATGAAAAACCTGCTCCAGAGTGCTCAGGACCTCAGGGGTGGCTTCGGGACAATTCTCTGAATGTCCTTGAGTGGCCCGGCCAGAGCCTGTACTTGAACCCGATTGAACATCTCTGGAGAGACCTGGAAATATCTGTGCAGCATTGCTCCCCATCCAACCTGACAGAGCTTGAGAGGATCTGCAGAGACGAATGGGAGAAACTCCTCAAATACGGGTGCTTGTGGCGTCATACCCAAGAAGACTTGAGGCTGTAATCGCTGCCGAAATGCTTCAACAAAGTACTAAATAAAGGGTCTGAATACTTATGTAAATATGATATTTCATTTTTTTTTTTTATACATTTGCAAAAAAATCTAAAAACCTGTTTTTGCTTTGTCATTATAGGGTATTGTGTGTAGATTGATGAGGGGGGGGGGAACAATTGAATAAATTATGAGTAAGGTGGTAACATAACATTCTGGAAAAAGTCAAGGGGTCTGAATACTTTCTGAATGTACTGTATATATTCAAAAGTACAGTACAGTACAGACACATCTACTAGGCTTTCTTTATTTTTACTGTTTTCTAAATTGTAGAATAATAGTGGAGAAATCAAAACTATGAAATAACACATGGAATCATGTAGTAACCAAACATATTTTATATTTGAGATTCTTAAAAGTAGCCAACTTTTACCTTGATGACAACTTTGCACACTTGTTATTTTCTCAACCAGATTCTTGAGGTAGTCACCTGGAATGCATTTCAATAAACATGTGTGCCTTGTTAAATGTTAATTTGTGGAATTTTAGCCTTCTTAATGCTAATGTGTGTGGGTGCTTTTCTGGTCACACTGTCAGTGATTTATTTATAATTCAAGGCACACTTAACCAGCATGACTACCAGCAGCGATACGCCATCCCATCTGGTTTGCGCTTAGTGGGACTATCATTTGTTTTTCAACAGGACAATGACCCAACACATCTCCACACCTCTTTGACCACAGAAAGTGCTGGAGTGCTGTATCAGATGACCTGGCATCCACAATCACCAGACCTCAACCCAATTGAGATGGTTTGGGATGACTTGGACCGCAGAGTGAAGGAAAATCAGCCAACAAGTGGTTAGCATATGTGGGAACTCCTTCAAGACTGTTGGAAAAGCATTACTCATGAAGCTGGTTGAGAGAATTCCTAGACTGTTTATAGCTGTCATCAATGCAAAGGGTGGCTACTTTGAAGAAACTCAAATATAAAATATATTTTGATTTGTTTAACACTTTTTTGGTTACGACATGATTCCATGTGTGTTATCATTTACATTACATTTAAGTCATTTAGCAGACCCTCTTATCCAGAGCGACTTACAAATTGGTGCAATCACCTTATGACATCCAGTGGGACAGTCAGTGCATCTAAAACTTAGATTACTCTATCCTAGGTATTCCTTAAAGAGGTGGGGTTTTCAGGTGTCTCCGGAATGTCTTCACTAGTATTCTACAACGTAGAAAATAGTAAAAGACCAGAAAAACCCTTGAATGAGTAGGTGTGTCCAAACTTCTGACTGGTACTGTATGTGGACACACCTTCCAGTTATTGGATTTGGCTATTTCAGCCACACTAATTGCTGGCAGGTGTATAAAATTAAGCATATAGCCATGCAATCTCCATAGACAAACAGTGGCAATAGAATGGCCCGCCTGAAGAACTCAGTGACATTTAACGTGGCAATGTCATGGGATGTCACCTTTCCAACAAGTCATTTGGTCAAATTTCTGCTCTGCTAGAGCTGCCCCGGTTATCTGAAAGTGCTGTTATTGTGAAGTTGTGAACTTCTAGGAGCAACAATGACTCAGCCGTGAAGTGGTAAGCCACACAAGCTCACAGAATGGGACCGCCGAGTGCTGAAGCTCATAGTGTGTAAAAATCGACTGACCTCAGTTGAAACACTCACTACTAACAGCCTCCGGAAGCAATGTCAGCACAAGAGCTGTTCATCGAGAGATTCATGGGTTTCCATGGCCAAGCAGCAGCACACAAGTCTAAGCTCACCATGCGCAATGCCAAGCATCGGCTGGAGTGATGTAAACGTCGCTCCCATAGGACTCTGGAGCAGTTGAAACGCATTTTCTGGAGTGATTAATCACGCTTCACCAACAGACAAATCTGCGTTTGGCGGATGCCAGAAGAACGCTACCTGCCCCAATGCATAATACCAACTGTAACATTTGGTGGAGGAGGAATAGTGAGTGGTCTGGCGCTAGGCCTCTTAGTTCCAGTGAAGGGAAATCTTAACGCTATCAGTTGATCATTGACTAACTGCTGTCCGAGCTCTAATTAGAGATGAGCATAAATGGCTGATCTGAGACCTGTCCTGCTGTCTCTACTCTGCTCTGTTGACATTGCTGGGTGTACAGAGAACCAGTCCAACAGAAAGCCTCTTTCATCCTGTTGGTATATGTCAAGCTAGAGGAGCAGACTCTAACTGCAGTCTGAGGGAGGGAAAGACTTCCAACGTCACATGGAAATGCCTTAAAGCATCCTGCTAGCTCCGGGAGATAATGGAGAGCCACGGGGAAGCTTCTCTCTCACATACCATGGGGACTATCTTTAGCTAGCTCCACATAGAGTGCAACACAATATGAGGCTGATGGGTTAGGGGTAGGCTAACATGGGTAGGCTAACATTGTGTTGTGGTATGGATAGGCAGAGGAAGAAAACATTTGGAACGTTCAACAATTACTTTCATGCTGATTGGCTGATCTTTCCTGGCAATGCAGGTCTAGGCCTGGGTTGGACGACACAGCCCCTCATGTCATATAAAAGATGCTCTCTCTTTGTGAGTGTTTTCTGTGCTTGTTGTGTATCACTGGGTATGTTTGCAGCATTCCTAAACCTCCTTTTAGGAAAGAAAAGCAATATTACTTAACTTCCTCCTACTCAATTCAAATCATTGCGAAACATCCATTCCTAATGGCTTTCATCAGCTAGATGTTTAAAGGCATGGGGCTGAGGTAATATTACTTTCAGGAAGACAACTTAACTAAGTGAACTCCTGCCCCGGACTCTACATGAGTCACCTGCTAATGGCATGTAGGAAGTAGTGAGGATGCAAATTATATACAACATTGACTGTTGACATTTCGTTGTAAAGCCATTCATCTTTGAAATGTCTGGTATGGCGTAATAGCTTTCTCATTCCGACGGGTTTTGAACAATTACTCCGGGAGTGCAGCTGGCAGGCGAAGTTGAGATGTTAGAGTTTGCTTTTGATATTTAATCTCGGAGTCAGATCATTAATCTTCCTCTTGGTTTGAAGTGGCGTGTGCCTGTGTCTGGTGGAATGGGGAAGGGAGAAAGAGAGAGATAATGGGGGAGAAAGTTGTCCAGAGATAGACAGAGAAATAATGGGGGAGAAAATGGGCAGAGAGAGAGCATGAGAGGAGAGAGGGGGGGGGGGGCAGAGAGAGAGGGGGGCAGAGAAAGAGAGAGAGAGATTGAGACAACCAAGTCTGGTTTCTGCTGACTCACAGGATAACCTTCCTGGAACAAACTTTTTTTTTCTCTCTGGCTGTGCTGTATTGGAACTCTAGAGAGGCTTGTGGGTAATTAGGCCCTGCTTGTTCAGGTGTTTGGCTGGGGCAGCGGGGACACAGGAGGAGCAAGACAATGTTTCACTGTTTCACTGAGCTATGTAGGACAAAGAGAAGTAATAGAGGATGCCAGTGAGGGAAAGGACAGCGAGGACAGAAAGAGGGGGAAATAGGAAGTTAAATAGTGCTAAAAGTGGCAAACCTTCTCCTGAATATACTGTATCTGTGTTACTAGAGAGCTGAGGCATCGCTCAGATGGTGTCCTCATGCCGTTGCTGTCATCTGCTCTCCACTTCAGAAGGTCTCAGACACTGAATGTACACCCAAACTGTACTTTGAACATAGCAGGTATTGTGTTGTGGATGGAGGGGGTCTGATTCAAAAGGAGTTTTCCAAGGCAGCACTTGCATTGTACTGTAAATGTACAATACAATCGCCCCTCACAGATCCTAACGCAGGATGGCTCTGTGCCGCTCTGTGATGATCAAGCTTCTTCCAAAGACTTGATCTTTTTATACAAGACTTGATATTTCCCACGTTTTCTGACTTTGAGAAAGGCCGAGGCATCGTGAGTCACTGAGATGGTATTGACATGACTTAAAAACTGCATAGAAAGTCGAATAATAGGGAATGTGATGATCAAACAGACACAACTCTCTACTGATTATTGTGAATCCCGGTAGTGAAAATTAACATGGCAAATTAGGTAGTAACCAGACTTATGCTATGGTCTTTACGCTAACTACGATCACAGAATCACACTGTAGTGAAGTATGTACCTAGAGGCTATGCATGACGGAATAACATTCCCTACTCACTCTAGTATGGTTCCAGATCTGTTTGTGCTGTCCTGCCAAATCCAGTGGACCCTGTCACGCCAAACATCCCATAGGAGTTGGCAAGACAACACAAACAGATCTGGGACCAGGCTAACGTCTCTTATTCTCTTCATCAGAGATGTTGGCTAAGCGCTAACCCCAGCTCCAGGCTCTCTCTCAGAGACACTATAATGGATTTACAACCCAGAGCACTAAGTTGTCCCACTCTCCATCTGGCGGCTGTCATTGTCAGGGCTGAGTTAGTGATTCAGGTGATTCAGGGCCTCCATTACATTAAACATCTTGATGGTCTGCCAGTCTGCTTTGCTCTGGTTTTGTGTGTGTGTGTGTGTGTGTTGCTTTCTAGTCGGTCAGAAGTCAATCCCAAGAGATTTTCTGCACCTATATGGCTTACAGACTGGAGTTGGGCGCTTGAGTGGCACAGCTGTCTCAGTGCTAGAGGCGTCACTACAGACCCTGGTTTGATTCCAGGCTGTCTCACAGCCCAGCCGTGATTGGGAGTCCCATAGGGTGGCGCATAATCTTCCCAGCGTCGTCCGGGTTACGGTTTGGCCGGGGTAGGACGTCATTGTAAATAAGAATTTGTTCTTACTTGCCTAGTTAAATAAAGGTTAAAGAAAGACATCTATAATAATATTAACATTTTCAACCCATTCAGTAAACAACAATGCTTAAATGCATTAGACATGAGTGTAAGAGTTATAGTACCTTTGCCCTGCTATACAGTACTTGGATTCTCTGGGTAAATAAAAACAAGAATTGTAATTGTAAGCCTTGACACGCTTTACAATGACGGGGGTTCCATTTCAGAGGGTATTAAAGAAAGCCTTGGGCTGTGTGTGTGTGTGTGTGTGTGTGTGTGTGTGTGTGTGTGTGTGTGTGTGTGTGTGTGTGACGTGTGTGTGTGTTTGTGTGTGTGTGTGTTGTGTGTCAAAACTGTGTGTGTGTTTTGCAGTGTGTGTGTGTGTGTGTGTGTGTGTGTGTGTGTGTGTGTGTGTGTGTGTGTGTTGTGTGTGTGTGTGTTACCCAGCATGTCTGTCTGTCTGTCTGCTTGCATACCTTCCTGTGCGCATGTCTTTTCTCAGCTTCTTAGCAGCACTGTAAATTCGGGGTATTATCAATAGTCAAATTCCCTGAGATGTTTTACTGCATACTGTAAATGGTGGTGCATTGCGTGGAAATGTTGTGGGCTGGGAAGGAATTGCCGTATTTCGAATGGTACTGTAATTCCACCGCGCAGAAAACAGCACTGTATTGTAGCTTTGGAGCGCCAAAAACATTTTGACCGCTAGTGGGTGCATGGTATTGTTGTTTCTGTCTCATGAACATATTTTGAGGCTCTATTTGTTGCACCCGCGAGTAAGAATGTTGTACCAATTCAACTTTAGTGACGTTATAGTACATCATCAATTTGTATAAGGGACGGACAGGGGTTGCAGCATAACTCAAAACTGAAATGTTTGAGCATTTTGCAGTATCCTTTTGGTCTGTAGTTGCTGTCAGTTTGGAAGCCTTTGTTAAGGCCTCTAGAAGTGCAAGTGCAAACCAAAAATGTTCATTAATATATTGTAATGTGTAAATACTTTACCCAGCAGTCAACCTGCTTGCACCAATCCCTTGTAATTACAGTAAACCCCTCCCCTCAATGAATTGAATTCACTCATTCATTCTGAATACGGTATTGTATTGTACTGTGTGTCATTACAAAGTATTTGCTTTGATACTGTATATTACACTAGGTGTACTGTATTATGAAATACATCATTTTATTTGCCACCGTGCGTGCCTGTAAGCTACTGTCAAATTCACAGTAGCCACTTTACAGTGAGTGAGGATGGATGTCGGAAGTGTGATGGGCAGAGGCATGTCACGCTGTCAGGTTGGCAGCACCCGCGTGAACGTGCCACCACTCTGTCTCAACAATAACACGTTGTGTCTCCACCTCCGATATGGGGAGCAGCCATGTGTGTCATCAAAATGTATGTCTCTCCCTCTCTTGCTCTCTTTCCTTCTCTCTGTCACTCCGTCTCTCTCTCTCTCTCTCTCTCTCTCTCTCTCTCTCTCTCTCTCTCTCTCTCTCGTTATCCCACCTCTGTAGCACTGAGCTCAGCACAAAGAGGAACGGAGGACAGAGATGGAGGGGAGGCGGTCCTAATGACGATAGATGGCATTGGATGAGTGACCAGACATGAAAAAGGGTCCCCTTTATTTTCTCTCTCCATCTCTTTCTCTATCTTGTCTCTCTAGCTTAATCTCTCTACCTTTCTTTCCCCCTCTCTCTATCTAACCCATCTCATCCCATCTTACTCTCTCTCTCTCTCTCTCTCTCTCTCTCTCTCTCTCTCTCTCTCTCTCTCTCTCTCTCTCTCTCTCTCTCTCTCTCTCTCTCTCTCTCTCTCTCTCTCTCTCTCTCTTCCCAGCGGTTTAGTGCACTATCATCAGTCTCTGCGCCTTTCTCTCATTAAACAGTAGGCAGACTTTTAGACTGCTCTAATATCCATAACGATACGTCCAGAATTCAGTTTAATTTCATTATCCGACATTCCAAGGATACAAAGCGCCCTAATAAGTACGTCCATGAGAAGCTGTGAGGAAATAATTGAATTCTCATAATGTGTGGAGACTGTCAAGACGAAGGCATTGTGGGTTATTGCGTTATTGCATACCAGTAACTGTGAAGGGTTACAGCCTTGGATATATCATGTGTGCTGGTAGAAGCCGTATTGATGTGCTCTTTTCCCCATAGTATTTGGCGAGGCTTGATAACTGTATCGTTCCTTTTTGTGGTTGTATTTTGGAACTAGGCTTTGTTGTTGTTTAGTGCTGCACACATATTGTTCCCTGTGTGTCTGTATTGGGTTATGAGGTGATATTGGCGAGCAGCCAAGCACGTGATGCAGGCAGACAGGCAGGGTCATTTACCTGCTGTACCCTGGCCCACACCGCTCTGATGTGACAGAACGTAATGGTAGAGAGACAAAAGAAAATACATCTAAAACCACCACAGAGAATCTACTGCTCCTTCTCTTCCTGTCTCTTCTCTGCTCCTCTTCTCTCCTCTCCTCTCTTTCTCCTCCTCGCCGCTACTCTCCTCTGTCCCCAGAAGGTGCATGTATCATCTCCTTCCCTCTCTACCCCTCTACTACTTCCCTCTCTTTATGCCCTTTTCCCTCTTTCTATCCACATCACCAATTGAAAACTATACTGAGTATTGAGTATACAAAATATTAGGTACATTTTCCAAATATTGAGTTGCAGCCCCCCGCCCGCCCCTTTGCACACATAACAGCCTTTGGGTGGTGGACCATTCTCTGAAAAACCCAGCAGCGTTGCAGGTCTTGACACAAACTGGTGAGCCTGGAACCTACTACCATACCCCATTCAAAGGCATTTCAATCTTTTGTCTTGCCTATTCACTCTCTGAATGGGACAAATCAAATCAAACTTTATTTGACACATGCGCTGAATACAACAAGTGTAGACCTTACCGTGAAATGGTAAGCATACGCAATCCATGTCTCAATTGTCTCAAGGCTTAAAAAATCCTTCTTTTTAAACTGTCTGTCCCCTTTATCGACACTGATTGAAGTGGATTTAACAAGTGACATCAATAAGGGATCACAGCTTTCACCTGGATTCAAATGGCCAGTCTATGTCATGGAAAGAGCAGGTGTTTCTAATGTTTTGTGCACTCCATGTAAATCTCTTTCTTCTCCTTGCATCTCCCTCCCTCCATCTCTCTATCTCTCTTTATTCCCCTGGGGGGGGGGGGTCTGTTTTCCACTGTGCACCGCATGTCTTGTTATGGTGAATTATGAAAATGTCATTTCAAGTAATGCCTTTAATTATTGCAGCATTTACTTTCCAAAATCTGATCTGCCTCCAAAACTTAATGTCAATTTTTTTTTAGAAAGAATTAAAGAATTAATGACGTTTGAGTTCATCTTAGTCGCTAGTGAATCTATTGGGAAATTCGTGTTTTAGATTGGCAGTACACAAAGCAACTTGCTGAACAAAAATGTATGAAAATCATGCAGCATTTTCTAAGATTTGATTGAGTTATTGTTCATATAAGGAAACCAGACATTTAAATAAATAAATTAGGCCCTAATCTCTGGATTTCTCATAACTGGGAATACAGATATGCATCTGTTGTTCACAGATACCTTTTAAAAAAGGTAGGGGCCAGTCAGTATCTGGTGTGACCACCATTTGCCTCATGCAGTGCGACACATCTCCTTCACATAGAGTTGATCAGGCGGTTGATTGTGGCTGTGCGAAGTTGCTGGATATTGGCAGGAACCGGGAACATGCTGTAGTACACGTCGATCCAGAACATACTAAACGTGTTCAATGGGTGACATGTATGGTGAGTACGCAGGCCATGGAAGAACTAGGACATGTTTAGCTTCCAGGAAATGTGTACAGATCCTTGTGACATGTGGTAGTGCATTATCATGCTGAAACAGGAGGTGATAGCGCCGGATGGGCCTCAGATTCTCGTCATGGGGTGCGTTCAAATTGTCATCGATAAAATGCACTTGTGTTCGTTGTCCATAGCTTATGTCTGCCCATACCATAACCCCATCACCACCATGTGACATCCGGTTCACAAAGTTGACATCAGCAAACTGCTCGCCCACATGACGCCATACGTGGTCTGCGGTTGTGAGGCCAGTTGGATGTAATGCCAAATTCTCTAAAACGACGTTGGAGGAGGCTTATGGTAGATAAATGAACATGAATTTGGACGCTCCCTCAAAACTTGAGACATCTTGTGGCATTTTGATGTGTGACAAAACCACACATTTTAGGGTGGTCTTTGATTATCCCGAGCACAAGGTGTGCAACGATCATGCTGTTTCGTCAGCTTCTTGATATGCCACATCTGTCAGGTGGATGGATTATCTTGGCAAAGGAGAAATACTCACTAACAGGGAAGTAAACACATTTGAGCACAACATTTGAGAGAAATGAGATTTGTGTGTGTACGGAAAATTTCTGCGATCTTTCAATTCAGCTCATTAAATATGGGACAAACGCTTTACATGTTGCGTATATATTTTTGTAAAGTATAAAATTGTGTGAAAGTTGCTTTGTGTAACCTCAGCCTGATAATGTATTAACAGATTCTTCAAAATACAGTATAAGATTCAAGGCTTCTGACAAGTCATATAGAACTCTAAGATCTTATACAGTACCTGCTCGCCGAACATCGCCGAACACCTGGACATTAATATGGAGTTGCCCCCCCCCTATGCTCCTACAACAGCCTCCACTCTGCTTGAAAGGCTTTCCATTAGATGTTGGAACATTGCTGCAGGGACTTGCTTCTATTCAGCCACAAGAGCATTAGTGAGGTCGGGCATTGATGTTGGGCGATTAGGCCTGGCTTGCAGTCGGCATTCCAATTCATCCCAAAGGTGTTCAATGGGGTAGAGGTCAGCGTGCTGTGCAGGCCAGTCAAGTTCTTCCACACCGATCTCGACTAAACATTTCTGTATGGACCTCGCTTTGTGCACGGGGGCATTGTCATGCTGAAACAGGAAAGGCCTTCTCAAAATTTTTGTCACAAACTTAGAAGCACAGAATCATCTAGAATGTCATTGTATGCTGTAGTGTTAAGATTTCCTTTCAATGGAACAAAGGGGGTTAGCATTGTGTGTGATAACTAGCACGGCTGCTGTCTGACAGTCCCATTAGTCTGGCTGATGTGAACTGCTGTTAGCCCTGTGGCCTATACCACTCTTTCCTCTGAACTTTCCCTACCTATCAGCGTGTGTGTGTGTGTGTGTGTGTGTGTGTGTGTGTGTGTGTGTGTGTGTGTGTGTGTGTGTGTGTGTGTGTGTGTGTGTGTGTGTGTGTGTGTGTGTGTGTGTGTGTGTGTGTGTGTGTGTGTGTGTGTGTGTGTGTGGGGGGGGGGGGCCTGGGGTTTATGGTTTATGTTCATCAGGTGGCCCACCACTAATAATGACATACTACCCTCATGTGACCTGGGCTCAATGAGGTGTGTGAGGTCCTGTTGAGTGTGAGGCTATGGAGCTGGGAGGCACAATGGGGAAGTCTCACTCAGGCAGAGAGGTAAGTGTTCTGGGTAATGTAGATGGATCGCTTCGTATGTAGACCAAGGACTTCCTTCCTGTACCCTGTTCTACTAAACACACAGACCAACCTTGGCACGGCCTCCCATTGTATTTCAGAGTAATATATTTTACTTTGAGATTCCTTTTACCACTTCAGCACCCCCTAACAAGTTACTGATGACCTCAGGGGTTATTTGGTAAAGAACTAATGTAAGATCTTTCGAATTCAATTCAATTGACATTTTCACTCTGGCTTATAGCGTATTCATGAAACACCTGAAATTATTACTTTGAGTAGTATTTTATCCCTCAATTAAGTTTATATTCCTTTGTCATTTCCACATTGATCTCCACATGATTACTCGATTGCTGGATTGTATTCAGGGCTCTATGTCAGTGGAAGGTGGGTCCTAACCATCATTCCACTATTTCTGTTCTCAGCAGTATGTTACCATACCTCCCCCATTGTGAATGAGCTGCTGCATTTCTATCAAGGAGAGTCTAACATGTGGTCATTATACAGACAACCCTTCATGGGAAGAGATACATATGCTATTAACTTCGACAGGCAGGCAGGCAAGTATGAGCGCACACACACACACAGGTTGTGCTGCTATTCGAAAGGAACTAAAGGAATTTTCTTCCTCCCTCCCTCCTTCCACCCTCTCTCCTCCCTTACAGCTCAGCATTCAATACCATAGTGCCCTCCAAGCTCATCACTAAGCTAAGGACCCTGGGACTGACCACCTCCATCTGCAACTGGATCCTGGACTTCCTGACAGGCCGCCTGCAGGTGGTGAGCGTAGGCAACAACACATCCGCCACGCTAACAGTCAACACTGGGACCCCTCAGGGGTGCTTGCTTAGTCCCCTCCTGTACTCCCTGTTCACCTACAACTGCATGGCCGTGTACACCTCCAACACCATCATATATTGTCATTATTTCACCACTATGGCCTATTTATTGTCTTACTTCCCTTATCCTACCTCATTTGCACAAACTGTATATATACTTTTTCTATTGTATTATTGACTGTATGTTTGTTTATTCCATGTGTAACTCTGTGTTGTTGTTTGTGTCTGTCACGGCTGTTGAAGGAACTGGACCAAGGTGCAGCGTGGTGGGCGTACATGTTCTTGAATAAAGAAAAGACGCCGAACAAAACAAGACAAACTACAAAACAAAACCGTGACGCTTAAGTCTAAGTGCCAGAAGTCAACTTCCCACAAACACAGGTTGGAAAAAGGGTACCCAAGTATGGTTTCCAATCAGAGACAACGATAGACAGCTGCCCCTGATTGAGAACCATACCCGGCCAAAACATAGAAATAGAAAATCATAGAAACACAAAACATAGAATGCCCACCCCAACTCACGCCCTGACCAAACCAAAATAGAGACGTTAAAAGGATCTCTAAGGTCAGGGCGTGACAGTGATGCACTGCTTTGCTTTATCTTGGCCAGGTCTGGAACCAACAGGACCCTGAACAGCTTCTACCCCCAAGCCATAAGACCGCTAAATAGTGTGTTAAATAGTTAACCAAATAGCTACTCGGACTATCTGCTTTGACCCTTTTTTGCAGTAACTTTGGTGACTCATCACATACACTGCTGCTACTGTATATTATCTATCCTGTTGCCTAGTCACTTTATTTCTAGTTATATGTACATATCTACCTCAATTATATTCGTACCCCTGCACATTGACTCGGTACTGTTACCCTGTGTACAGTATAACGAAGTTATCATTGCTCCTTGTGTATTTATTATTACTTTTATTATTCCGTGTTATTGCTTTTCAATATTTTCTCTATTATCTTTTGAACCTGCATTGTTAGAAAGGGCCCGTAAGTAAGCATTTCACGAAGCATGTGACGAATAAAATGTTATTTGACATCTGTAATGTATAGGGGTGGCAGGTAGCCTAGTGGTTAGAGCATTGGGCCAGTAACCGAAAGGTTGCTGGACCAAATCCCTGAGCTGACAAGGTAAAAGTATGGTGTTCTGTCCCTGAACAAGGCAGTTACCCCACTGTTCCCCGGTCGGCCATCATTGTAAGTAGAATTTGTTCTTAAAAATGTTTTAAATATATCTTCTACTCGTTGTGTCTGCATGTGTTGCGTGCAAGAGCACAGGCTCCCTAAGGAAAGGAAGTTGATCTCGTTACGTTGTGTACACAAGACAACCAACCTTCTCATCGAGATGAATGCGTAGCTGAGCATTGTTCCACTGGAGAGAACATACAGCGCTCTCTCTTGCCATTAGATTACATGAAATCTACAGGATACTGAGTTTAAAG
Source organism: Oncorhynchus gorbuscha (assembly GCF_021184085.1). Taxonomy (NCBI): domain Eukaryota; kingdom Metazoa; phylum Chordata; class Actinopteri; order Salmoniformes; family Salmonidae; genus Oncorhynchus; species Oncorhynchus gorbuscha. Next base: position 13,632,912 of record NC_060197.1, on the reverse strand, counting down.
CCCTGAAATATGTGTTCCAGAGTACTTAGTGCATTCACACGCGGTTTTACAACTAGAGCTACACAGACATGGTGATGTGGATGAAAGAAGATGCTCTTTCATCTAGGCATGGGGGCTAAATTCTCCTCGATGGGTATTTTTTCCCTTTCATCACGCTTAATGTGTTTGAAATTGATTTGGAGGAGAAGAAGAAGAGAGAGGACAGAGAGATAGGGAGGAGAAGAAGAGAGAGAGAGAGAGAGAGAGGGCAGAGAGATAGGAGAAGGAGTAAGAGAAAGTCCTGAGGAGAGAGGACAGAGAGGAGATTTATTTTTTTATTTTTTTAACCATTATTTAACTAGGCAAGTCATTTAAGAACAAATTCTTATTTACAATGACGGCCTACCTTGGCAAAACTCAGATGTTGCTGGGCCAATTGTGCATCGCCCTATGGGATTCACAATCACAACCAGATGTGATATAGCCTGGATTCAAACCTGGGACTGTAGTGATGCCTTTTGTGCTGAGATGTATGTAGTGCCTTAGCCTCTCTCGGGCAGGTGGGACAGTAGCGTCCCACCTGGCCAACATCCGGTGAAATTGCAGAGCGCCAAATTCAAAATACAAAATTGCTAATATTAAAAATTCATGAAAATACAAGTGTCATAGCGCATGGTCCAATTCACAATAGGCTTTACGGCGAAAGCATAGTTTTGATTGTCTGAGGACAGCGCCTCACATACTTCCTGCATTAACATAAATTCATAACCTGCACAGGTGTCACAAAACTCAAAAATAGCGATAAAATAAATCACTTACCTTTGAAGATCTTAATCTTTTTTCAATCCAAAGGTCCCCAGTTACACAATGAATAGTCGTTTTGTTCGATAAAGTCCCTCTTTGTATCCCAAAAACTCTGTTTGGTTGGCGCGTTTTGTTCAGTAATCCACTGGCTCAAAAACATGCAGATGAATACATCCTAATAGTACCGGTAAAGTTCATCAAAACATGTCAAACGATGTTTATAATTGCTAATATGGCCTATTTATTGCCTTACCACCTCATGCCATTTGCACACACTGTACATAGACTTTTTCTATTGTGTTATTGATTGTACGCTGTTTATTCCATGTGTAACTCTGTGTTGTTTCTGTCGCACTGCTTTGCTTTATCTTGGCCAGGTCACAGTTGTAAATGAGAACTTGTTCTCAACTAGCTTACCTATTTAAATAAAGGTGAAATAAAATTTAAAAATGTAATTAAATGAATCCTCAGGTTGTCAATTATCTAAATAATCTATAATATTTCAACTGAACAATAGCATATTCAATAGAAAGGAAAAACAATGACGGGCGCGCACACAGTCACGCAAACCAGCACTTCATGAAATTAGTGTCCACAAACCAAAAGGTATTTTTCTTTGTCGTTTTTCAAAATACAAGCCTGAAACCTTGTCTAAAGACTGTTGACATCTAGTGGAAGACACAGGAACTGCAACCTGTGTCCTAGTTATGAGACTTTCCCATAGAAAAGATTATGAAAGTCAAATGACCTCAACAACAAAAAAAGTCCTGGATAGATTGTCCTCAGGGTTTCGCCTGCAAAATCAGTTCTGTTATACCCACAGACAATATTTTAACAGTTTTAGATACTTCGGAGTGTTTTTTTATCCAATACTACCGATTATATGCATATCCAAGCTTCTGGGCCTGAGTAACAGGAAATTTACTTTGGGCACGTTTGTCATCCAAATGTCAAAATACTGCCCCCTGCCCTAGAGAGGTTAAACAGCTGCCCTACTCGGGAGCCTAGATGGAGAGAGAGAAGAGAGAGATTGTAGAGAAATAGGAGTGTAAAGACGACATAGAATGGAGTGTGTGTGTGCGTGTGCATATGTGTGTGTCAGTCACCAGATCTCAGCCCAATTGAACAAACACTTATGGCAGATTCGGGAGCAACGCCTGAGACAGCATATTCCACGACTATAAAACAAAACACAAAAGTATGACATTTCTCATGGAAGAACGGTGTGGCATCCCACCAATAGAGTTCCAGATAGTTGTAGAATCTATGCCAAGGAGCATTGAAGCTGTTCTGGCAGCTCGTGGTGGGCCAACGCTCTTGAAGACACTTAATGTGGGTGTTTCCTTTATTTATGCAGTTACCTGTAGATAGTGAGCTGTTTGAGTCTGTGAGTGCGAGGGATGGGAAGAGAGAGAGAGGGAAAGGATAGAGAGAAAGGGAGATAAAGAGAGAGAGAGTGAAAGAGGAGGAGAAAATAGTGCGCAAGAGAGAGAGAGAGAGAGGGTGAGAGAAAAAGAGAGAGAGGGTGAGAAAGAGAGAGAGTGAAAGAGGGGGAGAAAAGAGTGAGAGAGAGAGAGAGAGAGGGAGAGAGAGGGTGAGAAAGTGAGAGAGAGAGGGTGAGAAAGAGAGAGAGAGAGAGAGGGTGAGATAAAGAGAGAGGGAGAGAGTGAGATAAAGAGAGAGGGAGAGTGAAAGAGGAGGAGAAAAGAATGAGAGAGAGAGAGAGAGAGAGAGAGAGAGAGAGAGAGAGAGAGAGAGAGAGAGAGAGAGAGAGAGAGAGAGAGAGAGAGAGAGAGCGAGAGAAAGAGAGAGAGCTGCGTAGTGTGAAGGCGTAGGAAGTGTTCCGTCTCATCTCTTGGTCATGGTCTCTCAGTGGAGAAGTCAGTCTCCTCTGTGCTTGGGTCACTTCCTGTCCTGACCTCTCCACTGAAAGTATTGTAACTGCCTTTTTACCCAGCAGCAAGAAGCAGCTCCTCTGTAGAAGTCAGCATTCCTACTTTTTTGCGCTTCGTAGAGCAGGGCAGAGCTGTTGAGCTGAGCTTTTGCGAAGGATGTTGTCAAGGAAGTGAGTTTGTGTTTTTACAGGACCCTCACCTACAGTCAACCAATCATATCAATGCGGAGCTATACGGAGCCCTCCGCATTAATACGACATTTGAGAGGCACACGGCAACGCATTACGGCGCTCAATTTGGCCTCTCCGTGCCTCCGGAGGCTTTGCAATTGCCACACCTCCAACCGCAAGGCACCTCTGCCCACATTTTCGGTTCAAGCATAAATTGGTTCTTACGCCCATCCACCATCCCCATCCACAACTGAAACATACTTGAATGTAACACTACTCGCTGTTGCCCCTAGTGTCTGGTTTCCAAATCATTTCCCGACGTCCTCAGACATGGATGGACGTCGAATGATGACGTGTATCACGGGTGACTTGGTTAAGGTAAAATTTAAAAAGTTTTAAAAATTAAATGAATCCTCCGGTTGTCAATTATCTAATATTAATCAATAACATTTAAACCGAACAATAGCGTATTCAATAGAGAGGAAAAAACAATGAAGGGCTGTGCACATGGTCACGCAAACCAGCTCTTCATGAAATTTGTGTCCACCTGGGACACCTGACACTCCGATTGAGAGGCTCCTTTTTATGACAAACTCACTGTGACACACGCATGCAGATAGACACACACACACACACACACACACACACACACACACACACACACACACACACACACACACACACACACACACACACACACACACACACACACACACACACACACACACACACACACACACACACACACACACACACACACACACACACACACACACACACACACACACACACACACACACACACACACACACACAGGGCTGTAAAATGGTAATGGCTGCATCCACAATAGATTTTAATCACTTTTTTTTCAGTGATAAACAAACAGTGTGTTTCGACCGTCATGGTGCTCGGATACAACTGTATTAGCCTGGCGTACCAACACTGTGGTCTCATGATGCTTTATCTGCTCTGCAGCTGTAAAGGGTGTGAGATGAAGTCTTGGTTCTTGGTTACATAACCTGCATTTCTTTAGGTGGATAAGCAACGCAGCAGTAGTCAGACAATATCTGCCCATTTCACTCGAATGCTTTCAATTGTACAACCGACTCGGTATCCCCGCTTTCCCTGTCCCTTGTTCATGTGTGCTGCTATGCTGCATACATAGAGACATAGGTACCACAGCGCCATCTATTGAAACACTGGTTGTAACAGCAGGCAGGCTGATTGAAAAGCCTGGCGATACTCCAAGTTTATAGGAAACAAATGGCGAGGTTATCTGTTAGGGGTTGTGTTGTAAAGAGGATGAGGAGGAAGATGTTTGTGTATATCTAAACTCTGGGCTTTCTTCTGGGCTTTCACCAACCTCTTTTTTTCTGCTCTCCTTTTTTCTAAGTCATTCATGCATGCCTCTCTCTCTCTTTCTCTCGCTCTCTCTCTCTCTCTCTTTCACACGTGCTCTTTCTCTCTCTCTGTCTCTCTCGTGTATACTACCCCCGGTACTCCCCATTCTAAATTCACTCTTACTCGTCTCCATGCCTCCATCTTTCAATCTCCATCTATTTCAGATTGACAGTCTGAAGGAGTTGTAGTATGCCAGTTAGGCCATCAACCCCCTCACAAAGCCCCTTGATGAGTAGCTGCCAAGTCACTGATGTAAATCACACACACACGGACGCACACATACACGCACGCACACACTAAAAAGCACCTCCCACCCTTACACACAGTGAAGTCCCAGTTCTCCGCTCTACTCTGTCCCAACCAATTATAAGGCTTCTAGCTACCTGAGTGCCGGGCGACCACTACCCTCCAAACACAATTATCTCCACCTTAACACATTAAAATCATTGATCACACGGTGGGTCCTGAAATGCCGGTGGGAATGAAACAAGCAAAAATCAATGTTTATTCCACCCAGTGGCCCCATTGCCTGTCTGCCTGGGCTTGATGTGTGTCCCCTGCCTTTCGCAACCACTTTTAATCAGAGCCTTCAATGTGTGTGAGAGAGAGTGTGAGAGAGAGAGAGAGAGAGAGAGAGAGAGAGAGAGAGAGAGAGAGAGAGAGAGAGAGAGAGAGAGAGAGAGAGAGAGAGAGAGAGAGAGAGAGAGAGAGAGAGAGAGAGAGAGAGAGAGAGAGAGAGAGAGATGAGTAAAAAGAGAGATGGGAAGGATGGGTCATGCTCGATCTTCAAATTTATTTGAAGGATAGGTATGATGTGAAATTAATAGATTGTTTTAATGTCAAATGAATATGGTTGATTTTTAAGGTTAAGGAAAAGTTCAGTGAATAGTGACACTTTTTAGGATGTCAATATAAATGAATGTATTTATGGTTGTTTGTTATTTTTTCTTGCCTTTTAATCATTATATGTGTTTTTGTTTTTTCCATCGACCACTTTAATAAACACTTTAATAAATACTTTCAAGTGACATCCTCTGCGTCCACATTCTACCTTTTGTTGTATATGTACACCAATCAAACGTTTTAAAACACCTTCTCATTCAAGGGTTTTTCTTTGTTTTTACCATTTACTACATTGTAGAATAATAGTGAAGACGTCAAAACTATGAAATAACACATATGGAATCATGTAGTACACAAAAATGTGTTAAACAAATCAAAATATAGTTTATATTTGGATTCTTCAAAGTAGCCACCCTTTGCACAGATGACAGCTTTGCACACTCTTGGCATTCTCTCAACCAGCTTCACCTGGAATGCTATTCCAACAGTCATGTTGGAGTTCCCACATATGCTGAGCACTTGTTTGCTGCTTTTCCTTCACTCTGCGGTCTGACTCATCCCAAACCATCTCAATTTGGTTGAGGTCGTGGAATTGTGGAGGCCAGGTCATATGTTGGGTCGTTGCCCTGTTGAAAAACAAATGATAGTCCCACTAAGCCCAAACAAGGTGGGATGGCGTATCGCTGAAGAATGCTGTGGTAGCTATGCGGGTTAAGTGTGCCTCCTCCTCCATGCTATACGGTGATAAATACACATGCCGAGATCATCCATTCACCCACACCATGTCTGACAAAGACACGGCGGTTGGAACCAAAAATCTCAAATTTGAACTCCAGACCAAAGGGCAAATTTCCACTGGTCTAATGTCCATTGCTCATGTTTCTTGGCCCAAGCAAGTCTCTTCTTCTTATTGGTGTAGTAGTGGTTTCTTTGCAGCAATTCGACCATGAAGGCCTGATTCACGCAGTCTCCTCTGAACAGTTGATGTTGAGATGTGTCTGTTCCTTGAACTCTGTGAAGCATTTATTTGGGCTGCAATTTCTGAGGCTGTTAACTCGAATGAACTTATCCTCTGCAGCAGAGGTAACTCTGGGTCTTCGTTTCCTGTGGTGGTCCTAATGAGAGCCAGTTTCATCATAGCGCTTGATGGTTTTTGCGACTGCATTTGAAGAAACTTTCAAAGTTCTTTCCATATCGACTGACCTAGGTGTAGGTGTTCTAAAACTTTTGACAGATAGTGTATGTTACCCAAAATGAATTTAATTCAATTCAATTCAAACCGCCATGGCAGAACAATTACTAAAATAGAGCGAGCAGAGAGACCAGAGACCTCCATCTCTAAAAGGGGTGACCATAGAGCATTGGTTAAAATGTGTGCACTAGTGGCGGTCGTTGCCATTTAAGTTTAGGGAGGATTATATATTGTTTATGAGCATGGCCTTATTTTTATTACAGCACATTTGATGACTGACATTCTTTTTTTTTTCAATTTAACCAGGCAAGTCAGTTAAGAACAAATTCTATTTACAGTGACAGCCTACTGGGGAATATTGGGTTAACTGCCTTGTTCAGGGGCAGAACAACAGATCTTTACCTTGTCAGCTCAGGGATTCAATCCAGCAACCTTTCAGTTCCTGGCCCAACGCTCTAACCATTAGTCTACCTGCCGCCCCTCGCATTCACGTTCCATTGGTTAGAGCATTGGACTAGTAACCGAAAGGTTGCAAGTTCAAATCCCCGAGCTGACAAGGTACAAAATCTGTCGTTCTGCCCTTGAACAGGCAGTTAACCCACTGTTCCTAGGCCGTCATTGAAAATAAGAATTTGTTCTTAACTGACTTGCCTAGTAAAATAAAGGTAAAATAAATAAAAATAAATAAAATTCACCCAGCTCATTGTAATATTTATAGGTTTAGAGCACTACATTATACTCACATTTTCCATATACTGTACCCATCATGAGGTTGCTACAACCTAGCCTACAAATGAAAGTTTGTAATGTAGGTGCACAGGTTGAAAGACAAATTGGATTAATCAAGGTCACAGACAGTGACTTTCAATACCGCCTTACACACACTTGCCTGCATTTACCTGATCTAGGGTGTAATAATTAGTCCCACGAGTTGCAAATGAGAGTTTATTGGATTCAGGTTGGCTCATAGCAGTTATGTTCCGTTCTGGCTTTCTAGCCATTGCCGCTCCATTTTTCATTTATCCATTTGTTTTGTCTTGTTCCCTGCACACCTGGTTTTCATTCTCCGATCACACTACATGTATTTATTCCTCTGTTCCCCCTCATGTCTTTGTGTGAGATTGTTTTGTGTTACGTGTCTATGTTGACGCGTTTTACTGGTATGTGTTTATTCCGTGTTTTATTTCATGAGGTATGTTATTGTGTTTATACAATATTACTGTGACTGTTTGCGCTTCAGCACTTTTGCATTGGCTGGAGGTTTCGACCCAGTGACCCAGTCTGTTGGTTTCTCCTGCCTAAATAAAATGTGCACCTGTTCACACTCTCTGCTCTCCTGCACCTGACTCCTCTCCCAGTACGCACGCCAATGACAAAGCAATTATTCTTGGGTGAATTGAAATTGACCAAAAAATATATATACACAGTGCCCCATAACCTTTTCACATTTTTTTACGTTACAGCCTTATTCTAAAATGTATTAAATTGTTTTTTTCCCTCATCAATTTATACATAATACCCCATAACGACAAAGCAAAAACAGGTTTTTAGACATTTTAGCAAATTTACAACAATAAAAATTATATAATGAAATATCACATGTACATAAGTATTCAGACCCTTTACTCAGTACTTTGTTGAAGCACCTTTGGCAGTGATTACAGCCTTGAGTCTTCTTGGGTTACGACATTACAAGGGTCATATAAAGCAAGAGCCCGTGGTCTAGCGGTAACGCACCCGGGTTAGACACGTCACTCCCCACCGAATACCGGGATTAAATTCCCTGCTCCCACCCTTCAATCTGTTTCTCCCACCTATCCCACCCTTTGTCATTTCATAGCTGTCAGAATAACCCAAAATATAAATATTGTTTAATGATTTGTTAATTTCATTTTACCAAAATAATGTAAGTTGCTAAAATGTAAGAATCTTTCACGGTGATAACCGAACAGAGAGAAAACTGAGTGAATGAACTCATTGGAAGTCTTTGGTTTTATCACCTTGCATTTCATATCTTGCCACGTGACTCTGTTTTTAGAGAATTGCCGGAAATAAATGTTTAGACTTTTAGATTTTTTCACACATTTTTGTATACATTTTTGAAGAAAGAAAAGTATATGTCTATATTAGCATTACGTTTTTTTTGTGCCCTAGGTGTAATGGATTGTGATGAACAGATATCAAAACCATCTGGCAAATTGACATTCAATGAGGACAGCCACCATTACCACATTCATGATTGTCATTAGAATCCTAAATTATTGCAGTTTAACCTCTAGTTAGTGCTGGTGGTTTGAACATTGTGTTTGACAATGTCAAATGTTTAAAATGATCAAATACATTTAAAAAACGAAGACGTCTCTGAAAACGGGATCTAAATCTGCACTAGACAGGATTCAAAACACCGTAATGGTGTTTACAAGCTTTAGTGGGAGGAAACGGCTCCAAAAGAGAAGGTATCTAATTCTGCACTGAACTTGACAATCTTTTCTGTTAGTTTCACGCAGTCCCTGGCAAGTTGTTGTACAACATTTGATTAAGTGGTGTTACAACACACCATGTAATGTTTCAAAGCGTCTCAGCACGATGTGTTTCAATAGTCCAGCAAAGTTAAGGTTTCGTCTCCTTCAAGTTGGTGGCAGCTCAGTTGCCAATAGTTTTGGTCTTACAAAGCACTTAATTTGAACGGTGTAGAATGAGAACATGCTGCATGCATGCACACACATACACATGGACACACGCATCTCCCCTGAACACGAAGGTTCAGATTGGAATGGAACAGCTGTCTACTCTGCTGTGGAATTGCATTCCTAGGGGGGTAGGTTTGTTAATTGACAACAGGTTGCAAATGCGGTCGTTTTATCTGCACTATTCTGACTTCATCTCTCTCCTCTTATTAAGGGAGTAGATTGAAAGGAACACAAATGAGAGGCATCCCTCTCAGAGAGAGGGATCGGTGGAGACAGAAAAAGGAGTAAAAGTGCCTTTGATTGTCTTTGCCACTTAAACAGTCGTCAACCCTAGTAAATGTTGAGGGAGAGAGGAAGGGGCAGGAGAGAAGGGAGGTTGAAGAGGAGGAGTAAAACTGAATTATTCATGACTATATTGCATATGAGTATGTTTACTCTCTCAGATATGGCCCAGCTTCTTTCACTCTTGTTGATGGAAGCTTCAAATTGCCTTTGACTTCCTTGTTTGTCACACTTCTATTATATTATTCCCTCTCTGTCCCCAATCCAACCCCCATTAGGCTGGGATGCATATAGAGCATACCAACACATTCCTTGATTTGATAGAAGTTCCCAACTGTATACTTTTAGAAAAGGTTCCACCTAGAACCTAAAAGGGTCTCCCGCTGCCCTTCGGGGAGAACCCTTCAAAGAACCTTTTTGGGTTCCAGGTAGAACCCTCTGTGGAAAGGGTTCTACCTTTCCACAGAGGGTTCTACCTGGAACCCAAAGAGTTATTCAAAGGGTTCTCCCATGGGGAGAGCAGGATAATCCTTTTGGAACCCTTTTTTCTCAGAGTGTATCCTATACTCCCTGTCAAACGCCATACCATAAACGCTTGTTGCCGTGCAAGTACAGTACTTCTCCATGTCTCAGTGAAGGTGACATCCCTGCGGGATGCTTCTGTAAGCTAGCTTCAGTACAACTAGCTTCTGTGTCCAGCCCCCACTCTAACCTTGTCTCTGCCTTGGTCTGAGGTTTGTGGTCTGGGAGAGTGTATCCTCTCTACCTCGCACCATCGATCTGCTTTTATAAACACGGGTGGCATTTCATTCTGCCCTTTCCCAGCCCCAGCCTCATCCCTGACTCAGAGCTTCACTGTGTGTCTGCAGTCTGCATATAGACCAGAGAGTCTTTACACTCTGATTGGCACGGACTTGCCTCTAGTGTCTATGCGGTGTCTCGAGACCTTGGGACTACGAATAAGGTTTTATCTGCACAAAGCATAGAGATACTGAACATCAAATTTTTCACGTCTCAGATTTCAGAACTGTTTTGTAGTGAATTCCTCTTTTATAACCCATTCATGCCCTCACCTTAAAGGTACCCAAACTGCTGAGTATCAAAATCCTAAGATATTTGTAAGTCAGTGTTTTTAGGAGCTTGCAATCGCAGATACAACCTTATGGCTCTGAAATGTCCATCTGGACTCAGCCATATGGCACAGAATGTTACAATTATTTCAATTTCAATAGAAAAGTACAGACATTGAATGATTAAATAAAGAGAATGCCCTTCCTTATTTCAAATCTCATTATCAAATATATTAAATCATATTCATCACACATTTGTTAAAGCGAAAGTTCCCTAAAATGACAAGTACAATGTGTCCTATGGATAACTAGCAACATGTCTAAAGCATAGCTCTGGATGAGTAAACTGATATATATATTTCTGGTCTCAGACACCCAAATTCACTACTTGCTCGTTATCAATACAATGTGGTAAGTTTGTACTTTTGGTGAAATAGCATTTCCATGGAGGTTTTCATATTGATATAGAATAAGACAAAACAGCAATGCCTCTCCCGAGTACCTTACAGTGCCGTGCAAAAGTATTCGGCCCCCTTGAACTTTGCGACCATTTGCCACATTTCAGGCTTCAAACATAAAGATATAAAACTGTATTTTTTTGTGAAGAATCAACAACAAGTGGGACACAATCATGAAGTGGAACGACATTTATTGGAAATTTCAAACTTTTTTAACAAATCAAAAACTGAAAAATAGGGCGTGCAAAATTATTCAGCCCCCATTAAGTTAATACTTTGTAGCGCCACCATTTGCTGCGATTACAGCTGTAAGTCGCTTGGGGTATGTCTCTATCAGTTTTGCACATCGAGAGACTGATATTTTTTCCCATTCCTCCTTGCAAAACAGCTCGAGCTCAGTGACGTTGGATGGAGAGCATTTGTGAACAGCAGTTTTCAGTTCTTTCCACAGATTCTCGATTGGATTCAGGTCTGGACTTTGACTTGGCCATTCTAACACCTGGATATGTTTATTTTTGAACCATTCCATTGTAGATTTTGCTTTATGTTTTGGATCATTGTCTTGTTGGAAGACAAATCTCCATCCCAGTCTCAGGTCTTTTGCAGACTCCATCAGGTTTTCTTCCAGAATGGTCCTGTATTTGGCTCCATCCATCTTCCCATCAATTTTAACCATCTTCCCTGTCCCTGCTGAAGAAAAGCAGGCCCAAACCATGATGCTGCCACCACCATGTTTGACAGTGGGGATGGTGTATTCAGGGTGATGAGCTGTGTTGCTTTTTACTCCTTCCATTTCAATATTATCGCTTGCACAGTGCTCCTTGGGATGTTTAAAGCTTGGGAAATCTTTTTGTATCCAAATCCGGCTTTAAACTTCTTCACAACAGTATCTCGGACCTGCCTGGTGTGTTCCTTGTTCTTCATTATGCTCTCTGCGCTTTTAACGGACCTCTGAGACTATCACAGTGCAGGTGCATTTATACGGAAACTTGATTACACACAAGTGGATTGTATTTATCATCATTAGTCATTTAGGTCAACATTGGATCATTCAGAGATCCTCACTGAACTTCTAGAGAGAGTTTGCTGCACTGGAAGTAAAGGGGCTGAATAATTCTGCACGCCCAATTTTTCAGTTTTTGATTTGTTAAAAAAGTTTTAAATATTCAATAAATGTCGTTCCACTTCATGATTGTGTCCCACTTGTTGTTGATTCTTCACATAAAAATACAGTTTTATGTCTTTATGTTTGAAGCCTGAAATGTGGCAAAAGGTCCCAAAGTTCAATGGGGCCGAATACTTTCGCAAGGCACTGTAAATATGATCTTAGGCACCTGTATTCATTGATATTACCATAAAAAGCTTATGTTACCACCATTCTTTTGAAAAAGTGGTGAAAAAATAATCTAGCTAGGTAATTGAAAAAGAGGACCAAAACCTATAATATGAATTAGGATTTGGGACAATAAGCTTCTATCTGAAAAATGTATAGTTTTGAGATTAGTATTTTTCAAGTCCCAGATCTCTTTCATGACTCGATAAGTACCTTACATTAAAAAATATACATTGACAACACAGCATTGTTTGATTGAATTGCAGATATAACCTTACAGCACCAAGTTAAAAGGTGTTGGCACAGATAGAACTTTGTCATTTTTTTCATCGTAAATAGATCTGATTTTATCTGATAGAACCTTATAGTCCCAAGGTCATGGTTTCCGTAAGGCCAATGAAGGAGTATCAAGTTGCGGTTGACTTGGGCACGACTATTCCGGATCTGTATTGTTCATCCATAGCCGTCCTTTATCGTCTGACTGACGCACGCGACCCACGCGACTACACAGCAAGCTGTATCTCACTGGTCTGGTTTCCTGGGCTTGTAAAAGTGGAGTTTAGCTCAAATTGCTAGCGACTTTGAGCTACTTTTTGATTGGTTTTCATGTGCACCCTATTTGAATGCACAACGTCCCCCACGCTTCCTCGTCAATTTGCTACGCACCCACTAAGAGGTAAACAAGCCAAGATAAAGTTAGGTCTAACTAAAACTGTTTGGAGAAAAACTCAGTGATGGAGCTTTCTGAAAAGGAGATAGAGAGACGACACTGCCACATAGTAACAACCAAAGTAGGGATTTAATTTAAATAGGAGCAACTTGAAGCATTTCAAGCTTTTGTGCAAGGGGAAGATGGATTAGCGATCTTGCCAACAGGCTTTAGAGAAAGCCTCATTTACCAGCAGGCCAGCTAGTTATAGTCTTGAAGAAGCAAGGACAACAGCCTCCATTTCTGACAGCCTCGACCCTGCTAAAGGCTGTGGTGGACGGAGGATCAAAACCACCAGGCAATAGCGTTGGATCGCAGAGCCGTGGTTGTGGAGGAGAATACTATAATGCTATGCAACTTTGTCTTCTGAAGTCAGGAGAGCTAGTTGGGGAAGACTGGGAGTGATGAGTTGACTTCAGTCCTATGCAGCTCCAAAATAGTTGGAATCGTTGTTGATTTCAATGGTATGTGCATTCGAGAAGTGTTAAGACTCCTTGACTTTTTCCACATTTTGTTACGTTACAGCCATATTCTAAAAATGTATTATTTTGGGTTTCTCCTCATCAATCTACACACAATACCCCATAATGCCCGGCCAAACTGAGCAATCGGGGGAGAAGGACCTTGGTCAGAGAGGTGAGATGGGAGAAACTTCCAGAACAGCAACCATCTCTGCAGCACTCCACCAATCAGGTTTTGGTAAAGTGGCCAGACGGAAGCCACTCCTCAGTAAAAGGTACGTGCCAAAAGGCACCTAAAGGACTCTCAGACCATGAGAAACAAGATTCTCTGCTCTGATGAAACCAAGATTGAACACTTTGGCCTGAATGCCAAGCATCACGTCTGGAGGAAACCTGGCCCCATCCCTATGGTGAAGCATGTTGGTGGCACCATCATGCTGTGAGGATGTTTTTCAGCGGCAGGGACTGGGAGACTGGTCAGGATCGAGGGAAAGGTGAACAGAGAAAAGTACAGAGAGATCCTTGATGAAAACCTGCTCCAGAGCACTCAAGGCCTCAGACTGGGGTCAAGGTTCACCTTGCAACAGGACAAAAACCCTAAGCACACAGCCAAGACAATGCAGGAGTGGTTCGGGGCAAGTCTCTGAATGTCCAGCCAGAGCCCAGACTTGAACACGATCAAACATCTCTGGAGTGACCTGAAAATAGCTGTTCAGCAACACTCCCCATCCAACTTGACAGAGCTTGAGAGGATCTGCAGAGAAGAATGGGAGAAACTCCACAAATACAGGTGTGCTAAGCTTGTGGCAAATTATAGTGATCAAATCAAAATGTATTGATCACATGCAAATGTTATTGCAGGTGTAGTGAAATGCTTGTGTTTCTAGCTCCAACAGCGCAGTAATATCGAACAAGATAAATGTAATAATTGCAAAGCAATACAAACAATACACACACATCTAAAGAAAAGGAATGGAATTAAGAATATATACATATTTGAATGAGTATTGTTGGAGCGGCAGAGACTAAACTACAGTAGAATAGAACAAAATACAGTATATATCGTACATATGAGATGAGTAATGCAATACAGTTGAAGTCGGAAGTTTACATACACCTTAGTCAAATACATTTAAACTCAGTTTTTCACAATTCCTGACATTTAATCCTAGTAAAAATTCCCTGTCTTAGGTCAGTTAGGATCACCACATAATTTTAAGAATGTGAAATGACAGAGTAATAGTCGTAAGAATGATTTATTTTAGCTTTAATATCTTCATCATATTCCCAGTGGGTCAGAAGTTTACATACACTCAATAAGTATTTGGTAGCATTGTCTTTGAATTGTTTAACTTGGGTCAAACATTTTGGGCAGCCTTCCACAAGCTTCCCACAATAAGTTGGGGAATTTTGGTCCATTCCTCCTGACAGAGCTGGTGTAACTGAGTAAGGTTTGTAAGGCCTCCTTGCTCGCACATGCTTTTTCAGGTCTGCCCATACATTTTCTATGGGATTGAGGTTAGGGCTTTGTGATGGCCACTCCAATACCTTGCTTTGTTGTCCTTAAGCCATTTTGATTTGGAAGTATGCTTGGGGTCATTGTTCATTTGGAAGACCCATTTTCAACCAAGCTTTAACTGATGTCTTGACATGTTGTTTCAATATATCCACATGATTTTACATCCTCATGATGCCATCTATTTGTGAAGTGCACCAGTCCCTCCTGCTGCAAAGCACTCCCACAACATGATGCTGCCACCCCAGTGCTTCACGGTCGGGATGGTGTTCTTCGACTTGCAAGCTTCTACCTTTTTTCCTCCAAACATAACGATGGTCATTATGGCCAAACAGTTCTATTTTTGGTTCATCAGAACAGAGGATATTTCTCCAAAATGTACAATCTTTGTCCCCATGTGCAGTTGCAAACTGTAGTCTGGGTTTTTATGGTGGTTTTGGAGGAGTGGCATCTTCCTTGCTAATAGGCCTTTCAAGTTATGTTGATATTGGACTCGTTTTACTGTGGATATAAATACTTTTGTAACTGTTTCCTCCAGCATCTTCACAAGGTCGTTTGACGTTGTTCTGGGATTGATTTGCACTTTTCGCACCAAAGTACGTTCACCTCTAGGAGACAGAACGCGTCTACTTCCTGAGCGGCATGACGGCTGCGTGGTCCCATGGTGTTTATACTTGCGTACTATTGTTTGTACAGATGAACGTGGTACCTTCAATTTGCTCCCAAGGATGAACCAGACTTGTGGAGGTCTACAATCTTTTTCTGAGGTCTTGGCTGATTTCTTTTGATTTTCACATGATGTCAAGCAAAGAGACACTGAGTTTGAAGGTAGGCCTTGAAATACATCCAATACATACACCTCCAATTGACTCAAATGAATAGCCAACTAATTAGCCAATTAGTCAATTAGCTTCTAAAGCCATGATATCATTTTCTGGAATTTTCCAAGCTGTTTTTAAGGCACAGTCAAATTAGTGTACGCAAACTTCTGATCCACTAGAATTGTGATACAGTGAATTTTAAGTGAAATAATCTGTCAGTATTGGAAAAATGACTTGTGTCATGCACAAAGTAGATGTCCTAACCGACTTGCTAAAACTATAGTTTGTTAACAAGAAATGTGTGGAGTGGTTGAAAAACAAGTTTTAATGACTCCAACCTAAGTGTATATAAACTTCCGACTTCAACTGTATATGCAATCATTATTAAAGTCACTGGTGTTA
Organism: Oncorhynchus gorbuscha; assembly: GCF_021184085.1. Taxonomy (NCBI): domain Eukaryota; kingdom Metazoa; phylum Chordata; class Actinopteri; order Salmoniformes; family Salmonidae; genus Oncorhynchus; species Oncorhynchus gorbuscha. The sequence goes on along the minus strand of NC_060197.1, from coordinate 13,616,886 downwards.
CATTATTAAAGTGACTAGTGTTCCATTATTAAAGTGGCCAGTGATGTCAAGTCTATGTATACAAGGCAGCAGCCCCTAAGGTGCCAGGGATGGCTATTTAACAGTCAGTTTAAGGTTGCCTCCCACAGGAGAGAGAGGCAAAATATTATCAGATGCTAAGGAAATTGCCATTGTTGACATTGTAATTGCCAACAAATCAAATCAAATCCCCAAAATCAAATCACATTTTATTCGTCACATACACATGGTTAGCAGATTGTAATGCATGTGTAGCGAAACGCTTGTGCTTCTAGTTCCGACAATGCAGTAATATCTAACAAGTAATCTAACAAATTCACAACAACTACCTCATACACACAAATGTAAAGAGGTGAATAAAAATATGTACATATAAATATATGGATGAGCAATGGCTGTGCGGTACAGGCAAGATGCAGTAGATGGTACAGAATACAATATATACATATGAGATGAGTAATGTAGGATATATAAACATGATTGAAGTAGTGTTATCTAGTGATACCTTTATTAAATCCATTTATTAAATGTATTAAGGTGGAAAGAGATGTGAGTCTGTATGTTGGCAGCAGCCTCTCTATGTTAGTGATGGCTGTTAAACAACAGTCTGATGGCCTTCAGGTAGAAGCTGTTTTTCAGTCTCTCGGTTCCAGCTTTGATGCACCTGTACTGATCTCGCCTTCTGGATGATTGCGGGGTGAACAGGCAGTGGCTCTGGTGGTTGTTGTCCTTGATGATCTTTTTGGCCTTCCTGTGACATCAGGTGCTGTAGGTGTCCTGGAGGGCAGGTAGTTTGCACCCTTGATGCTTTGGGCAGACCACACCACCCTCTGGAGAGCCCTGCAGTTGCAGGCGATACAGTTGCCGTACCAGGCGGTGATACAGCCCAACAGGATGCTCTCAATTGTGCATCTGTAAAGGTTTGTGGGTGTTTTTGGTCCTAAGCCAAATTTCTTCAGCCTCCTGAGGTTAAAGAGGCGCTGTTGTGCCTTCTTCCCCACACTGTCTGTGTGGGTAGACCATTTCAGTTTGTCAGTGATGTGTATGCCGAGGAACTTGAAGCTTTACACCTTCTCCACTGCAGCCCCATCAATGTGGATAGGGGGGTGCTCAGTCTTCTGTTTCCTGAAGTCCACGTTCATCTCCTTTGTTTTGTTGACTTTGAGTGAGAGGTTATTTTCCTGCACCACACTCCCAGGACCCTCACCTCCTCCCTGTAAGCTATCTCGTCATTGTTGTTAATCAGGCCAACTACTGTTGTGTCATCTGCAACCTTGATCATTGAGTTGGAGGCGTGCGTGGCCACGCAGTCATTGGTGAACAGAGAGTACAGGAGGGGGCTGAGCACACACCCTTGTGGGGCCCCTGTGTTAAAGATCAGTGAAGTAGAGGTGTTGCTTCCTACCTTCCCCACCTGGGGAAGAACCAGTTGCACAGGGCGGGGTTCAGACCCAGGGCCCCGAGCTTGGAGGGTAATGAGCTTGGAGGGTACTATGGTGTTGAATGCTGAGCTATAGTCAATGAACAGTATTCTTACATAGGTATTCCTCTTGTCCAGGTGGGATAGGGCAGTGTGCAGTGCAATGGCGATTGCATCGTCTGTAGATCGATTGGGTCGGTAAGGAAATTTAAGTCAGTCTAAGGTGTCAGGTAAGGTAGAGGTGATATTATCCTTGACTAGTCTCTCAAAGTACTTCATGGGGCAAAATTAATTTAGTTCAGTTACCATTGCTTTCTTGAGTACAGGAACAATGGTGGACATCTTGAAGCATGTGGGGACAGCAGACTGGCATAGGGAGAGATCGAATATGTCAGTAAACACTCCAGCCAGCTGGTCTGCGCGTGCTCTAAGGATGTGCCTAGGGATGTCGTCTGGATTAGGGATGCAGCATTGCCTGGGTTAACACGCTTAAATGTCTTACTCATGTCGGCCACGGAGAAGGAGAGCCCACAGTCCTTGGTAGCGGGCCGCGTCGGTGGCGCTGTGTTATCCTCAAAACTTGCGAAGAAGGTGTTTCGCTTGTCCGGAAGTAAGACGTCGGTGTCCGCAACGTGGCTGGTTTTCCCTTTGTAGTCCGTGATTGTCTGTGGACCCTGCCAAATACGTCTCATGTCTGAGCCGTTGAATTGTGAAATGACACACCAGTGAACGATTGATTGAAAGTGTTGTATTTGTACAAATGTAATAAATTAGAAGTGTTTGCTTGCAGGAAATGTTTGCATGATAGGCCTATAAGACATTGAGTAGAATAGAACTACATCATAAATGACTGCATGGGTGACAGGCATGATAAGGTCTGAAAGAGGCACTATAGAAAATACTTTTACTGGATTAACTATTGGAAACCCACTCAAAACCTTTTCATAAGCAAAAACTACTAGCATTGTAATTAAATGTTCTTCAATACCTTTATATTGTTACCAATGATATTTTCATTCTGAATGAGGATTGGAATTAAGAATCTATAGCCTACTTTTTTTATCACTGTCAGCACTCTAACAGTATCTGTCTGTACTGTAGGGGTCAGGGCTCAAAATGAAAACCTGCCTTTCGGGAGAGTTTCAGCAAGCATCTAGATCTGTGTTCTTTGGTTAGAGTTGACAACACTATCTTTCTGTAGGGGTCAGGGCACAAAATGAAAACCTGCCTTTCGGAAGAGTTTCAGCAAGCTTGGAGAATTGTGTTCTTTGGTGAAAGAAGATGACAACAGTATCTTTCTGTAGGGGCAGGGCTCAAAATGAAAATGTGCCTTTTCGGGATAGTATCAGCAAGCTTGGAGAACTGCATTCTTACGTGAAATATGACGTTCAAAAATTGTATCAGGCAACATTATTTGAGTGACAGTTAAACATGAGGAGCCATGTTGAGAAGGCATCAACTACCATACCCGTTAAAAGGCACTTAAATATTCTGTCTTATCCATTTACCCTCTGAATGGCACACATAAACAGTCCATGTCTCAAAAAATCCATGTCTCCTCTCATTAATCTACACTGATTGAAGTGGATTTACCAAGTGACATCAATTAGGGATCATAGCTTTCACCTGGATTCACCTGGTTGGTCTATGTCACGGAAAAAGCAAGTGCCTTTAATGTTTTGTACACTCAGTGTAGATTATACAACGTAAAATAAAAAGCTCTAGGTCTTTTATTAATGTGTTCATTTTGTGTGATATCACAAAGCCAAAGAATGATGGTGAAGGATGTCTTCTTAGTGCCAGCATGACCTGTTGACATATACAGTTGAAGTCGGAAGTTTACCAACAGATTATTTCACTTATAATTCACTGTATCACAATTCCAGTGGGTCAGAAGTTTAGATACACTAAGATGACTGTGCCTTTAAACAGCTTGGAAAATTCCAGAAAATGTGGCTTTAGAAGCTTCTGACAGGCTAATTGGCATACTTGGCAAAATTTGTAGACCTCTAAAAATCTGGTTCATCCTTGGGAGCAATTTCCAAACACCTGAAGATACCATACCATCTGTACAAACAATAGTACTCAAGTATAAACACCATGGGGCCACACAGCCCTCGTATCGCTCAGGAAGGAGACGCGTTCTGTTTCCTAGAGATGAACGTACTTTGGTGCAAAAAGTGCAAATAAATCCCAGAAAAACAGCAATGGACCTTGTGAAGATGCTGGAGGAAACAGTTACAAAAGTATTTATATCCACAGTAAAACGAGTCCAATATCAACATAACTTGAAAGGCCTATTAGCAAGGAAGATGCCACTCCTCCAAAACCACCATAAAAAACCTAGACTACAGTTTGCAACTGCACATGGGGACAAAGATCGTACTTTTTGTAGAAATGTCCTCTGGTCTGATGAAACAAAAATAGAACTGTTTGGCCACAATGACCATTGTTATATTTGGAGGAAAAATGGGGATGCTTGCAAGCCAAAGAACACCATCCTAACTGTGAGGCACGGGGATGGCAACATTATGTTGTGGGGGTACATTGCTGCAGGAGGGACTGGTGCACTTCACAAAATAGATGGATCATGAGGATGGTAAATAATGTGGATATATTGAAGCAACATCTAAAGACATCAGTCTGGAAGTTAAAGCTTGGTCGCAAATGGGTCTTTCAAATGGACAATGAACCCAAGCATACTTCCAAAGTTGTGGCAAAATGGCTTAAGGACAACAAAGTCAAGGTATTGGAGTGACCATCAAAAGCCCTGACCTCAATCCCATAGACAATTTGTGGGCAGAACTGAAAAAGTGTGTGCGAGCAAGGAGGCCTACAAACCTGACTCAGTTACATCAGCTCTGTCAGGAGGAATGGGCCAAAATTCACCCAACTTATTGTGGGAAGCTTGTGGAAGGCTACCCAAAACATTTGACCCAAGTTAAACAGTTTAAAGACAATTCTACCAAAAATGAATTGAGTGAATGTTAACTACTGACCCACTGGGAATGTGATGAAAGAAATAAAAGCTCTCTACAATTATTCTGACATTTCACATTCTTAAAATGAAGTGGTGATGCTAACTGACCTAAAACAGGGCATTTTTAGTGGGATTAAATGTCAGGAATTTTGAAAATTGTATTTGGCTAAGGTGTATGTAAACTTCTAACTTCAACTGTAAATACAGTATATTTACAATACTGGTCAAAAATTTTAGAACACCTACTCATTCAAGGGTTTTCCTTTATTTGGACTATTTTATACATTTTAGAATAATAGTGAATACATCAAAACTATGAAATAGCACTAATGGAATCATGTAGTAACCAAAAAAGTGTTAAACAAATCAAAATATATTTTATGTATGAGATCTTCAAATAGCCACCCTTTGCCTTGATGACAGCTTTGCACACAATTGGCATTCTCTCAACCAGCTTCATGAGGTAGTCACCTGGAATACATTTCAATTACATTTACATTTTACATTTAAGTCATTTAGCAGACGCTCTTATCCAGAGCGACTCACAAATTGGTGCATTCACCTTATGACATCCAGTAGAACAGTCACTTTACAATAGTGCATCTAAATCTTAAAGGGGGGGTGAGAAGGATTACTTATCCTATCCTAGGTATTCCTTAAAGAGGTGGGGTTTCAGGTGTCTCCGGAAGGTGGTGATTGACTCCGCTGTCCTGGCGTCGTGAGGGAGTTTGTTCCACCATTGGGGGGCCAGAGCAGCAAACAGTTTTGACTGGGCTGAGCGGGAACTGTACTTCCTCAGTGGTAGGGAGGCGAGCAGGCCAGAGGTGGATGAACGCAGTGCCCTTGTTTGGGTGTAGGGCCTGATCGGAGCCTGGAGGTACTGAGGTGCCGTTCCCCTCACAGCTCCGTAGGCAAGCACCATGGTCTTGTAGCGGATGCAAGCTTCAACTGGAAGCCAGTGGAGAGAGCGGAGGAGCGGGGTGACGTGAGAGAACTTGGGAAGGTTGAACACCAGACGGGCTGCGGCGTTCTGGATGAGTTGTAGGGGTTTAATGGCACAGGCAGGGAGCCCAGCCAACAGCCAGTTGCAGTAATCCGACGGGAGATGACAAGTGCCTGGATTAGGACCTGTGCCGCTTCCTGTGTGAGGCAGGGTCGTACTCTGCGGATGTTGTAGAGCATGAACCTACAGGAACGGGCCACCGCCTTGATGTTAGTTGAGAACGACAGGGTGTTGTCCAGGATCACGCCAAGGTTCTTAGCGCTCTGGGAGGAGGACACAATGGAGTTGTCAACCGTGATGGCGAGATCATGGAACGGGCAGTCCTTCCCCGGGAGGAAGAGCAGCTCTGTCTTGCCGAGGTTCAGCTTGAGGTGGTGATCCGTCATCCACACTGATATGTCTGCCAGACATGCAGAGATGCGATTCGCCACCTGGTCATCAGAAGGGGGAAAGGAGAAGATTAATTGTGTGTCGTCTGCATAGCAATGATAGGAGAGACCATGTGAGGTTATGACAGAGCCAAGTGACTTGGTGTATAGCGAGAATAGGAGAGGGCCTAGAACAGAGCCCTGGGGGACACCAGTGGTGAGAGCGCGTGGTGAGGAGACAGATTCTCGCCACGCCACCTGGTAGGAGCGACCTGTCAGGTAGGACGCAATCCAAGCGTGGGCCGCGCCGGAGATGCCCAACTCGGAGAGGGTGGAGAGAAGGATCTGATGGTTCACAGTATCGAAGGCAGCCGATAGGTCTAGAAGGATGAGAGCAGAGGAGAGAGAGTTAGCTTTAGCAGTGCGGAGCGCCTCCGGGATACAGAGAAGAGCAGTCTCAGTTGAATGACTAGTCTTGAAACCTGACTGATTTGGATCAAGAAGGTCATTCTGAGAGAGATAGCGGGAGAGCTGGCCAAGGACGGCACGTTCAAGAGTTTTGGAGAGAAAAGAAAGAAGGGATACTGGTCTGTAGTTGTTGACATCGGAGGGATCGAGTGTAGGTTTTTTCAGAAGGGGTGCAACTCTCACTCTCTTGAAGACGGAAGAGACGTAGCCAGCGGACAGGGATGAGTTGATGAGCGAGGTGAGGTAAGGGAGAAAGTCTCAGGTGTGCCTTGTGAAATGTCTTTCCTTCTTAATGCGTTTGAGCCAATCAGTTGTGTTGTGACAAGGTAGGGGTGGTATACTGAAGATAGCCCAATTTGGTAAAACCAAGTCCATATTATTGTAAGAACAGCTCAAATAAGCAAAGATAAATGACAGCCATTATTACTTTGAGACATGAAGGTCAGTCAATCGGAACATTTCAAGAACTTTAAAAGTTTCTTAAAGTGCAGTCGCAAAAAACTTTAAGTGCCATGATGAAACTGGCTCTCGTGAGGACCACCACAATGAAGGAATATCCAGAATTCATTACAGTTACCAACCTCACAATTTGCAGGCCAAATAAGACACATCTCAACATCAACTGGAGACTGCGTAAATCAGGCATTCATAGTCGAATTGCTGCAAAGAAACCACTACTAAAGGACACCAATAATAAGAAGAGACGTTCTTTGGCCAAGAAACACGATTAATGGATATTAGACTGATGGAAATGTGTCCTTTGGTCTGGTGAGTCCAAACCGCCACGGCTTTGTGAGACACAGAGTAGGTGAACGGATGATCTCTGCATGTGTGATTCCCACCGTGAAGCATGGAGGGGGAGGTGTGATGGTGTGTGGATGCTTTGCTGTTGACACTGTCAGTGATTCATTTAGAATTCAAGGTACACTTAACCAGCATGGCAACAACAACATTCTGCAGCGATACGCCATTCAATCTGGTTTGCTCTTCGTGCAACTATCATTTGTTTTCAAACAGGACAATGACCCAATACACCTCCAGGCTGTGTAAGGGCTATTTGACCAAGAAGGAGAGTGATGGAGTGCTGTATCAGATGACCTGGCCTCCAGAATCGTCCGACCTCAACCCAATTGAGTTGGTTTGGGATGAGTTGGACCGCAGCGTGAAGGAAAAGCAGGCAACAAGTGCTCAGCATATGTGGGAACTCCTTCCAGAATGTTGGAAAAGCATTACAGGTGAGGCTGGATGAGCGAATGCCAAGACTGTGCAAAGCTGTCATCTTTGCAAAGGGTGGCTACTTTGAAGAATCTCAAATATAAAATATATTTTGATTTGTTTAACAATTTTTGGTTACTATATGAATCCATATGTGTTATTACATAGTTTTGAAGTATTCACTATTACTCTACAATTTAGAAAAAAAGTAATTGTAAAGAAAAACACATGAATGAGTAGGTGCGTCCAAACCTGTGACTGGTACTGCGTGTATATACACTACCTTTCTATAGTTTGGGGTCCCTATACACTATAGTGTATAGTGTAAACTATAGAGTCTATACACGATACACTATAGTTTGGGGTCCCTTAGAAAGAATTGACAGCTTCATTAAATAGTACCCGCAAAACACCAGTCTCAACCTCAACAATGAAGAGGTGACTCCGGGATGCTGGCCTTCTAGGCAGAGTTGCAAATAAAAAGCCATATCTCAGACTGGCCAATAGAAAAAAAAGATTAAGATGGGCAAAAGAACACAGTCACTGGAACTCCGCCTAGAAGGCCAGCATCACGGAGTCGGGTCTTCACTCTTTTTTTCGTGTACTATTTAATGAAGCTGCAGTTGAGGACTTGTGAGGCGTCTGTTTCTCAAACTAGACTCTCTAATGTACATGTCTTCTTGCTCAGTTGTGCACCGGGGCTCCTCACTCCTCTTTCTATTCTGGTCAGGGCCAGTTTGCGCTGTTCTTTAAAGGGAGTAGTACACAGCATTGTACGAGATCTTCAGTTTCTTGGTAATTTCTCACAACAAGAATAGACTGACAAGTTTCAGAAGAAAGTTGTTTCTTTCTGGCCATTTTGAGCCTGTAATCAAATCCACAAATGCTGATTTTATTTATTTTACCAGGTAAGTTGACTGCAAGCACATTCTCATTTTACAGCAACAACCTGGGGAATAGTTACAGGGGATGAATGAGCCAATTGTAAACTGGGGATTATTAGGTGACCATGATGGTTGGAGGGACAGATGGGGACATTAACAACCCTACTTTAATGACCTCAGAGAGTCAGTGCCTCCTACTGGCCCTCCAACACCAATTCCAGCAGCATCTGGTCTCCCATCCAGGGACTGACCAGGAACAACCCTGCTTAGCTTCAGAAGCAAGCCAGCAGTGGTATGCAGGATGGTATGCTGCTGGCAATGATGCGCAAGATACTCAACTAGTCTAAAGAAGGCCAGTTTTATTGTGTGTTTAATCAGGACAACAGTTTTCAGCTGTGCTAACATAATTATAAAAGGGTTTTCTAATGATCAATTATCCTTTTAAAAATCATAAACTTGGGTTAGCTAACATAATGTGCCATTGGAACACAAGAATGATGGTTGCTGATAATGGGCCTCGGTACGCCTATGTAGATATTCCATAAAAGATCAGCTATTTCCAGCTACAACAGTCATTTACAACATTAACAATGTCTACATCGTATTTCTGATACATGTAATGTTATTTTAATAGACAAAAAATTAACGGTAGTGTATATGGACAAACTTTTGAACAATTAGTGTATACTGTGTGAATAACTTTGAATTACAAGTGCATTCCAGACGATGTACCTCCTTTCAGTCTTAAATTCATATGAACAAGTACAAGACTGCTATAGTTTGACAGGTTATTCATCCTCCCTATCGTCTCAAGATGTAAAAACTCAAAGCCCAGTGAATGTTTTCCAATGTTATGGTTTGAAAAACGTCCCATAGAAACCTAAATGTCCTTTCACTATTTACAGGAGTTCAGCTATCCAGAATCATAACCAGAAACATGCTACTATGAGGCTGAACAAGAATTGTCCCATGCTCCAGGGTACAGAGAGGGATGAAAGACACCTTCACTCGACATCTTCACTGAATCTACCCCTTCACATTTCACAAAGTAATTCCATGTTTGCTTCATGCATTTATTTCATCCTGTAAAATAACGTTTATTTTGTACATGCTCTCTGTTTTCTTTATCTATGCATGAATAAATGTTGCATTAGATAGACATTTTAGGTTGACTTAATGAAAGAGGATTCATATCACTTTAGGTTTGGTTGGTCATACTTGCTGTTGTCTGATCCTTTTGGACTATGATCTATTAATATTTAGAGTACATGCAAATGCCAGAATGTGTGGCAGGAAGGAAACTTGCCAGAAGTGAACATGGGTTGTATTAAACAGCGCCGTCAGACAGAGAAACTCTGCTTCTAGCATCCTAAGCAACTCTGCAGGGTTTTCTTTTTTGGTGTGTTATTTCTTACGTTATTAACCCAGAACGTTTTTGCTCGTCCTAATATATAAATATTTCTTCATTCCATTCTTTTACTTTTAGATTTGTGTGTATTGTTGTAGATTGTTAGATACTACTGCACTGGTGGAGCTAGGAACATAAGCATTTCGCTACACCCACAATAACATCTGTATGTGACCAATACACATTCATTTTGTTTTATTGTATTAGTAGCTAGCTGGAATGCATGGGTGATTCACTACTATGTAAACAGAGGACATCCAAGAAGGAACATTAATACCTTCAGTGGGGTAAGAAAATGTTCAGCCTATAATTAGCTAACTAGTTCATTTATAACTAAAACATACATTTGATTAGCTATCCGATTTTGAGTTAATAGCAAGCAACCAAACAAAAATTATTAGCTGTCTGACTTTCTTTGGGATGAACAATGCTAGCTAACGTTAGTTTCTACTTGCTAACCACCATGTCACTTGTTTTAGTGTAGAGGGGTTGTTAAAACGTTTAGAAAATGCGTGTGAGGATGTTCGCAGCAAACGATGTCCGAGCTCGGAAGATTTGTGCTAGCTAGCTAGCTACTGTGAGTTTGCATATCCTTGAAGCAGAAGTACTGGGGCGGTCCTATGTAAAACAATAGATCATAATTTGTTCAATTCGAAACAGGAATATCCAACCAGCGTAGGGTGATGCTTTGAAGTCTGAGGGCACAGCCCTTTCATTATCATGCCGACACATCAAAACAGCCATTCCAAGCTCTCGAGTCAAGGACACGGAGAGGCTGGTGTTATGAAGACTACGTCCTTGGTTGAACAAAATACACAGAAATGGAGCGACTCATAGGAATGCAGTGAGAGTGTACAACAGCACACGTCACTTTCACATTTAAGATGCTTCTCCTGCTGTAGGACACAGAGAAGATAAAGAAGGTAATACCTGCAAGAGGGTGTTGTTGATGATCACAGACAACGGAAAAGCTCAGAGACCTAAGGTGATGTCACTGTCCTCATACCGCTAGCTGTACTGCAGTTTTCGTAGTGTCACTTTAAAATGTACGTTTTCATGTATTGTCCTGAAATTACCCTTTTGATGGCAGCTTTTCAAAACAGTCACACAAGGAATGCTTCATGTTCTCAATAATAGGATTTCCTGAACCTTTGCACAGTCATGCAGCTCAGAGATGTCTGCTATCTGAATACCAACGACCATATAGACTGATGTGTGACGGAAGGCCACTGACTGGTGGTAACGACATGGTCGTAGTAGACACAGGGAGACAGCCGGTGGAGTGCCCTATCACGTCTCAGGCAGTGTCTGCAGGCCATATAAACATATCTCCCTTCCCCCACTGTTCTGCATCTCACCCATTCTCCATTTCTCCTTCTTCTACCGTTCTCTCCCTGTTTTCTCTCTTCTACCCTTCTCTCCCTGCTGATGGAAGACATGGACATGTCATCCATGTCATGAGACAGTCATTCATTTAAGACCCATCAGTTCTGGTTAAACAATGTCAGACTTCACTTCTCCTTGATTTACGTGCATACATTTTTTTAACCTAAAGTAAATAGGCCATCTTTAGACCTGAGTTGACATAATCCTCCCCTGACTCTACCCCCCCACCACCCTTCTATGTCTAACCCCTCCCCCTAATTGGAACCCCTCCCTGACTTTAACCCCTCACTCTCACTCTTACCCCTACCAATTCTAACTTTAACCCATCCCCTAATTAAAACCCCTTCCTGTTCTGACTCTACTACCTCCACCAGACACTAACCCCTCCTCAATCTAACTCTCAATCCACCTGGTTGTGGAGGGGTCAGCATTCATAACCAAGTGGGAGGGGGTATTTACCACTCAGAACTGGTAATTACTGGTGGGAAACTCGTCTATCATCCCTGAGCTGAATTCTCCCTCATACTGAACTCTGACGTCACTTACTAAGGCAATTACCTCGATAACATAATTTTTGGCAGTTTAATGTAACAGCAAAACATTATTTATAAAATAAATCCATTACAGGAAAAAAGTGTGGCAGGGAGAGGGAGAATGCGTGGAGGACAAAGGAGAGGAAGACCAAGAGCGGTGGTCTCTGATGAGATAAGGGCCACAATTATTGACCATGTTGTAAACCATGGTCTCTCTTTGAGAGAGGTCAGTTTAAGGGTGCAACCAAATCTGCAGTGTTCAACAATTGCATCAATAGTACGAATTTTCCGGCAAAACAACAGGTGAGATGTGCATCCTTCAATGATAATTGAACGTCATATTAAAGTACAATACAATATGTTCACATTTTTACATGTACTGACATTTTGAAATATATTGATTGTTTTGTGTTTTTCAGTAGGATCCAAAGGTTGCCTCCCACAGGAGGGAGAGGCAGAATATTATCAGATGCAGAGGAAATTGCCATTGTTGAAATGGTAATTGGCAACAATGCAATAAAACTACGGAACATTAGGGACAGAGTGCTGGCAGACAATATCCCTTTTGGGAATGTGAATACGGTCAACACAACAACAATTGCCAGAGTCCTAGAGAATCATAATGATGAAGCAGTTGAACACTGAAATGGTGAACGTGTGAAAGAACTCCGGTATCAATATGTCCAGGTAAGATGTCTGATCAATAACCAGACAGTGTACATACACAACTAAGCAAAATGTAAAGTACTGTAAAACTGTGGCTTTACTCTATTTTAGAGTGTAATGGAGTTGGAAGCCAGGCAAACTGCACATCCATCCATCTATGTGTATGAAGCTAGATTCAACCTGACAAAATCTGGGGAAGAAATGTGATTGGACAGAGAGCAACCGTGGATGTCGCCACAATGTGTGCAGCACTGTCCAATGATGGTTTGCTGTTACACAAAACACTCATTGGCCCCTACAATACAGAGGCTCATTTATTTTCTGGATGACCTGCATAATCGACTTGTGCCAGCGGTGGAGAGAGGGGCCAGAAACTCCCCTACCTTCGTTGTTGTGTGGGATAATGCACCATTCCACCACTCTGCTGCAGTCAGACTGTTTGCTGCACATCCCAGGATGTCAGTACTATTCCTGCCTCTATACTCCCCCTTCCTAAACTCCATAGAGGAGTTTCTCTGCGTGGAGGTGGAAGGTTTATGACCACCATCCACATGACCAGACACTCCTCCTGAAGACTGCCAGGGTTAGATTAGACATTCCAGAAGATACTTTCCAAGATGCATCGCCAGAGAAGACATAAGATGTAATGTTGATGAGAACTGGCCAAATGCAGGAGAGAGGGAGAACGAGAACCCCTGTGCAGTATGAGTGATTTTACGATACATGTTGATGAGAACTAGAACCCTCACAGTACTGTGCAGTATGAGTGATTATACTATACATGTTGATGAGAACTAGAACCCTCACAGTACTGTGCAGTATGAGTGATTATACTATACATGTTGATGAGAACTAGAACCCTCACAGTACTGTGCAGTATGAGTGATTATACTTTTGGTGACATGTTGATGAGAACTAGAGAACCCTCACAGTACTGTGCAGTATGAGTGATTATACTATACATGTTGATGAGAACTAGAACCCTCACAGTACTGTGCAGTATGAGTGATTATACTATACATGTTGATGAGAACTAGAACCCTCACAGTACTGTGCAGTATGAGTGATTATACTATACATGTTGATGAGAACTAGAACCCTCACAGTACTGTACAGTATGATTGATTATACTATACATGTTGATGAGAACTAGAACCCTCACAGTACTGTACAGTATGAGTGATTATACTATACATGTTGATGAGAACTAGAACCCTCACAGTACTGTACAGTATGAGTGATTATACTATACATGTTGATGAGAACTAGAACCCTCACAGTACTGTACAGTATGAGTGATTATACTATACATGTTGTTGAGAACTAGAACCCTCACAGTACTGTGCAGTATGAGTGATTATACTATACATGTTGATGAGAACTAGAACCCACACAGTACTGTGCAGTATGAGTGATTATACTATACATGTTGATGAGAACTAGAACCCTCACAGTACTGTACAGTATGAGTGATTATACTATACATGTTGATGAGTACTAGAACCCTCACAGTACTGTACAGTATGAGTGATTATACTATCCATGTTTTTTTGTGTAATTGTTATTGCAGCCCTGACATTTCAGAAAATCTTTTTTTGTTTAAACGTTTTATTTTCACAAGTAATTTTCAACATGTAAAGATACAGAAAAAATCAAGGCTGTTGAAGCAAATTGCTGTATTTCTGATTCATTCTTGTTACATATACTTTAGTACAGTCAATAAAGTGAAAAGGTGTTGTTCTTATTATATAATGAAACACTGATTAATGTTAAAAACAAACAAATCAAACTTCAAAGAGAAAGGGTCATGATTTATGTAATGCCTGCTGTTAGTGTTGTTTAGGTTTGTTGCCAGTGTTCTGGTCGAACGAGCTTATTTAGAGACATGTATGAAGTGTTCTGGTGGTTTGAGTCAGTTTTGCTGGTGAGAGTAACTGTTTGGCCAAGACGCATGTTGGTAATGCAGACTGTGAAGAGTTTTGAAAAAGTGGCTTCAGTATTGACCGATGCTTGTTAGCAATGAAAAACAAAATGGTTTATGAGCACTATAATTTGTTTACAAGCATAAATCAAATCAAATGTTATTTGTCACATACACATGGTTAGCAGATGTTAATGCGAGTGTAGCGAAATGCTTGTGCTTCTAGTTCCGACAATGCAGTAATAACCAACGAGTAATCTAACCTAACAATTCCACAACAACTACCTTATACACACAAGTGTAAAGCGACGAAGAATATGTACGTCAAAATATATGAATGAGTGATGGTACAGAACGGCATAGGCAAGATGCAGTAGATGGTATCGAGTACAGTTTATACATTTGAGATGAATAATGTAGGGTATGTAAACATATAAAGTGGCATAATATTTGTACTTTTAGTGTATGGTTGACGCAGCTTGTTGGCCATTAGCCAATCAGCGTTTCTCAATGAGTTCAAAGCACAATAATTAATCTAACTCACTTTTACGACTTCACAACTGGTATTTACCATCTACCCACTTGGTTATGAATGCAGCACAAGTAACACTACTCACTTATTACTAAACACGACTGCACGCTTCTGACCTTTCTACACATTTAATAAGAAATGCAGTATTCCCCACCTAAAACTGGCACCACTTAAAGCTTTTGTTTTTACTCTGTGACACCTCAGGCAACTCTGCTTCTTATTCCACTGAAAATAATTGGCAGGAATATTTTTTTTAAACTGCAATTTGCTTCACAGGTCTGCTATTTTCCAGAAGAATTACTAATCTCTTGTCTCTTTCTCTTGCACTCTTCTCTCTCCCTTCTCTTTCCTGCTCTCTTCTCTTCCCATCTCCATCTCTAAGACAGTAATTCTCCTCCCAGGCTCTTGTGTAGAGCTGGAGATTTGTTGTTCCTCCTCCAGTTATCTCAACAGCTCAGTTGGATGATGAAGTTTTTTTATTTTATCTTTATTTAACCAGGCGAGTCAGTTAAGAACAAATTCTTATTTTCAATGACAGCCTAGGAACAGTGGGTTAACTGCCTGTTCAGGGGCAGAACGAAAGATTTGTACCTTGTCAGCTCGGGGGTTTGAACTTGCAACCTTCCGGTTAGTAGTCCAACACTCTAACCACTAGGCTACCCAGTAATGCGAATACCCTAGAATCCATCCAGCTCTGTGTGTATTTGCATCCAGAATGTGCGTGCACACGTGCATTTGAGAGAAAAAGCTGCATAATACTCCAACCCACTAACACAGGGATACAGGTACGAGTAATTACTGCGCCTATTTTCGAATTCAGTCCAGGTACTTCTCTGAAGGAAGAAACAAACCTATGACTAACATCACAGATGTAATATACTGTACGTCCCAAATGGCACCCTATTTCCTTTGCAGTGCACTACTTTTGACCGGGGCCTGTGCACTATATAGGGAATGGGGTGCCATTTGGGATTCCGCCTACTAACATCACAGACAGAATATTCCACCGAGGGATCTATTCATGGGCTGACTGTGCTGTCTAGTCTGTAAATCCAGCCGTGCACATTCTCCACTCTGCCTCTTCTGCTTGTCTTGGTAAATATTTGAGTTGCGGCTCTTTGCTTTTTGCACTGTTAGATGAGAGAGAGAGAGAGTGACACCATGTATGAAATAATTTGATGCTCTCCGACTCTTCTCTCTTTCTGTCATCTGAATGACTGAGTCAGAGACAGTGAAGCAATGCACAACTCATATCGGTTTGTCCTCAAAAGTACACAGGAAGAACTTTGTGTCAACACAACAAATCAAGACAGACATCGAGCAAATAGAATTCTCAGTTTTCCCCTCTGAAATATTAAATCCCATTTCTCGCTCTGTGGTAGTAGAGCAATTCAGCAACAATATCATTTGTAATTTGCTCATTTCCATAATAGATACAATGTGTTTTCCTCTAATAACTTCAAATGCAGAGATGGTGTGTGTGTGTGTGTGTCAGTGGCAGCAGGCTATACAGCTACAGAGTCACAGTACATCACTGATGGTCAAATGTAAATGACTAAAGAATCGTCTGGTTTTTTGTGCTTTTTTTCTGTTATTGGTCTGTGATCTGTTCACTTTACAAATCAAAGGTCATTTCATCAAATATGGTGCTTCCTTCACATAGGGAAGAACAGAAAGCTACTGAAAGTGTTGTGGTTATCAGAATTATCAAAGGGCACCCAGTCTAAGGGGAGACGCATGTAGATCACAATGGGAATTGAGTCTCCACAGGATTCTCTTGGCTCCAGGAACACAATCCCTCCATTGACTGGGCTACTGGTGCCATCGTGGGCTTGAGCCCGTCTTGCCACACTCTTTGCCTGAAGTCAGATCTGCCTGTCCCGGGACGTCTTCCTGGGGGCTTGGAAATTGCCCCGGACCTCTCCGTCTTCTCCGCAGAGTACCAGGACCTCTGGGAGGGGTTCAGTAAGGCCCGGGCCACTTAGCTTCAGCAGCACCGACCGGTATCCAAGAAGGTAAAGCTTGAGGCGCTGGCTCACCGCTATAGTGCCGCGGCTACTATCCCAGAAGCCGAGTCCTTTTACATTTCTTCCCGCTCTAAGATCATTAGCCCCTCTACTGTTCGTCTTCTGTTACCCCGTATCCTCCGTAGTTTTCCTACTTTTTCTGTGTCTAGAGTTAAAACCATGTCTGACTGCCCCTTGTCTCCCATGTCCAGGCGCACTCCTCTCCCTCGTCTCATCGTCGACCGACCGGCGTATATGGTGGGACACCTCCTGGGGGTTCGACCTCTGGGCAGAGGATTCCAGTACCTGGTTGACTGGGAGTGTTATGGCCCGGAGGAGAGGTGCTGGGTTGCCTGTGCTTGTCTCCACACCCCTCCAGGTGTCGCCCATCTTCCCCATTACCAGCTGTGTATTTATACCTGTGTTTTCTGTCTGTTGCCAGTTCGTCTTGTTTGTTCAAGCCTACCAGCATTTTTTCTCAGCTCCTGTTTATCCCTAGTCTCTCCAATAAACATTTGTTACTTCACAGTCTGCACTTGGGTCTTACCTTGATTCCTGATACTGTGATTGGGAGTCCCACAGGGCGGCGCACAATTGGCCCAGTGTCGTCCGGGTTTGGCCAGTGTAGGCCGTCATTGTAAATAAGAATTTGTTCTTTTTTTCAGCTTTTTTTAAACCCTGTGACCTGATTAAAATCCAAGAAGGCGTAGCAGTAAGTCGTCCTGTCATATCATGTCCCTTGTATATATCGTTTCTTTTTCGTTTTTACATATTTTTCTTCGCATATCTTTAAAAACATTTTGCTAAACCTAAGCTTCCAAATACTCTCCTGCAACCCGCCTCACCCAATGTAGGTACTTTTTCCTAAAGTATTTATATTTACTTCGGAACCGCAACCCCTCAACTGAAGCTAGCCAGCTAACCACCAGCTATGCTAGCGGTCTTCAGCTAACCGGTCATCAGCTAACCTTTAGCTCGGAAAGCTCTCGCCAATTCGAACAACGCGACGCTAACCAGAGCATAACGGACCTATTTATTTTTTATCCCCGGATTCCCACCGCAAACAGAACATTTTTCAGCTGGATCTTCACAACTAGCTATCTAGCTAAACCGCAACCCCGGATGATTACTCCTGGCTAGCGTTTCCACCCACTTAGCTTGAAGCTAGCCCGGCCAGAGCACCTGTGCTTACCACCGTAGCATACTCCTGGGCTACAATACCCGGGCCCACGACCGGTCTATCGATTTCACTGCATGAAGAGGAATAAACAGACTCACCCCATCGCGACGTCCCCCAAAGGCTAACTCTCTAGCCCTTGCTATCTCCTTGCTTGCTAATTCGGCCTGCTAACTGCTAGCTTGTTTAGCCCTGGTCCGCTAACTGCTACCTTGTTTACCCCGGCCTGCTAACTGTTAGCTTGTTAGCACAGGCCTGCTAACCGTCTGCATCGCCGCGTCCCAAACACTCACTGCACCCATATGTACTTTCTTTCTCTTTCCGATTTTTTATTTGTTTATACCTTCCGGAAACCTGCCTCACCCAATGTGATACGGAATCGCTATTATTTTTAATTTTTAGAACACACTCAAGAACCCCCAGAAGCTAACCAGCTAACTAGCTACAAGCTATTTAGTCATTGTTAGTTTTTTAACCTGGATAACACTCGCCAGTCCAGCTTCC
The DNA here is from genome assembly GCF_021184085.1 of Oncorhynchus gorbuscha. Lineage (NCBI taxonomy): Eukaryota > Metazoa > Chordata > Actinopteri > Salmoniformes > Salmonidae > Oncorhynchus > Oncorhynchus gorbuscha. Next base: position 13,598,397 of record NC_060197.1, on the reverse strand, counting down.
CTGCCCCTTCCACCACTGCCCCCTGGACACTGATCACTTGGCTACATAGCTGATGCACGCTGGACTGTCCATTAATCACGGTACTCCATTCTGCTTGTTTGTTTTATCTGTCGGCCCCGTTGCCTAGTCAACGCCATTTTACCTGCTGTTGTTGTGCTAGCTGATTAGCTGTTGTTGTCTCACCTACTGTTTTAGCTAGCTTTCCCAATTCAACACCTGTGATTACAGTATGCCTCGCTGTATTGTATGTCTCTCTCAAATGTCAATATGCCTTGTATAATGTTGCTCAGGTTAGTTATCATTGTTTTAGTTCACAATGGAGCCCCTAGTTCCACTCTTCATACCCCTGATACCTCCTTTGTCCCACCTCCCACACATGCGGTGACCTCACCCATTATAACCAGCATGTCCAGAGATACAACCTCTCTCATCATCACCCAGTGCCTGGGGTTACCTCCGCTGTACCCGCACCCCACCATACCCCTGTCTGCGCATTATGCCCTGAATATATTCTACCATGCCCAGAAACCTGCTCCTCTTATTCTCTGTCCCCAACGCTCTAGGCGACCAGTTTTGATAGCCTTTAGCCGCACCCTCATACTACTCCTTCTCTGTTCCGCGGGTGATGTGGAGGTAAACCCAGGCCCTGCATGTCCCCAGGCACCCTCATTTGTTGACTTCTGTGATCGAAAAAGCCTTGGTTTCATGCATGTCAACATCAGAAGCCTCCTCCCTAAGTTTGTTTTACTCACTGCTTTAGCACACTCTGCTTACCCTGATGTCCTTGCCGTGTCTGAATCCTGGCTCAGGAAGGCCACCAAAAATTCAGAGATTTCCATACCCAACTATAACATCTTCCGTCAAGATAGAACTGCCAAAGGGGGGGGAGTTGCAGTCTACTGCAGAGATAGCCTGCAAAGTAATATCATACTTTCCAGGTCCATACCCAAACAGTTCGAACTATTAATTTTGAAAATGACTCTCTCCAGAAATAAGTCTCTCACTGTTGCCGCCTGCTTACCGACCCCCCTCAGCTCCCAGCTGTGCCCTGGACACAATTTGTGAATTGATCGCCCCCCGTCTAGCTTCAGAGTTTGTTCTGTTAGGTGACCTAAACTGGGATATGCTTAACACCCCGGCAGTCCTACAATCTAAGCTAGATGCCCTCAATCTCACACAAATCATCAAGGAACCCACCAGGTACAACCCTAACTCTGTAAGCAAGTGTACCCTCATAGACGTCATCCTGACCAACTGGCCCTCCAAATACACCTCCGCTGTCTTCAACCAGGATCTCAGCGATCACTGCCTCATTGCCTGTATCCTCTACGGAGCCGCAGTCAAACGACCACCCCTCATCACTGTCAAATGCTCCCTAAAACACTTCTGTGAGCAGGCCTTTCTAATCGACCTGGTATCCTGGAAGGACATTGACCTCATCCTGTCAGTTGAGGATGCATGGTCATTCTTTAAAAGTAACTTCCTCACCATTTTAGATAAGCATGCTCCGTTCAAAAAATGCAGAACTAAGAACAGATACAGCCCTTGGTTCACTCCAGACCTGACTGCCCTCGACCAGCACAAAAACATCCTGTGGCGGACTGCAATAGCATCGAATAGTTACCGCGATATGCAACTGTTCAGGGAAGTCAGGAACCAATACACACAGTCAGTCAGGAAAGCTAAGGCCAGCTTCTTCAGGCAGAAGTTTGCATCCTGTAGCTCCAACTCCAAAAAGTTCTGGGACACTGTGAAGTCCATGGAGAACAAGAGCACCTCCTCCCAGCTGCCCACTGCACTGAGGCTAGGTATCACGGTCACCACTGATAAATCCATGATTATCGAAAACTTCAACAAGCATTTCTCAACGGCTGGCCATGCCTTCCGCCTGGCTACTCCGACCTCGGCCAACAGCTCCCCCCCTCCCCGCCCGCAGCTACTCGCCCAAGCCTCTCCAGGTTCTCCTTTACCCAAATCCAGATAGCAGATGTCCTGAAAGAGCTGAAAAACCTGGACCCGTATAAATCAGCTGGGCTTGACAATCTGGACCCTCTATTTCTGAAACTATCCGCCGCCATTGTCGCAACCCCTATTACCAGCCTGTTCAACCTCTCTTTCATATCGTCTGAAATCCCAGAGGATTGGAAAGCTGCCGCAGTCATGACACCCTGGACCCAAACTGTTACAGACCTATATCCATCCTGCCCTGCCTATCTAAGGTCTTTGAAAGCCAAGTCAACAAACAGGTCACTGACCATCTCGAATCCCACCGTACCTTCTCCGCTGTGCAATCTGGTTTCCGAGCCGGTCACGGGTGCACCTCAGCCACACTCAAGGTACTAAACAATATCATAACCGCCATCGATAAAAGACAGTACTGTGCAGCCGTCTTCATCAACCTTGCCAAGGCTTTCGACTCTGTCAATCACCATATTCTTATCGGCAGACTCAGTAGCCTCGGTTTTTCAGATGACTGCCTTGTCTGGTTCACCAATTATTTGCAGACAGAGTTCAGTGTGTCAAATCGGAGGGCATGCTGTCCGGTCCTCTGGCAGTCTCTATGGGGGTGCCACAGGGTTCAATTCTCGGGCCGACTCTTTTCTCTGTATATATCAATGATGTTGCTCTTGCTGCGGGCGATTCCCTGATCCACCTCTACGCAGACGACACCATTCTATATACTTTCGGCCCGTCATTGGACACTGTGCTATCTAACCTCCAAACGAGCTTCAATGCCATACAACACTCCTTCAGTGGCCTCCAACTGCTCTTTAACGCTAGTAAAACCAAATGCATGCTTTTCAACCGATCGCTGCCTGCACCCGCATGCCCGACGAGCATCACCACCCTGGATGGTTCCGACCTTGAATATGTGGACATCTATAAGTACCTAGGTGTCTGGCTAGACTGCAAACTCTCCTTCCAGACTCAAATCAAATCAAGAGTCAGCTTTCTATTCCGCAACAAAGCCTCCTTCACTCACGCCGCCAAGCTTACCCTAGTAAAACTGACTATCCTACCGATCCTCGACTTCGGCGATGTCATCTACAAAATTGCTTCCAACACTCTACTCAGCAAACTGGATGCAGTTTATCACAGTGCCATCCTTTTTGTCACTAAAGCACCTTATACCACCCACCACTGCGACTTGTATGCTCTAGTTGGCTGGCCCTCGCTACATATTTGTCGCCAGACCCAATGGCTCCAGGTAATCTACAAGTCCATGCTTGGTAAAGCTCCGCCTTATCTCAGTTCACAGGTCACGATGGCAACACCCATCCGTAGCACGCGCTCCAGCAGGTGTATCTCACTGATCATCCCTAAAGCCAACACCTCATTTGGCCGCCTTTCATTCCAGTACTCTGCTGCCTGTGACTGGAACGAATTGCAAAACTCGCTGAAGTTGGAGACTTTTATCTCCCTCACCAACTTCAAACATCAGCTATCTGAGCAGCTAACCGATCGCTGCAGCTGTACATAGTCTATTGGTAAATAGCCCACCCAATTTGACCTACCTCATCCCCACACTGTTTATATTTATTTACTTTTCTGCTCTTTTGCACACCAATATCTCTACCTGTACATGACCATCTGATCATTTATCACTCCAGTGTTAATCTGCAAAATTGTAATTATTCGCCTACCTCCTCATACCTTTTGCACACATTGTATATAGACTCCCCCTTTTTTTCTACTGTGTTATTGACTTGTTAATTGTTTACTCCATGTGTAACTCTGTGTTATCTGTTCACACTGCTATGCTTTATCTTGGCCAGGTCGCAGTTGCAAATGAGAACTTGTTCTCAACTAGCCTACCTGGTTAAATAAAGGTGAAATAAAAAAAATTAGGACAAACTGGTCCTATAGCCATTATAAAACCTTTTTACAACTGATTAATCACTGTCACCTTATAGGGTCCAGAATTTTCCTGGTTAGATTAACAGATAAGGAAAAACACCGGGCCCCGGGGAGTAAAAATTGCCTGCCCACTCTGAGACCTATGGTGCCACCAGTCTGCTTGTTGTCAGGTATGTGGATGACCAGGGCTTTATTCAGTAATTCACAAAGTCAAACAGACTGCGCATCTCGCCCACTTGTAGCCTGGGCTACTTTGATGTGTCAAGTGGGCGAGATGCGCAGTCTGTTTGACTTTGTGAATTTTGAGATGTCAGAGTTTACCTTCATGGAGAAACTTGTTTTTCAAGCCTACGATGGCACAGCTGTAACGGAAGGTATCTGCTATTTGTATTTCCAGCTAAGTCCCCATTTGATTCCCTGATGAAAAGGTGATGACCACTACTATTGTCAACTCTCTTCTGACTTGAACTGAAGCGCTATCTCATGTTCCCTCTCATCCACTGGCACATTAAATGTTTCCTCTCCAAGCACTGTGAGTACCCCTATCAATGTATGTAGCGTTAATCACACATACGATCACATTATTGCACATCAATGATTTTACTCCTTGCTTGGACTATCTCATTCTTAGCTCTTTTATCCAACTGTGTGTTGTGTTGTTGTTTTTTATCTTCCCAGTCAAATCCAGTCCTGTACTGAAGTCATGCCTCTGAACCTCTGATTTTTGAAACTCACTTTGATATCTTTGTGCATTCTGGGTCTATACCGTGGGTCTCCCATCCTCCTCAATTTTTCAAGTCACCGGCCTCCACTGAGATACACATTTGTGATCTATGATTTTCCGTCTTCAGGTCCTCCACCTCCCTCTCACTGGTCTCCATGGTCCTCAGCTCCACCACCATGTCTCTCAGCTCATCCCAGATATCAGCAGTGGTCTGGCCGCTCGTCTGTTCATGGATCGTCTCTGTAGCTTCAGTCCATTGGATATCGATCAAACTCTCTCTACACCCTCAACTCTCTCCCTGAGCCCATGTTCCGGACATACAGAACAGCAACACCAGCAGAAATACAGCACCCCTCATTCTGAAATGGCACCTCTTCAGAAATGATGTATGAGGTTCTGTCCCCTTCTTTATACACGTACAATGGTAGTGAGACAATGCATGACAAATGGAACATATACTTATGAAGTAATATGTACCAAAAGAAATCTGGGATACGGATAATATCACAACTCAGGATATGACCCAGACGCAGACAGTACAGTTCTCAGATAATTTATTATTTAAAAAAGGGACAGGCAAAGGGCAGGCAGGGGTTTGTGATCAGGTCAGAGTCAGGCAGGTACAGGACGGCAGGCAAGCTCGGGGTCAGAGCAAGAGGAATAGTCAGAACCGGGGAAAACTTGAGCAAATGGAAGAGGGGAAAGCACGCTGGTAAGACCTGACAAGACGAACTGACAGCAGAGAGAGACCACAGGTATAAATACACAGGGGATAATGGGAAGATGGGCAACACCTGGAGGGGGGTGGAGACAAGCATAAAGACAGGTGAAACAGATCAGGATGTGACAGATAAAGTAAAACACGGTGAGTTGACCTCATAGGCTATTTTACAGTTTTTGCTTTGTGCTTTCTGATTTCTGAAACTATGGCTCCTTTTCTCTAGACTCTACACACAAAACCCCGAAACACACACACACACAACATGCAAATCATCACACATCTCTTGCAAAACCAAACACTTCATTCAAAACTATTTTAACTCTTCTCACAATGGTGTTTTTGCATCAAAACTCTACACACAAACCATCAAATGATTAGCTCTTATACACGCCAACTACACATGGACATGACACGTAAAACACTACTATCTTGTGTATTTTGCATGTTCAGTGTGCAGTGGAGTCCACGGCAGTTTGTCATAGCACTCACACGTGCATGTATGTGTACAAATATATACATTATGTGTGCATATTCAGTATATATTTACACTATGAACAGAAATGCAAGGGGGGAAAAATCAAATGTATTTCTTCCTCAAAACATTGTATTTTCAACCAGATTTTGGGATGAATGGTAACAGAAAACGAACACAGGAGAAGATAAATGAATAGTTACTTCTAAAACGAAAAACATTTAGGGTGCATCCTGTCTCCTATTTGGGTCTGGCCACAGCACCTCAACATCACAAGCGATGTTCTCTCTGGCTAAACAGCGGGGGAAGTAGCGTCTAGAGTGGTGTATCCAACCCTGGCACGCCCCCTCGTCTATGTCACCACAGGCCTCCTCCATTGCCTGGAGAAGGGGTATGAATTGGGGTGGTTGGCGATCGTATACCTTCCAACCGAAAATGACTCTATTGGGTTTGGAAATGGAGAATATGGTGGCAGGTTGAGTGTCAACTTGCAGATGGTCAATAAACCAATTGTGGACCAAAGCAGCTTGAAACCCGATTGAAACTTACGTTGTCCCAGATGACAACAAACCTGGACTGCTCTGGCCCTTTCCTCTGGTTGTTGGGAATGAGGATATCATGCAAGGTGTCAAGAAAGGTGATCATGTGGGTGGTATTTTAAGGACCAAGAGTGGCATGATGATGGACACCGTTCTGACTAATGGCTGCACACATTGTGATTTTGCCACCACACTGTCCAGGGACATTGACTATAGCGCCGTGTCCTATGAGGTTTCTTCCCCTGCGTCCGGTTTAGGTAAAAGCCGACCTCATCAATGTAGACGAAACCATGATGCTCTGCAGCAGTATCTAGTTCCATAACTCTCTGAAACAGACAAGAGACAACATTATTGTATGACAGTATGAATAGACAGAGCAGTCAATATATATCGCAGTAGACTGGAATACAGTACCGATGACAGGAAAGTATAGCTACTTGTACATATTCATAGCGCAGTTGTTTCACTCTGTCAGAATATCGCTCAAATGGTACTCTGTAGAGCTGCTTCATACGAATCTGATGGCATTTCAGGAGACGGCCAAGTCCGGATAAACTCACCCTATTTATGTTACTGAATGTTGTGTTGTCAATGATGATGTGGTGTTGCAGTTGTCGTAAACGTGTGCTGTTGTTTGAAATTACCATATTCACTGTGTTGTTCCTGCTCTGCTGTAAACAGACCGTTTCTTCCTCCATTGAAGGGTCGTCTAGCAATTCTGCAAAAACATGTGAATGGTTAGGGTACAAGATTTCTTTCAGTATGAAATGTTACTGTAGTGCTGCAAGTACAGTAGGTTTACTCAACTGTTCTCATTTCGAAATGTCCTGGTAACACTTGCTACAGTGTAGCGGCTCAAGTTAGGCTGGACCCTCTACTCATCCTCCATGAAACTCAAACCATGGTTGACCACATGGTCCTCTTCCTCGCCCTCATCCTCTTTCCCCTCCTCATCCTTTCCTTGTCCTTTTCCTCTTCCTCCTCCTTGTTCTCGCCCCCCTCTTACTCTCACTCCTCTTCCTCTAACTCTCTATCCAAAATTGACCTCAATTGCTGTCCAAACCAAGAAAGCCAGCCTGAAGCCTATTTATAGTGCTCAAGCTCTGATTTCTAAGTGAAGAAATTAGCTATACGGTGTCTTGACACGTGAGCTCCGGGTGTAGATAAATGAGTGTGGCATTTGGAATGACAAACAAAACACAAACAAAACACAAGACCTGTTAGTTTTGAATGATGTGTACTAATGTAGAGAACCGTGTTTTAGTGTTTCCCAAAAAGTGTGTTTTATGATCGCAAACTGAGTCAAAAGCAGATAACACTGAACGTGTCTCAGGTACCACTTGCAATTGTAAAAAAAAATACAAATAAAAAAAATGTAAGCTGACGCTGTGTGAGAACCACACATGTTGTTTGTTTTAAGGTCTCTCTCTCTCTTTATCTCCACAAAGTTTGTTTGGACTTTGTGTTTCCATAATGAAGTCTTTGGTGAGATTTCAGTGTCAGTCAAGTATGTCCTCAGCCGACCCTTTTAATAGGAATCTATTTACAGGACTTAACACCAACACATACTGGTACTGCTGGCATAAGAAACAATGCATGTCGGTTAGTAAGTGAGAGAAAGTAAGATGTAACGTTTCAAACTTTCCATTTCTAGTTCAAATAAATACCTTGCTCCATGTTACAACACTTTCACTTTATTGTTTTCACAGGGTCAATTATTTCAAATACAAACTATAAATTACATAGATCTGATATAGTTTTTAGAGTTTTTACACATAAATATACATCTCATTGCTAGTTGAGCACAACACAGTGACCAGAGACTGAGTGTCACGTCTAATCAAGGTGGGTGGAATCAGGCGCAGAGAGCAGATAGCGATAATAAAGTTTATTCTCCGGTGAACAAAATAAACACGGACAACCCAAATACACACAGGGTGAAATTATCCAACACAGGATAACAGACTAACCGGAGAATAAGAAACACAATAACACCGACAGACGAAATGAATGACAAAATAAACAATCCCGCACAAAACAAGGGCGGGACAACCTACATTATATACAGACACTAATTAACTAAACAACACACGGGTGAAAACAATCAGACAAAACCAACAGATACACGAAAAGGGATCGGTAGTGGCTAGTAGGACGGTGACGACGACCGCCGGAAGTCGTGACACTGAGGAGTAGCGTCTGTGTGTGTGTGTCAAGGTTTATCCATTCTGGAAGCATAACTATGTGAGTGAGTGAAGGCTGTGCAAACAAGCCTCCTCGTTGCCATTGATGACAATCCTGTTTCCATTAGCGACACTGCCATTGCCATTATCAGTGACACTTCTGTTGCTATTGATGACCATCCCGTGGCTATTAACAACAGTCCAGTTTCCATTGACTACACATATCACCTGTCCCCTAATGGCGTCCTGTAGGATGGTGACCCAGCGTTGTCCCCCAGCATTGACATGGACTGGGTCAGTGTGGAGGTCAGCCATTTAGGGGGGGGGGGGTCTCCACACTGTAGCCCAGCAGACGGACATTGGACAGGGCCTTCACATCCTGGGGAGATGGGGTGAGGATGGAGATGGGGTGTGGTAGGATGGCAAAATGTACATTTCATAAATGTCTTGCATTGTGTGTGTGTGTGTGTGTGTGTGTGTGTGTGTGTGTGTGTGTGTGTGTGTGTGTGTGTGTGTGTGTGTGTGTGTGTGTGTGTGTGTGTGTGTGTGTGTGTGTGTGTGTGTGTGTGTGTGTGTGTGTGTGTGTGTGTGTGTGTGTGTGTGTGTGTCGGCAGCAGACTGATAGGTCATTCATCACTCTGCTCCAGTGCTTTCTCACAAGCCACCACACATAAACCATTACCATGGTGACAGGATGTAAGATAGCCTAACGCTCCAATTCAGCTGAGTCACACACACAAGCACACACACGCATGTACATATGCGCACACACCAGTGGAGGCTGGTGGGAGGAGCAATAGGAGAACGGGCTCAGTGTAACGGCTAGAATGGAATCAAATACAGCAAAAATGTGTTTGACACTGTTCAATTATTACATTCCAGCCATTACAATGAGCCTGTACTCTTATATTAAATGTAATTATTTTATATCAAATCAAATGTATTTATATAGCCCTTCGTACATCAGCTGATATCTCAATGTGCTGTACAGAAACCCAGCCTAAAACCCCCAAACAGCAAGCAATGCAAGTGTAGAAGCACGGTGGCTAGGAAAAACTCCCTAGAAAGGCCAAAACCTAGGAAGAAACCTAGAGAGGAACCAGGCAATGAGGGGTGGCCAGTCCTCTTCTGGCTGTGCCGTGTGAATGACCAGCATGGTCAAATAATAATAATCACAGGCAGAACAGTTGAAACTGGAGCAGCAGCACGGCCAGGTGGACTGGGGACAGCAAGGTGTCATCATGCCAGGTAGTCCTGAGGCATGGTCCTAGGGCTCAGCACCTCCGAGAGGGAGAAAGAAAGAAAGAGAGAAAGAGAGAATTAGAGAGAGCATACTTAAATTCACTCAGGACACCGGATAAGACAGGAGAAGTACTCCAGATATAACAAACTGGCCCTAGCCCCCCGACACAAACTACTGCAGCATAAATACTGGCGGCTGAGACAGGAGGGGTCAGGAGACACTGTGGCCCCATCCAATGACACCCCCGGACAGGGCCAAACAGGAAGGATATAACCCCACCCACTTTGCCAAAGAGGGATATCTTCAACCACCAACTTACCATCCTGAGACAAGGCCGAGTATAGCACACAAAGATCTCCGCCACGTCACAACCCAAGGGGGGGGCGCCAACCCAGACAGGAAGATCACATCAGTGACTCAACCCACTCAAGTGACGCACCCCTCCTAGGGACGGCATGAAAGAGCACCAGTAAGCCAGTGACTCAGCCCCTGTAATAGGGTTAGAGGCATAGAATCCCAGTGGAAAGAGGGGAACCGGCCAGGCAGAGACAGCAAGGGCGGTTTGTTGCTCCAGAGCCTTTCCGTTCACCTTCACACTCCTGGGCCAGACTACACTCAATCATATGACCCACTGAAGAGATGAGTCTTCAGTAAAGACTTAAAGGTTGAGACCGAGTTTGCGTCTCTCACATGGGTAGGCAGACCATTCCATAAAAATGGAGCTCTATAGGAGAAAGCCCTGCCTCCAGCTGTTTGCTTAGAAATTCTAGGGACAATTAGGAGGCCTGCGTCTTGTGACCGTAGCGTACGTGTAGGTATGTACGGCAGGAGCAAATCAGAGAGATAGGTAGGAGCAAGCCCATGTAAGGCTTTATAGGTTAGCAGTAAAACCTTGAAATCAGCCCTTGCCTTGACAGGAAGCCAGTGTAGGGAGGCTAGCAGTGGAGTAATATGATCACATTTTTTTGGTTCTAGTCAGGATTCTAGCAGCCGTATTTAGCACTAACTTAAGTTTATTTAGTGCTTTAACCGTGTAGCCGCAAAGTAGAGCATTCAGTAGTCTAACCTAGAACAAAAGCATGGATTCATTTTTCTGCATAATTTTTGTACAGAAAGTTTCTGATTTTTGCAATGTTACGTAGATAGAAAAAAAGCGGTCCTTGAAACAGTATTGATATGTTCGTCAAAAGAGAGATCAGGGTCCAGAGTAACACCGAGGTCCTTCACAGTTTTATTTGAGACGACTGTACAACCATTAAGATTAATTGTCAGATTCAACAGAAGATCTCTTTGTTTCTCTGGACCTAGAACAAGCATCTCTGTTTTGTCCGAGTTTAAAAGTAGAAAGTTTGCAGCCATCCACTTCCTTATGTCTGAAACACAGGCTTCTAGCGAGGGCAATTTTGGGGCATCACCATGTTTCATTGAAATGCAGTTTTTCAGTCCCTGCCGATGAAAACACCACCACAGCATGATGCTGCCACCACCATGCTTCACTGTGGGGATGGTTTCTCGGGGTGATGAGAGGTGTTGGGTTTGTGCCAGACATAGTGTTTTCCTTGATAGCCATAAAGCTCAATTGTAGTCTCAATTGTACCTTCTTCCATATGTTTGCGGAGTCTCCCACAGGCCTTTTGGCGAATACCAAACGTGTTTGCTTATTTTATTCTTTACGCAATGGCTTTTTTCTGGTCACTCTTCCGTAAAGCCTAGCTCTGTGGAGTGTATGGCTTAAAGTGGTCCTATGGACAGATACTCCAACCTCCGCTGTGGAGCTTTGCAGCTCCTTCAGGGTTATCTTTGGTCTCTTCGTTGCCTCTCTGATTAATGCCCTCCTTGCCTGGTCTGTGAGTTTTGGTGGACGGCCCTCTCTTGGCTGGTTTGTTGTGGTGCCATATTCTTTCCATTTTTTAAAATGGATTTAATGGTGTTCCGTGGGATGTTCAAGGTTTCAGATATTTATTTAAAACCCAACCCTGATCTGTACTTCTCCACAACGTTTTCCCTGACCTGTTTGGAGAGCTCCTTGGTCTTCATGGTGCCGCTTGCTTGGTGGTGACTCTTTCTTAGTGGTGTTGAAGACTCTGGGGCCTTTCAGAACAGGTATATATATACTGAGATCATCTGACAGATCATGTGACACTTAGATTGCACACAATTGGACTTTGTTAATTGGTTGCACCAGATCTTATTTAGGAGCTTCATAGCAAAGGGGAAGAATACATATGCACACACCACTTTTCCATTTGTTTTTTGTTTAGAATGTTTGGGAACTTTTTTCATTTCACCAATTTGAACTATTTTGTGTATGTCCATTACATTAAATCCAAATAAATATCCAATTAAATTACAGGTTGTAATGCAACAAAATAGGAAAAACGCCAAGTGGGGTGAATACTTTTGCAAGGCCCTGTATCTTGAGTAGTGTACTGTATTGTACCCTACTTTACTCTACTAAACTAAACTGTACTCTACTGAATTAAACTATACTGTACTCTACTCCACTCCACTGAATAAAACTCGATTTTCCTGTACTGTACCGTGATGTTCAGACTTGTTAAACGTAGCTTTGAGGTCTATGATTCGTTCAGATTTGGATGTGGTCCTCACCGACCAAATGTGTACTTGTTTGGGGGTGGAAACAAAAGTTTTCAAATCTAATTTTATTGGTCACATACACATGTTCAGCAGATGTTATTGCAGGTGTAGCAAAATGCTTGGATAATAGAATCAAATCCAGCATGCTTTTCAAGTGTTTTAACCAGACCTACTTACAATCAGTGCATTGAACATGAGTAGATAAATAACGACGTATCACAGCCATAGCAACAACAACAACAATCTGTAACCGTTACTGAGAATGGCATTGTAGTTGAATTGGTCTGTTGGTTGTAATCATTGTGGTATAATGTGGTATAATGCTTATTTCGGGAATGTATGTGTAGTTGAAATTTGAATATCAAATGTTTTTACAACGTCCGGAAACGTCTTTTCAATATTTAGTTTTTTACATCTGTAAAAAATGGAGAGTCAAACTCATTCAATGGAGGGTCGAGTGTCTGTTGGTTTTTGTTTTTACTCTTCCTGAAATGCACGTGATGTCAATATCTGGACAAGACGTCTAAAAGATGTGTTTTCAATGTCATTTTACATACTGGGCAGCCAGAAACTCTCACCAGACCGACACACAAACAGAATACTCATTGATATTCATCAAAGCATTTTATTCAGCATCGATGCTCATAAAGATTTGTGAACTTGCTGATCTGCAGAAAATCTAAATGCTCCCCCTTAAATGAAAAAGGATTGCGTTTACTTAAGCCGACGACTCGCCCGTCAGATGAACATTCCCTTTTCGCTGAGCCACAGATATCCATATTTCATGTTGCTTTCTCTACATCAGTGACAGTGTGCCAAACAGAAAGAGAGGGGTGAGAAGAGGCAGAGAAAAGCAGGTTATTAGCAAAAGACAGACAGTTTTATATTAATGTGAGAAATGGAAGAATACGGATACTCAGTTTCTCAGTCACAGCTACTAGAGGGTCCCCGACTCACACATCACCTCAGTAGGGGGGGGGGGCGGCAGTGACACAGCTGTGAGTGTCTAAGTAACTTCCCCTTACCATCTGCCCCACGCTCCTCTCTCTCTCTCTCTCTCTCTCTCTCTCTCTCTCTCTCTCTCTCTCGGTCTCCATCCATCCATCTCTACCTACCTCTATCACTTCATCTCAAAAGACACACATACACATACACACACACACATACACACACCTCAGCCTGTGTCTGGGGACTGGGTCGTCTGTGCAAGTGGGGTCGTCTTAATCTCTCCTCCTAGTGCTGTGTTTCCACCTCCCCCTGAGTCTGTCAATAAGTAATATATATATAATAATATATATATATATATTATAAGTGTGTGTATTAATTCAACCCAAATATGGGATGAGACTTGCCGATGTCATGGATTTGGTTTTGATGTAGTTGGAAGTCCACACAGTAATTGCTTTGAGTACAGACAGACAGAAATGCTTGTCTTGAACCATTTCTATGTGAGCATATGTATGTTAATCAAGAGATAGTGCGAAGTCACTGAGTCATTGGGCAAATTGCATCCATCTTTGATGTATGCTTGTCTTTGTGTGTCTTTGTGTGTGTACTCAAACATGACAAACACGCAATTGTATCTCATTTGTCTCAGGTCTCTCTATATGAAGGGCTGATTGGCATAAAGTGTTGTTTGTGCCATTTCACTCTGGCAAGTTGACAAATTCAATCACCTCCTAACAGCAATGTGTCGACTGTGGCAGAGGCAAATTGCCTTCTCACTTTGGGCGATCGCTCTGCATGGCATTATGTCTGTTTGTCTGACAGAACAGGAGAGAGGCTGGAGCAGGACTATGATATTACTGTGATTCTACTGGGCTTGTATGGTACAGATAGTACTGCACTTCCCTTGTAACCACTGGCTTGCTGGTTCAATCATCACCCCCAACAGTAGTGTTATAACACAGAGCACTTCAGGTGAAGGACATTCCTCCAGACAGACCAGGACTAGTCCACCTAATTTCCCCAGCCATCTATCTCCCTCTCTGGGGTGGCTCTCTCGACAGGCTTTACTGGGTCTGGCGCTCCATAGTTCGGGGGGGGCCAGAGAAATCCCTCTTAGATCAGAGGGGGAGAGAGATAAAGATCGCAGCCATCTTCACTTTTCACCTCCATGCCTGGGCTCAAGGTGTTCTCTTTCTCCTCTGCCTGTCTACCAGTCAATAGCAAACTCGTTTGATTTCCTTTCTTTTTTTTGTGGGGATAGAAGGAAGGTCATGATGAGATAAGTGTAGACCGATCTATTCACTTCAGCTTGTTATTTTCTCTGTGGCCTGCAGTTAGATCCTCTCTCTCTCTCTCTCTGTCTGTCTCTCTCTCTCTCTCTCTCTCTCTCTCTCTCTCTCTCTCTCTCTCTCTCTCTCTCTCTCTCTCTCTCGCTGGCCATGTGAAATGAATGCTTTGCAGATAAACACCGAGGGAAATGAACTTTGATGTTTGGGTCTTTATAGATATTTTTCACCTTTTGACTTTAGGAAGTGAAACTTTACTTTAATGCAGATAAAAAGACGAAGAAGGGACGATGAGAGGGAAAGGAGTACACACTGGTGATGTGGTGAGAGGGAACATGTATGAATTCATGAGCCTCAGACAAATCGATCAAAAAGCAGCCTGTTGGATTACCTTCAGGCGGATGAGATTGATTTATGCAGATCTCGGGGTGTGTGTGTGCATGTGTGTGTGCATGCGCATACCTGCGTACACTTACGTGTGTTCAGAGCCGCATTGCATAAATTATATTCATAACTCACATGCAACACTTTATTTATTTTTATTTTATTTTACCTTTATTTAACCAGGCAAGTCAGTTAAGAACATATTCTTATTTTCAATGACGGCCTGGGAACAGTGGGTTAACTGCCTGGCTAATGTTGAGCTATGCTTTCTTTTCATGAAAAACCTCATAATGGCCTGTGTTACCTTAAAGAAAAATGACACCAGAAGTGTTACTTGTAGGACTGACGTAGGACTGACGTCTTGGGTCTAAGGGCAGGGAGAGTAAGGCAAGCGTTCTCTTCTGAAGACGCCTAACAAAAACGAGGATGAATAAGGTGGTTTTGTTAATCATTCGGCTCGGTTGGAGCCAAGCTCATTGAGCTCCATTCCTCCTCATTTAAAACCTGTTCGGTGAGAAAACTCCCTGGCCTGTTATTGAATTATGTTTCTTTTTGCTCTAAATGTGTTCATTAGAGAACAGATGCCTGTCAGAATGGGGTTTGAATGTGGGAAGAGCACCTTCATCCTAAATCATCTATAGACTCCCGGCGCTCTAAACTCACTGAGGCATTGTGGCCATCAACACAGAGAGGTGCTGAGACAGAGAGATAATGGATGGAGGAGGGAGACACAGGGGCTGTGTGACTGCAGATGTTGTGTAAATTGGTGTTGCAATATTGCTGCGTTAGGTTGGAGCGAGTGTGACGTGACAAGGAACCCAGCTGGAGCTGTGTGGGGGCCTCTGTTCAGGGCTGTGGAAACTGTGGGTCTCTAGTGCTGCATGGAAGTGTAGAGTCAGCAGTTAGATAGGAGAACACACACACACACGTGCAGTACACATACACACACACCAGGGGTCCTCTTTGGCAGGATTAATGATGCAGCAAACAAAGCCGTGTTCTTCTCCAGGCTCCCTATGATCCCTTCCTCTTCACTCACAGCTGACTGTGTTTGATCTCACCTGGACTGTCCTCAATATCTCTACAACCATACCAAAGAGAGCTCCCAGCACTGTGATGTGCAGCTATATGGAGCTATAGCCTTATGAGGGAACAGTGACTGTGTGCGCCATTAGACTGCAAATGAAAGAACTGCGTCAAATCATAGGACTGAGAACACTTGCTTGAATGGCTCGCTCATGAACACATATGAAGTCAAAAGCACACACAACAGTGGAGGCTCCTCAGAGGAGGAAGGGAAGGACCATCCTCCTCTGAATTTAATTAAAAAATTGTGAAACATTTCAAAGTGATCCGTTTTAGATAAAACTATACAAAATATATTAACGTCACCAAATAACTGATTAAAACACACTGTTTTGCAATGAAAGTCTACAGTAGCCTCAACAGCACTCTGTAGGGTAGCACCATGGTGTACCTGAGTACAGATAGTTTCCGTCCTCCTCTGGTTACATTGACTTCAATACAAAACCTAGGAGGCTCGTGGTTCTCATCCCCTTCCACAAACAGTAACTTTGATAACTTCCAGAGGTCAGAAGTCCTCCAACCTATCAGAGTTATTGCAGCATGAACTGACATGCTTTCCACCCAATCAAAGGATCAGAGAATGAATCTACTACTGAAAGCCTAAGCTACAGCTAGATAGCAGTGCATCAAATGTGGTGAGTAGTTAACTCAAAAAGAGAGAGAAAGACAAGTTTATTTAAAATTAATTTATTCAAAAATAAAGGAAAAGCAAAAGAGAGAGAGGGAGAGAGAGCTATTTCACTTTCAATTAATTAGCTCAGGAATGCAGCTAGCTAGTTTAGCCTACTCAGACACTTGGCTCAAACAGAGAGGGCTTTATGGTTTTACTCATTTATTGCCAGCGGGGCCTGTTGCTGTAATTGCTAAACTGCTTGCAAACTGTACTCTGTACTGCATGATTGTAGCAGGTTTACTAAGGCTTAAGTTCTAGTAGCTATGTTTTTGACTTGACGTTAGTTAACTTGGTGTCAACAATGTAGGCTGTGTGTAGCGGTTAGCGGTTATGATAAGAAGGTTTGGCATGGAAAGGTTTGTTCGCCTGGTCACAGCTCAGCATTTAACACCATAGTACCCTCCAAACTCATCATTAAGACCCTGGGTCTCGACCCCGCCCTGTGCAACTTGTTCCTGGACTTTCTGACGGGCCGCACCCCAGGAGGTGAGGGTAAAAAACAACATCTCCACCCCGCTGATCCTAAATGCTGGGGCCCCACAAGGGTGCTGTCAGGATTTGGCCAGGGTTGTTCCGGTTTTTGGTCACTAGATGCCTCCATTGTGCTTTTTGCCCTTTTGTTTTCCCTTGATCCCCATTATTATTTGCACCTGTGCCTCGTTTCCCCTGATTGTATTTAAACCCTTAGTTTTCCTCAGTTATTTGCTCTGTGTTTGTATGTTAGCACCCAGCCCTAGTATTCTGTGAACTATTGTTGATCCCGGTGGACTCTCTTGTGGAATTCTGTTTTTTGTTCTTGTTTATTTATTTTTGAGTATCTTTTGAGGCTTTTTATGCTATACCTACCGCCTTGTGGATTTACCTTTTTTTTGTCTTGGAGGATTACCTTTGTTCTTGTGGAATTCCTTTTGAGGTTGTGGAGTTACATGTTTTCCTGAAGGACTTCACTTTTTACTTCATTAAATACACCGTCTCAAGTACTGCTGTGTCTGCCTCATCTTCTGGGTTCTGCCGACTATTCGTGGCTCAGTTGGTTAAGTGACTGTTTCTCACTCTGGAGACCCGGGTTCGTAACTGGGTCCTGACAGAAACACAGAGCAGAAAATGAACCCAGAGGCAGCCAGTTCCCAGGACCTTGTTGCCATGCTGTCCCACCACCAGGAGACTGTCCAACGCCACAAAGCCGCCCTGGTTCAGCAAGAGGCCTTAATGGCTAGACATTCTCATCTTCTGTCGGAGATGCTGACTTCCATAAAGCAGATATCTGATCGACTTACCCCGGCAACAGTTCCCGTCCCAGTACCTCAGATTCACGTACCCATGGCAGTTAACACCCTGGCTGAACCTCGTCTTCCACCTCCCCAACGGTTCTCAGGTGATCTAAGTGCTTGTAAAGGGTTTCTCACCCAATGTTCTCTCTCCTTCGAGCTGCAACCCTCGTCGTTCCCCACCGATCGCATATATCATCACCCTGCTGTCCGAAAAAGCCCTGGCCTGGGCTACTGCTGTGTGGGATGCCCATAGTTCCTGCTGTGCCAGCTACTCTGCCTTTGCTGAGGAATTCAAACGAGTGTTTCAAGGCCCAAGCAGTGGTCCTGACTCAGCCATACAGCTCCTGACTCTCCACCAAGGTCGGCACAGCGTGATGGACAATGCCATCCAGTTCCGCACGGTGGCAGCAGCGAGTGGCTGGAACAACGAGGCGCTCACGGTGTGCTTTCTGAAAGGCCTTTCCGACACTATCCAAGATGAACTGGCCACTCGGGAACCACCGGACAATCTCGAGTCCCTGATCAAGTTGACCTCAGGCATTGACCAGCGTCTGAGAGAGAGAGAACTCAACCGTAGACCTCTAGCCCCTATCAGTCCCAGCTCTGAGTCCCCACCTTTATCCTCGCTGGCTCCACCGGAACCCATGCAGATTGGACGCATCTCCCAGGCTGAGAGAGACCGCCAGATGAGGGAGCGACGCTGTCTATATTGCGGCAAACCGGGCCATTTCCGTTCCACGTGTCCCGGGCTCCAGGGAAACGCTCTGTCCCGTACAGACCGGGGGGAACAGTAACGGGAAACATAACCTCCTCCCATCCGTCCAACTCCTGTCTGCTCATTCCAGTCACCCTTTCCTGGGACAACCACAAGCTTCACCTTCAAGCCTTGGTAGACTCTGGAGCCGCAGGTAACTTCATGGATGGTGTCTGGGCGAAGGAGAATGGCGTTCCCTCTGAACCTCTAAGTGACCCCATGAGGGTTACTACATTGGATGGAAGCCCTTTGGGATCTGGACTTGTCACTCATGTCACTACCTCCTTGCGACTTTCAGTTTCACAACACCAGGAATTGATTAACTTTCATTTGATCTCCTCTTCCGAGTTCCCTCTCGTCCTTGGATACCCCTGGCTTCACAGCCATAACCCTCACATCGACTGGTCTGTGGGCACTATCAAGCAGTGGGGTCCTACGTGCCAAGCTACTTGTATTTTCCAGAATTCCCGAGTTCTACTCCCGAGTCTTTAGAATCCATCGACCTGACCCGAGTTCCCGAGTGTTACCATGACCTCAAACTGGTATTTATCAAACAGAGGGCCACCATGCTACCACCCCATAGACCTTATGATTGCCCCATCGAACTGTTTCCGGGCACTTGCCCCCCCAGGGGTCGGATCTTTTCCCTATCTCCACCCGAACGAGCAGCTATGGATACCTACATCAAGGACGCTCTGGAAGCAGGCCTCATGCGTCCATCCACCTCCCCGGCGGGAGCAGGGTTTTTCTTTGTGGCCAAGAAAGACGGTGGATTATGTCCTTGCATCGACTACCGGGGACTCAATGCCATAAACGTCCGTAACCGTTACCCGCTACCCCTTATGGCCACAGCCTTCGAGCTGCTCCAGGAAGCAGTTGTTTTCACTAAGCTTGACCTGCGGAACGCATACCATCTTGTGCGGATCAAACCTGGTGACGAGTGGAAGACCGCTTTCAACACGCCTCCTGGTCACTATGAATACTTGGTGACGTCCTTCGGCCTGACCAACGCCCCAGCGGTGTTCCAAGCGCTCATAAACGATGTGCTTAGGGATATGCTTAACATATTTGTGTTCATTTACTTGGATGACATCCTCATCTTTTCGAGCTCTCTTCAAGAACACACAAAGCATGTCAGACAAGTACTCAAACGCCTCCTAGACAGCCATCTGTACGTTAAGCCGGAAAAATGTGAATTCCATTCATCCCGAGTACAATTCCTGGGATTTGTAGTGGAACCCGGTCGAGTCCAAATGGACCCCAGGAAGGTAGGGGCGGTAGCGGATTGGCCACCCCCAAATCCGTTAAGGAAGTTCAGCGTTTCCTGGGCTTCACAAACTTTTACCGCAAGTTCATCAAGAACTTCAGCTTGGTGGCAGCCCCTCTCTCAGCTTTAACCAAGGGTGGCAATGCAAGGTTTTTGTGGGGAAGAGAAGCTGAGATGGCCTTCCAAGGACTCAAGCAACGCGTCCTCTCTGCTCCCATCCTGATACTACCGACTACGGATGAACCGTTTGTGGTGGAGGTAGACGCCTCAGAGGTTGGTGTTGGAGCTGTCCTGTCTCAGAGGGGTGAAGACAAAAAGCTTCATCTGTGCGCTTTCTTCTCACACCGGCTTACACCGGCTGAGAGGAACTACGATGTGGTGGATCGTGAACTCCTAGCGGTTAAGTTGGCATTGAAGGAATGGAGACACTGACTCGAGGGGGCTTCTCACCCGTTTCAAGTGCTTACGGACCACAAAAATCTGGAGTATATCCAGCAGGCGAAGCGGTTGAACTCTAGACAAGCTAGATGGTCTCTTTACTTCAACCGATTCCAGTTTATCCTCACCTATCGGCCCGGGTCGAAGAATCTCAAACCGGATGCCCTGTCCCGAGTCTACGCTCCTGCCATTCGAGATGACACGGACATGCCTGTCCTTCCTGCTGCTAAGATCGTGGCTCCGATCTCGTGGCAAGTTGAGGATACCGTGAGACGAGCTCAAGCTATCGAACCGGACCCGAAAGGAGGTCCTGCCAATCGGTTGTTTGTCCCCAAGGCAGTGAGGACTCAGGTCCTTCTGTGGGGGCACTCCTCTCGCCTCACCTGTCACCAGGGCATAGGTCGCACCTTGGAGTTCATCCAGCGTAAGTTCTGGTGGCCTACCATAAGAGAAGACGTTGCAACTTTCGTCAATGCCTGCCCCGTGTGCTGCCAGGGCAAATCTTCTCACCTCCGCCCTCAAGGACTCCTTCACCCTTTACCTGTTCCCCACAGACCCTGGTCCCATATCTCGTTTATTACTGGCCTTCCTCCATCCCATGGCAATACTACTATCCTAGTCATAATCGATAGGTTTTCAAAGGCGGCCAGGTTCGTCCCTCTGACTAAGTTACCTTCTGCCAAGGAAACGGCTGAGTTGGTAATTAATCATGTGTTCCGAGTCTTCGGCATTCCTCAAGATATGGTTTCCGACAGAGGTCCCCAGTTCGCCTCATGGTTTTGGAAGGCCTTCTGCCAACTCATGGGGGCTTCTGCCAGTCTATCTTCAGGGTACCATCCGGGTCCAACGGCCAAACAGAGAGGATGAATCAAGAGCTGGAAACCACCCTCCGATGTATGACTCGTAACAACCCGTCCACATCGTCGTCCTTCATTGTTTGGGCCGAATACATTTACATTTACATTTAAGTCATTTAGCAGACGCTCTTATCCAGAGCGACTTACAAATTGGTGCATTCACCTTATGACATCCAGTGGAACAGCCACTTCACAATAGTGCATCTAAATATTTTAAGGGGGGTGAGAAGGATTACTTTATCCTATCCTAGGTATTCCTTAAAGAGGTGGGGTTTCAGGTGTCTCTGGAAGGTGGTGATTGACTCCGCTGTCCTGGCGTCGTGAGGGAGTTTGTTCCACCATTGGGGAGCCAGAGCAGCGAACAGTTTTGACTGGGCTGAGCGGGAACTGTACTTCCTCAGTGGTAGGGAAGCGAGCAGGCCAGAGGTGGATGAACGCAGTGCCCTTATTTGGGTGTAGGGCCTGATCAGAGCCTGGAGGTACTGAGGTGCCGTTCCCCTCACAGCTCCGTAGGCAAGCACCATGGTCTTGTAGCGGATGCGAGCTTCAACTGGAAGCCAGTGGAGAGAGCGGAGGAGCGGGGTGACGTGAGAGAACTTGGGAAGGTTGAACACTAGACGGGCTGCGGCGTTCTGGATGAGTTGTAGGGGTTTAATGGCAAAGGCAGGGAGCCCAGCCAACAGCGAGTTGCAGTAATCCAGACGGGAGATGACAAGTGCCTGGATTAGGACCTGCGCCGCTTCCTGTGTGAGGCAGGGTCGTACTCTGCGGATGTTGTAGAGCATGAACCTACAGGAACGGGCCACCGCCTTGATGTTAGTTGAGAACGACAGGGTGTTGTCGAGGATCACGCCAAGGTTCTTAGCGCTCTGGGAGGAGGACACAATGGAGTTGTCAACCGTGATGGCGAGATCATGGAACGGGCAGTCCTTCCCCGGGAGGAAGAGCAGCTCCGTCTTGCCGAAGTTCAGCTTGAGGTGGTGATCCGTCATCCACACTGATATGTCTGCCAGACATGCAGAGATGCGATTCGCCACCTGGTCATCAGAAGGGGGAAAGGAGAAGATTAATTGTGTGTCGTCTGCATAGCAATGATAGGAGAGACCATGTGAGGTTATGACAGAGCCAAGTGACTTGGTGTATAGCGAGAATAGGAGAGGGCCTAGAACAGAGCCCTGGGGGACACCAGTGGTGAGACCGCGTGGTGAGGAAACAGATTATCGCCACGCCACCTGGTAGGGGCGACCTGTCAGGTAGGACGCAATCCAAGCGTGGGCCGCGCCGGAGATGCCCAACTCGGAGAGGGTGGAGAGGTGGATCTGATGGTTCACAGTATCGAAGGCAGCCGATAGGTCTAGAAGGATGAGAGCAGAGGAGAGAGAGTTAGCTTTAGCGGTGCGGAGCGCCTCCGTGATACAGAGAAGAGCAGTCTCAGTTTAATGACTAGTCTTGAAACCTGACTGATTTGGATCAAGAAGGTCATTCTGAGAGAGATAGCGGGAGAGCTGACCAAGGACGGCACGTTCAAGAGTTTTGGAGAGAAAAGAAACAAGGGATACTGGTCTGTAGTTGTTGACATCGGAGGGATCGAGTGTAGGTTTTTTCAGAAGGGGTGCAACTCTCGCTCTCTTGAAGACGGAAGGGACGTAGCCAGCGGTCAGGGATAAGTTGATGAGCGAGGTGAGGTAAGGGAGAAGGTCTCCGGAAATGGTCTGGAGAAGAGAGGAGGGGATAGGGTCGAGCGGGCAGGTTGTTGGGCGGCCGGCCGTCACAAGACGCGAAATTTCATCTGGAGAGAGAGGGGAGAAAGAGGTCAGAGCACAGGGTAGGGCAGTGTGAGCAGAACCAGCGGTGTCGTTTTGACTTAGCAAACGAGGATCGGATGTCGTCGACCTTCTTTTCAAAATGGTTGACAAAGTCATCTGCAGAGAGGGAGGAGGGGGGGAAGGGGGAGGAGGATTCAGGAGGAAGGAGAAGGTGGCAAAGAGCTTCCTAGGGTTAGAGGCAGATGCTTGGAATTTAGAGTGGTAGAAAGTGGCTTTAGCAGCAGAGACAGAGGAGGAAAATGTAGAGAGGAGGGAGTGAAAGGATGCCAGGTCCGCAGGGAGGCGAGTTTTCCTCCATTTCCGCTCGGCTGCCCGGAGCCCTGTTCTGTGAGCTCGCAATGAGTCGTCAAGCCACGGAGCGGGAGGGGAGGACTGAGCCGGCCTGGAAGATAGGGGACATAGAGAGTCAAAGGATGCAGAAAGGGAGGAGAGGAGGGTTGAGGAGGCAGAATCAGGAGATAGGTTGGAGAAGGTTTGAGCAGAGGGAAGAGATGATAGGATGGAAGAGGAGAGAGTAGCGGGGGAGAGAGAGCGAAGGTTGGGACGGCGCGATACCATCCGAGTAGGGGCAGTGTGGGAAGTGTTGGATGAGAGCGAGAGGGAAAAGGATACAAGGTAGTGGTCGGAGACTTGGAGGGGAGTTGCAATGAGGTTAGTGGAAGAACAGCATCTAGTAAAGATGAGGTCGAGCGTATTGCCTGCCTTGTGAGTAGGGGGGGAAGGTGAGAGGGTGAGGTCAAAAGAGGAGAGGAGTGGAAAGAAGGAGGCAGAGAGGAATGAGTCAAAGGTAGACGTGGGGAGGTTAAAGTCGCCCAGAACTACGCGCACAACACCTTGCGCTCCTCCTCCACTGGTATGTCCCCACACGAGTGTCAGTTTGGCTATGCCCCTCCATTGTTCCCGGACCAGGAGGCAGAAGTCAGAGTGCCTTCAGCCTTGAAGTTCGTCAGACGCTGTCGGCTTATGTGGAGGAAGACCCGTCTTAATCTTATGCGTTCCTCACAGAGGTACCAACAACAAGCCAACAGACGTCGCTGTCCCGGGCCTACCCTGCGCCCCGGCCAGAGAGTCTGGCTCTCCACAAGAGACTTACCACTACGGGTGGAGTCTCGCAAGCTGCCCCAAAAATACATTGGTCCCTTTAAGGTTGCCAGGAGAGTTAACCCAGTTTCTTATCGCCTACACTTACCCAGATCCCTTAAGATTAATCCCACGTTTCACATTTCCTTATTAAAACCTGTTGTTTTTTCTCCCCTTGTCCCGGCAGACAGACCTCCCCCTCCGCCTCGTGTCATTGGAGGCCAGCCGGCTTATACCGTCCATCGGATACTGGATTCCCGCCGGGTGCAGCGGTCCTGGCAGTATCTGGTGGACTGGGAAGGCTACGGTCCCGAGGAGCGCTCCTGGGTTCCTGCCAAAGACATACTGGACCCTGACCTCATTCGTCAGTTCAAGGCCCTCCACCCCGAGAGAGCTGGTAGGAACGTCAGGAGCCGTTCCTAGGGGGGATTCTGTCAGGATTTGGCCAGGGTTGTTCCGGTTTTTGGTCACTAGATGCCCCCATTGTGCTTTTTGACCTTTTGTTTTCCCTTGATCTCCATTATTATTTGCACCTGTGCCTCGTTTCCCCTGATTGTATTTAAACCCTTAGTTTTTCTCAGTTATTTGCTCTTTTTGCTCTTTTGTGTTTGTATGTTAGCACCCAACCCTAGTATTCTGTGAACTATTGTTGATCCCGGCGGACTCTCTTGTGGAATTCTGTTTTTTGTTCTTGTTTATTTATTTTTGAGTATCTTTTGAGGATTTTTATGCTATATCCACAAGGTGATTTACCTTCTTTTGTCTTGGAGGATTACCTTTGTTCTTGTGGAATTCCTTTTGAGGTTGTGGAGTTACATGTTTTCCTGAAGGACTTCACTTTTTACTTCATTAAATACACCGTCTCAAGTACTGCTGTGTCTGCCTCATCTTCTGGGTTCTGCAGACTATTCGTGGCTCAGTTGGTTAAGTGACTGTTTCTCACTCCGGAGACCCGGGTTCGTAACCGGGTCCTGACAGGTGCGTTCTCAGCTCTCTCATGCGCTCTCTGTTCACCCATGACTGCGTGGCCATGTACGCTTCCAACTCAATCATCAAGGTTGCAGACGACACTACAGTGGGAGGTCTGATTACCAACAACGAGACGGCCTACAGGGAGAAGGCGAGGGCCCTCGGAACGTGGTGTCAGGAAAATAACCTCTCACTCAATGCCAACAAAACAAAGGAGATGATCGTGGACTTCAGGAAACAGCAGAGGGAGCATCCCCCTATCCACATTGATGGGACAGTAGTGGAGAAGGTAGAAAGTTTTAAATTCCCCGGCATACACATCACGGACAACCTGAAATGGTCCACCCACACAGACAGCGTGGTTAAGAATGCAAAACAGCACCTCTTCAACCTCAGGAAAACCTGCACAAGCGAAGGGAAAAGGTGAGAGGAGAGCGCGTAGATGTGAGAAGGAATTATACAACGATTCTCTCGACCTGTGCACCTACAATACGCTGTAAATGTTCATTCATAGGCCAGGCTGTAGCAACCTCGTGATTGGTATAGCGAACATTTGAGTATCATGCAGTAGCCTAAACCTGTCGATGTTACATTGAGCTGGGTGAATGGAATATGAATGACTGTAATCCATATGCTGTAATAGAAATAAGGTCATACTCATAAAAAAATTATGTCACCGACCGCCACTGACACACACACACACACATACACACAGAGACAGACAGACTCTGTCTCACACACACTCCTACTCTCTCACCATGCAGGTGTGCGGTGTGTGTTGTTATTACCAGGTAACAGATTAACACATTGAGCAAGAGGCTTAAGGATAGAAGGAGTGTGTCTCTCTAGTCTGAAGTTAATAATCACTGCTACACAGTACACACACACACCCACACGCGCACGCACCCATGTCTACACGAACACACAAACAAACACATGCACGCACACACACACACACTCGCACAGAGAGCCAGAGCCAGCCTCACTAACAGATACCTCATGCAGTTGTAGTAATTGCGTTCATCCACTCTGTGACCAGTCTGCCTCTGTACCACAGTGACACCTCATGGCCACTAGTGGAACTCTCCCTGAATAAATGCCCACAGCCCACTCAAACAGAGTTAATAAAAAACAATAATGGTACACAGTAAAACAACAGAACAAGAGAAATGCATTTCCTTCTCTGCCCCCCACCCCCCCCCCCAAAAAAAATCTCATTATGTTCTTTTGGACTAACTGAGAAAAATCTGTAGCTGTGAATGTTGCTGTTGTCAGAGCCACTAATGGTATTCTGAGTGTATTCATAAACACCGGGCTAAATTCAATCCATCAGGGATTATTGAATTATGAGGAGAGCTGATGTAGTGTAGACTTTCCTGGGGTCTCAGTGGGAATTCAACAAGCACAATGAAAAGCCAAGCCGGATCAGGTTCAACTGAATTACAACAGCCATTACTCCTCTCTGTCTGTCACTGCCCTTCTTCAAACAGAAACTAAACGCACACAAACGAGCATGCACTTAGGGACGCAGGAATGCATACACACACAGACACCTCCAGTTACAGAGTGACAGACAGGGGAGAGTGAGGGGGAAAGTAATAAACGATGAATCAGTGGAGAAACACACAAAACAACCCCATGAGTCACAACAACACTCATATGTCTGGAGGAAGGACGTGCGTGAGTGCAAGCGTGCATCCTTGTTTGATTAAAAACCGGGTAGCATGGAATCTCTACCTCCCTGGCCCTCCCTCTCTCTCTGTGGCATAGCTCCAGCCCTGGCTGAAAGTCAGGAGCACCTCTCCTCTCCCAGAAGGTAATGGAGACAGTGAAAGAGTGATGGCTGTTTTATGACGCAGAAGTAGCCAGGTAATGGCAGCACTAGCAGGTAATGGTGTTGAGATAGAGACATTTCTGTGCTGGCGTGGAGTACAGAGAGCTGTGATATCCTGCTCATGACAGATGGCCAAGTTTCTAATGACAACCTATTCTCTAGCAGTGCATTAGTTTTCACTAGAGCCCAAAAGGGAAGGGTGTTACCTGTACATGAAAATGCAACCATTGCCTGTCTATCTGAAACAAGCTCTAGTCCGCCACCCAGTGGAAGGTTGTTATTGACACAAATGATGTGATGAAGACTAGAATAGATAAAAGGAAAAAAGTGTGTGTGTGTGTGTGTGTGTGTGTGTGTGTGTGTGTGTGTGTGTGTGTGTGTGTGTGTGTGTGTGTGTGTGTGTGTGTGTGTGTGTGTGTGTGTGTGTGTGTGTGTGTGTGTGTGTGTGTGCGTTCGTGCGTTATTTATTATGGAGGATGTGAGTAGACAGTAATCTATGGAGACATCTCTCAGTGGTTGTGTCAGATATCCCTCGCCATCAATCTCCTTGTCTCCATCACTCACACAATCGCACACACTTACACACACTGTGGATAAAATATGTGTGTGTGCATGTTTGAGAGAGGGAAATCAAAGGGCCCACAGTGTGTGTGCGTGTGTGTGTAACAAGGGGGTAGCAGTCAATGGGAAAATGTGGAACAGCTAGGAACTGGGTGTCGTTCATATGCACTTAAAGGCTTTTAACATGAAGAAGCTTTTCACACTAAATACAAGCAGTGTGTGTGTGTGTGTGTGTGTGTGTGTGTGTGTGTGTGTGTGTGTGTGTGTGTGTGTGTGTGTGTGTGTGTGTGTGTGTGTGTGTGTGTGTGTGTGTGTGTGTGTGTGTCCTATCAAATTGATCGCATACACATATTTTGCAGATGTTATTGCGTGTGTAGCGAAATTCTTGTGTTTCTAGCTTCAACAGTGCAGTAATATCTAACAATTTACAAAAATACACACAAATGTACAAGTACAAGAATGGAATTAAGGAATATATAATATATAACATGCCTTAATGACAGCTTTGCACACACTTGGAATTCTCTCAACCAGATTGTGGAGGCCAGGTCATCTGATGCAGCACTCCATCACTCTCCTTCTTGGTCAAATATCTCTTGGAGGTTTGTTTTGGGTCATTGTCCTGTTGAAAAACAAATTATATGGGATGGTGTACTGTTGCAGAATTCTGGGGTAGACATGCTGGTGTGTGACATCGATAAATGTAAATGTAAAATGTCACCAGCAAAGCACCCCCACACCATCACACCTCCTCCTCCATGCTTCACGGTGAGAACCACACATGTGGAGATAATCCGTTCACCTACTCAAAAAGACATGGCGGTTGGAACCAAAAATGTCAAATTTGGACTCATCAGACCAAAGGACAGATTTCCACCGGTCTAATGTTGATTGCTCATGTTTCTTGGCCCAAGCCAGCCTCTTCTGGTACTGTATATATACACACACACACATATATATATATATATATATATATATATATATATATATATATATATATATATATATATATATGTATGTATGTGTGTGTGTGTGTGTGTGTGTGTGTGTGTGTGTGTGTGTGTGTGTGTGTGTGTGTGTGTGTGTGTGTGTGTGTGTGTGTGTGTGTGTGTGTGTGTGTGTGTGTGTGTGTGTGTGTGTGTGTGTACAGTACCAGTTTTTCTTTATTTTTAGTAAACATACATATATGATAGGATGTGTAGATATTATGGACAATATGTGGATAGAATATTTAGTATATCTGTAGAATACGTAGGACAGAAAAGTGTGTGTGTATATATATATATATATATATATATATATATATATATATATATATATACAGATATAATTTAATAGGATGGCCTTGACCAGAATAAAGTATATAGATATGAAATGAGTAAAACAGTGTGTAAACATTATTAAACTAAAGTGACCATGTCTATGTACATAAGGCAGCAATCTCTACTGTGCATTCTAGAGTAACCGGGTGGTCGTCAATTAGTGACAGTGATACACCTGTACTGACCTTGCCTTCAGGTTGATAGCGGGGTGAACATTCAGTGGAACGGGTGGTTGTTGTCCTTGATTTTTTGGCTTTCCTGTGACCTTTCTGTGACATAGGGTCCTGTAGATGTCCTGGAGTGTGCCCCGGTGATGCAATGGGCAGACCACACAACCCTCTGCGAAGTATAGGTGTTGTTTCCTACCTTCAGGACCTAGGGGCACCCCGCCAGGAAGTCCAGGAGCTAGTTGACCAGGGCGAGGTTCAGACCCAGGGCCCCAAGTTTAATGATGAGCTTGGAGGGGACTATGGTTTTGAAGGCTGAGATGTAGTCAATGAACATCATTCTTACTTGTCCAGATGGGATAGGTGTGATAGGTGTGATGGCGATGATAGTGCAGGGTGATGGCGATTGCATCGTCCATGGATCTATTGGGGTTGTTATGCAAATTGCAGTGGGTCTAGGGTGTCAGGTATTTGGCAAATCTGACCATAATTCTATCCTCCTGATTCCTGCTTACAAGCAAAAACTAAAGCACTGGAAGTACCAGTGACGCGCTCAATACGGAAGTGGTCAGATGATACAGATGCTACACTACAGGACTGTTTTGCTAGCACAGACTGGAAAATGTTCCGGGATTCATCCAATGGCATTGAGGAGTACAGCACCTCAGTCATCGGCTTCATCAATAAATGCATCAATGACGTCGTTGATCACACAGACTGGGACATGCACTGGGTTCCCTCTGAGAATAACATTGATGTATACACTGACACAGTGACTATACGTACATATCCCGACCAGAAGCCATGGATTACAGGCAACAACCGCATCGAGCTAAAGGCTAGAGCTGCCGCTTTCAAGGAGCGGGAGACTAATCCGGACGCTTATAAGAGATCTCGCTATGCCCTCAGACGAACCATCAAACAAGCAAAGCAACTATTGTGCTTGAAAACTATTACGGATTACGAAGGGAAACCCAGACGCGAACTGCCCAGTAACGTGAGCCTACCAGACGAGCTAAATGCCTTTTATGCTCGCTTCGAGACAAGCAACACTGAAGCATGCACGAGAGCACCAGCTGTTCTAGATGACTACGTTATCACACTCTCGGTAACCGATGTGAACAAAACTTTTAAACAGGTCAACATTCACAAGGCCGCTGGGCCAGATGGATTACCGTGACATATACTCAAAGCATGCGCGGACCAACTGTCAAGTGTCTTCACTGACATTTTCAACCTCTCCCTGACCGGGTCTGTAACACCTTCATGTTTCAAGCAGACCACCATAGTCCCTGTGCCCAAGGAAAAGAAGGTAACCTGCCTAAATGATTACTGCCTCGTGGCACTCACGTTGGTAGCCATGAAGTGCTTTGAAAGGCTGGTCATGGGTCACATCAACAGCATCCTCCCACACACCCTAGTCCAACTCCAATTCGCATACCGCCCCAACAGATCCACAAAAGACACAATCTCAATCGCACTCCACACTGCCTTTTCCCACCTGGACAAAAGGAACACCTATGTGAGAATGCTGTTTGTTGACTACAGCTCAGCGTTCAACACCATAGTGCCCAGGAAGCTCATCACTAAGCTAAGGACTCTGGAACTAAACACCTCCCTCTGCAACTGGATCCTAGACTTCCTGAAGGGCCGCCCCCTGGTGGTAAGAGTAGGCAACTACATGTCTACCACGCTGATCCTTAACACTTGGGCCCCTCAAGGGTGTGTACTTAGTCCCTGTAATCTGGTCATCTATGTATACCTGTCACAAGACCACCTGGTTGATGCTTATTTATAAAACCCTATTAGGCTTCACTCCCCCCTATCTGAGATATCTACTGCAGCCCTCATCCTCCATATACAACACTCGTTTTGCAAGTCACATTCTGAAAGCAAAGCACACATCCCTGGGTCGCTTGTCTTTTCAGTTCGCTGCAGCGATCTACTGGAATGAGCTGAAGCAAGCACACAAACTGGACAGTTTCATCTCAATCTCTTCATTCAAAGACTCAATCACGGACACTCCTCCTGACAGTTGTGGCTGCTTTGCGTGATGCATTGTTGTCTCTACCTTCTTGCCCTTTGTGCTGTTGTCTGTGACCAATAATGTTTGTACAATGTTTTGTGCTGCTACCATGTTGCTACCATGCTGTGTTTTCATGTGTTGCCCTGCTATGTTGTTGTCTTAGGTCTCTCTCTCTATATATATACAGTGCCTTGCAAAAGTATTCGGCCCCCTTGAACTTTGCAACCTTTTGCCACATTTCAGGCTTCAAACATAAAGATATAAAACTGTATTTTTTTGTGAAGAATCAACAACAAATGGGACACAATCATGAAGTGGAACGACATTTATTGGATATTTCAAACTTTTTTAACAAATCAAAAACTGAAAAATTGGGCGTGCAAGGCACTGTATATATATATATATATACATACATACAGTATATTAACATACATACCGTATATTATTTATATATATACATACATACAGTATATATATATAGTATATATATATATGCCTTTTGGTTGGCCATCGTTGTAAATAAGAATTTGTTCTAGGTTGGGTGATCAGGTTAAATAACAGGTTAAATAAAAACATTTTTTAAAAGAGGGTGAAGGTGTTTAGCTTGATGTCATTGTCTGGTATGTGGCTGGTTTTCCCTTTGTAATCCGTGATTGTCTGGAGTCCCTGCCACATACGTCTCGTGTCTGAGCCATTGAATTGCGACTCC
Organism: Oncorhynchus gorbuscha; assembly: GCF_021184085.1. Classification (NCBI taxonomy): domain Eukaryota; kingdom Metazoa; phylum Chordata; class Actinopteri; order Salmoniformes; family Salmonidae; genus Oncorhynchus; species Oncorhynchus gorbuscha. The sequence goes on along the minus strand of NC_060197.1, from coordinate 13,566,601 downwards.
ACTTTTTGTCTCTGTACTGACGTTTTGCCTGTTTGATTGCTCTACGGAGGTTATAAACGGACTGTTTGTATTCACACTTCACATTTTTCTCAAATGCTGCCGTCTATCCACGTTCCACGTTTGGGTTTAGGTAGGTTTTAATCGTCACAGTGGGAACAACATCCCTGACACACTTCCTTATGAACTCGGTCACCGTGTCAGTGTATACATCAATGTTATTCTCAGAGGGAACCCAGTACATATCCCAGTCTGTGTGATCAAAACAATCTTGAAGCATGGATTCCGATTGGTCAGACCAGCGTTGAATATACCTTAGCACGGGTACTTCCTGTTTGAGTTTCTGCCTATAGCAAAGGAGGAGCAGAATGGAGTCGTGATCTGATTTGCCAAATGGAAGGCGGGCGAGGGCCTTGTATCCATCCCAGAAGATAGAGTAACAATTGTTGAGAGTTTTTGAAGCGCAAGTACCCCACTCTTCAATGACTGTGCAAAGTTGCTGGATATTGGCGGGAACTTGAACACCCTATCGTACACATCAATCCAGAGCATTCCAAACGTGCCCAATTGAAATTTGAATGTGTTGATAGAACTTCAATAGCATTTCCTCAGATGTGATTGGTTAAAATCCCCTGCTACAATAAATGCAGCCTCAGGATATGCGGTTTCCAGTTTTCACAAAGTCTAGTGTAGTTCCTCGAGGGCCGTCGTTGTATTGGTTTGAGGGGGAATATACACCGCTGTGACGATAACCGAAGAGAATTCTCTTAGGAGGTAATGCAGAATTTGATTGTGAGGTATTCTAGGTTGGGTGAACAAAAGGACTTGAGTTCCTGTACCTTCCTACAATAACACCATGAGTAGTTAATCATAAAACATGCACCACCGCCTTTTTTCATCCCGGAGAGTTCTTTATTCCCATCTGCACAATGTACTGAGAACCCAGCTAGCTGTATGGATGGGGGCAGAATATCCGGAGAGAGCCATGATTCCATGGAACAGAGTATGTTACAGTCCCTGATGTCTCTCTGGAAGGAGATCCTCGCCCTGAGCTTGTCTACTTTTTTGTCCAGAGACTGAACATTAGCGAGTAATATACTCAGAAGCTGGTGTGCGCGCCTCCCGATTCGGACTAGAAGTCCACTCCGAATATATCTCTTTTCCGCCGGCGGCGTCGTGGAGCAGCCTCAGGTATAAGATCAATTTCCTTTGGGGGGTACAAACTAAGGATCCAATTCGGGAAAGTCATATTTGGAATTCTGGGGAGTCACTGCCGCTCTGATATCCAAAAGTTATTTCCGATTGTTTGTAATAGCGAAGATAAACATTCTGGGCTAATAATGTAAGAAATAACACACACACTAAAAAATACTGCAAAGTGCCTTAGGAGCTAGAAGCAGAGCTGCCATGTCTATCAGCGCCATTTTGTGTGTGTGTGTGTGTGTGTGTGTGTGTGTGTGTGTGTGTGTGTGTGTGTGTGTGTGTGTGTGTGTGTGTGTGTGTGTGTGTGTGTGTGTGTGTGTGTGTGTGTGTGTGTGTGTGTGTGTGTGTGTGTGTGTGTGTGTGTGTGTGTGTGTGTGTGTGTGTGTGTGTGTGTGTGTGTGTGTGTGTGTTTTTGTGTGCATGTGGCTTGGTTTGACTATCCTTGTGGGTACTAGAAGTCCTCACAAGGATAGGAAAATTAGGAAATGGATAATGGAAAACGCTATTTTAGGCCTAGATGTTAGGTTAAGGATTAGGAGTTAGGTTTCGTTTAAGGGTTAGTTTAAGATTAAGGTTAGGTTAGGGTTTAGGTGTTAGGGAAAATACATTTTGAATGGGAATACATTTCTTGGTCCCCACAAGGATATTAAAACAAATGTGTGTGTGTGCCCGTGTATGCATGTGTGTTAGGGTTCCTCCAACACAGTACAATCTATAACAACTGGATCATCTGCCTTAATAATAATAATAATAATAATTCAATTAACTCTTTTCCCTCTCTGAGTAACATATACGGTGGGTTAACAGTTATACAACTCATTATTATTAAAGAGCATCCACTGAAGAGCCCTATAGAAGTTGTTTATGATGCAAATGTAATTGCTTCTCTAAAAGCATAATTTTCAGTAACATAGTTGACTATAGAGGGGCTGAGTTGTCTGTCCAATCACTTTTTCCTCTCTCTTTCTCTTGAATAATGACGATAATGACAATCCTTTACCAGAGAGAGAGAGAGAGAGAGAGAGAGAGAGAGAGAGAGAGAGAGAGAGAGAGAGAGAGAGAGAGAGAGAGAGAGAGAGAGAGAGAGAGAGAGAATGAGGACGTTGAGAAAAAGACTGGACTGTAACCCAAAGGATCTTTACTGGGCTTTGTTCTCCAGCTCCGGCCTTCCAGGAAATGTAATTTGTGCGACACACAGCGACTGTGTGTGTGTGTCTTTTTCGATGAATATTCATTATATTCCTCCGATTTGAATATTTTTACAACAGGTACCCTACATTCTGAGCACTAAATTCTCCTCACTGTATTCAACCACCTCTGTTGTTGCTGTTCTATACACAGTCACCAGGTGGTGCATTTGAGGCACATTGGAATATATCTCTATCCATTGTTGAGGATGATCCAGTGTTTGAACGGGAACACAATGAAGGGAGCATCTGATAAAAACTCTGATTGTAACCCGATATTTCACAGTAACATTAGGCGGTCGTATGCTCATGACAAGTATTATAACTGCATCATGGTCCCTCCGCACCGACACTGTGGTGAAAAAGGTGCAACAACAGCGCCTCTTCAACGTGACGACGCTGAAGAAATTTGGCACATTGCCCACCCTCCAGGACATCTGCAGCACCGGGTGACAAAGGACGGCCAAGAAGATCATCAAGAACCATGGTCTGTTCACCCTGCTACCATCTGGCAGGCTGAGACAGCACAGGTGCATCAAAGCCAGGATGGATAGACTGAAAAACATATCCAGGCCATCAGAATTTTAAACAGTAATCACTAGCCGGCCAGCGCCCGGTACCCAGACTACTGCCTTATGTTTTCTAAGTTTTTTTTTATTTATTTAACAGTCTCCTTTACAACATAAATATACACATTATGCCCCAGATATATACACTGAGTGTAGAAAGCCTTAAGGATACCTTCCTAATATTGAGTTGCAACCCCCCCCCCCCCCCCCCCCCCCCAAAGAAATAAACCATACACACACGTTCGATTGGAGAACCATCTAATGAGACTGTAGTTTTGACACAGCCAGGTCAACAGTCAGGGCAATAGCATACATAATAGCATAATTTGCATGTAGATTAAGTTTACCATTTTTAACCGATTGATCAATAGTGTTTAAATAAATAGTGAAGAAAACAGGTCCCAAAATCGACCCCTGTGGTACATCTCAAGAAATTCAGACTTAACCCCATCAATGACGATGGCCTGAGTTCTGTCACTAAAATAATCCTAAAACCATTATCAGGTGACAGAGCTCAGGCTTATCGAGGACAATTTGTTCAATAAAATAGCATGATCAAAATTATAAAAAGCTTCCAGGTCCACAAACTAAGCAGCACATTTAATTCTAGTGGTCTAAACCCTAAACCTTGATTGATTTACATTTAAAATACATTTCTCTGGTAAAAAAAAAAAAAAAAGCAAAGTTATACATTTAACAGGGATTCAAGGAAGCCTTGGAATGGACTGATAATTATTAAGATCACTACTATTGTTAAGATCACTACTATCGGCTCTTGGCAGCACAAGAGCCGATTTCCATACTTTTGGTATATTTCCTGATAACAATGTTAAATAAAAAAATGTGGTTTATTGAGCCAACAATGATGGGCGCAGCACACTTAAGCAGACCAGGACTCAATTGGTCGGCCCCTGTGGATTTCTTATTGTTTATTCCCAGCAAAGCATCCAGGACTTCATTTTCTGTAAATAGCCTAAAAGAAAAGCTTTGACTATCATTTCTCTGATCATCCAGCAAGTTTCCCCTGTCAGCATCCAGCCCAATATCATTGTGAATAGGCTTATTAAAAGTTATTTCAAAGCGATAGCCCTCTGAAATAAAATGGTGATTAAATGCATCAATTATGGATTTTTACATAATGAGGCCAGTGTCTGAATTCATTTGTTGTGGCAGAGAGGAGGAAGTAGAACCCTTCAAGGATATGACAGTTTTCCAGAATTTAGCTGGGTTCTCACTACAATCCGAAAGTGGTCATATAATCATCAAAATCAGCCTTTCTGATTTGTCTTTTACACAATGATTCCTCAGTTGCTTAAAAACTTGCCAGTCCGGGCCTAAGCCTGTGTTCCTGGCCTTGACACAAGCATCATCTCTTTTATGAATGACTTCTGATCCTTCCGGAGTGTACCAGGCATTCGATCTACCTTTAACCATTCCTTATGAAGGGAGCATTATTATTCACAATCGTATTGAAGACATCTGCAAAAAAAAAGTCTCAAAGCTAAATCATGTTCAGGGACAGCTGAAATATAATCAAGGCCACTAAAATAAAAATCATGTAAAAAAAAATTTTAAAGCCTGTTCATTGAAGTTTTTCAAAGTTCCTCTTTGCGACGACACAAATCTTCGATTTTTGTATTCTCACATCTCTAATGGTCACTAATGTCTTGGACGAAGACACCAGTGGAAACATATTTCTCCGGTGTAGTCCCTCAAAGAAGATAAATCAGAGATGACTTTGTAGGATGTCTTTGTAAATAGGAATAGGTTCTTTTAACTGACTTGCCTAGTTAAATAAAGGTTAAAAAATGGATATAATAATAATCCATTTTGAGCCCTGTAGGCTTAGTCACAAGCCCTGTAGGCTTAGTCACAAGCCCTGTAGGCTTAGTCACAAGCCCTGTAGACTTAGTCACAAGCTCTGTAGGCTTAGTCACAAGCCCTGTAGGCTTAGTCGCAAGCCCTGTAGGCTTAGTCACAAGCTGGGCTAAGTTTAGATCATTATACATGTATTTTCACTTTTATTTGACTAAGAAAGTCAGTAACAAACTATTTCTTATTTTCAAAGACAGCCTAGAAACAATGGGTTTAACTGCCTTGTTCAGGGGCAGGACAACAGATTTGTTTACCTCATCAGCTCAGGGACTTGATCTTGCAACCTTTTGGTTACTAGTCTAACACTCTAACCACTAGGCCACCTGCCACCCCTGAAACCTACATTTCCCAATCATAATTTAGGTCAACCGGGATAATAACCTCTGATTTAATAAAAGAAGACAAAAAGCTAGTTATGGATACATAACAACTTAAAGATAGGAGCTAAAATGGAAATGGATTTCAGTAAAGACACAGAGAGACGATTTTTAATAAGAATGGCCACTCCACCACCTCGATCCTGTCTGTCAGCTCTGGACACATTACAACCCTCAATATTAATATCAGAGTCCAGAATGTCCCCAGAGATCCAGAATGTCCGGATTCGTCTGCATTGCCCAGGTCTTGATGTAATCCGGGTTTAGGAAGTAAGCTCTTAATGTTCAGATGCATCAACCCAAGTCCTTTACGATTTTTAAAGTCACATGGAGTCTCCAACTCAAACTCGTGTTCAATAGGCGGTTAGCTGCAGGCCCTGTCTGGTGGTTGATATTGATAGAGTTGGTATGGCTATACAATTGCATAGAACTTCCCCATTTGGTCTACCCCTATTAGTAATAGAGGAAGGAGTAGAAATTGGAATTACTTTTCCAAGGTAAGCTCCATAGGGCCTGAAGCTGCAATCAATGTCAATATGGGGAACTGTCAGAGAAACCAATAATAGAATGTTATAAATGGACTTACATGGGCTTCTACGTGATTTGAAAACTGAGGGTGTATTCAAGTTTATGGAATTCACATGTAAACTAAAAGCACTGGGTGAGCAGACCACAGTGGGCTTCTCTATTGACCTAACGATATCAGATCTAAGAGTGGAGCTGATTTCCTTATATGAACTGTAACTCAGTAAAATCTTTGAAAGTGGTGTATGTTGCATTTATACTTTGGTTCGATGTAGCTTGGCGAGGAATCAGCTAAAAGTCAATAAATCCACAGAGTATGATATTTAGTTCAATTGAATTGCACAGTTGGTAGGATCGCCACAGTTATACAGTTGGCAGCAAGCCAGAACCCAACCACAGACTAGAAACCAGCCAGCACTAGGACCCATAATAAACAAAACCAAGGCACAAAACTCACCAGCATAACAACAGCAAGGAGAGAGCTGTGAAGTCAAAACAGCAATGCAACGGAGGCCGTGTTACCGGTATGATAGCCAGGAGAGTAGCATCTTGGAGGGGATGTAGTTTCTAGTACAGGCTGGTGGAAGCCGGGAGGGAGGCAAGCACTACACCGGGCTGCGGGAGAGTCAAAAAGAGTCCATCCAAGTAGGCTAAACCAAGTGGAGTTCAAGTTCGGCAGTAGCTCAAAAACATCCAAAACACAATCTCAAGTGGAATGATGAAAGCAGCAGTAGGTCGGTGTCTGCTCAGAAAATGCCCCAGTGCAGAGTAGGGTGCCCAGGTATATCCAAGTAGGCCTAAAAGGTTTCAAGTAGACCTGTTTTATACAGTATATCTCCTTGAAAACTCTGTAGACAATATTGCACTATTGTCCAATGTGTTCACTATTGTCCAATGTGTTCACTATTGTCCAATGTGTTCACTATTGTTCAATGTGTTCACTATTGTCCAATGAAACAAAGTTAAATGGAGACAGAAATCCAGTAAAAGCTTTTCAGTTCCAAACAGTGATCAGAAAAAAAAGACCTGGTTGCTGGCATCTGGAAAAGCGGGTGTGACTTTAACAGAAACTGCTGCCCCCACGAGTGCAGTGTCCTTGCGGCACGTCAACTACATAGTAATTTAACACTGGTCACTTTAATTATGTTTACAACGATCTTCGTTGTTCGTAAATCGTTTCTGTCGTTAGGAACATTATAAGATTAGCATTCCTGCAACGTTATTTTGTTGAAATATAGTTTGAGCTCTGAAAAATTGAGCTAATTGATTACTCACTTTATATGTACATTATTTTATTATAGTTTATTAGTCCACGCAAGATGGAGTTGTGTGTTCTGCTTTTTATCCCCCCACCCCCAATATACACACACACAAACTAGATGCAGTATTCTCCACATAGCTCATCCTACATAACTACCGCTGTACATATAGTATTCTCCACATAGCTCATCCTACATAACTACCGCTGTACATACAGTATTCTTCACATAGCTCATCCTACATAACTACCGCTGTACATACAGTATTCTTCACATAGCTCATCCTACATAACTACCGCTGTACATACAGTATTCTTCACATAGCTCATCCTACATAACTACCGCTGTACATACAGTATTCTTCACATAGCTCATCCTACATAACTACCGCTGTACATACAGTATTCTCCACATAGCTCATCCTACATAACTACCACTGTACATACAGTATTATTCACATAGCTCATCCTACATAACTACCGCTGTACATACAGTATTCTCCACATAGCTCATCCTATATAACTACTGCTGTACATACCTTTTTCCTACTTATTCTGTATATTGTCCATACTGTCAACACAGCATATATTTATATTCAGGACTCTGACATTGCTCATTCTGATATTGTTTGTTCTGACATTTCTTAATCTCTTGTTTCTTCATCTTTAAAAAAAAAATTCTTCTTGAGATTGTGTGTGTATTAGGATTGTAACACTAGGGCCAGATTCAATCAGATCCGCTTTAGCCGATATCCGCATTTCTGATCCATTATACCTAAAGCGGACATTGCCAATGACGGCACAGAAAGCCAATGTTTACAAGTTTCGAACACTGGAATGTGAGATGTAATCTACACCTCCATTAGGCTGATAGAAATCTTAATTGTTTTGTTGAATGATTTTCAATTTGAGAGTCATTATTTCTATATACAGTGAATTTGGAAAGTGTTCAGACCCATTGACATTTTCCACACTTTGTTATATTACAGCCTTATCCTAAAGCGTATTACATTATATTTTTTTCATTAATCTACACTCAATACCCCATAATGACAAAGCAAAACAGGGTTGTAGAAATGTTTGCAAAACAATTTGTCAAAAGCTGAAATATCATATTCAAATAAGTATTCAGATCCTTTACTCAGTACTTTGTTGAAGCACCTTTGGCAGCGATTACAGTCTAAAGTCTTCTTGGGTATGACGCTACAAGCTTAGCACACCTGTATTTGGGGAGTTTCTCTCATTCTTTGCAGATCCTCTCAAGCTCTGTCAGGTTGTATGGGGAGCATACAACAGCTATTTTCAGGTCTCTCCAGAGATGTTAGATTTGGTTCAAGTCCAGACTCTGTCTGGGCCACTCAAGTACATTCAGAAACTTGTCCCGAAGCCACTCCTGTGTTGTCTTGGCTCTGTCATTGTCCTGTTAGAAGGTGAACCCTCGCGCCAGCCTAAGGTCCTGAGCGCTCTGGAGCAGGTTTTCATCAAGGATCTCTCTGCACTTTGCTCTGTTCATCTTTCCCTCAATCCTGATTAGTCTCCCTGTCCCTGCCGCTGAAAAACATCCCCACAGCATGATGCTGCCACCACCATGCTTCACCGTAGGGATGGTGCCAGCTTTCCTTCAGACGTGACGCTTGGCATTCAGGCCAAAGAGTTCAATCTTGGTTTCATCAGACCATGAGAAACAAGATTCTCTGGTCTGATGAAACCAATAATCAATGGAAACAGGATGCACCTGAGCTCAATTTCGAAGTCTCATAGCAAAGGGTCTGAATACTTATGTAAATTAAGGTATTTCTGTTTCAAATTTCTAAAAACCTGTTTTCACTTTGTCATCATGGGGCATTGTGTGTAGATTAACGAGGGAAAAAAATATTGAATAGATTTTAGAATGAGGCTGTAACGTCACAAAATGTGAAAAAAAGGAAGGGGTCTGAATACTTTCCAAATGAACTGTAGCCTACCCTTTCTCCTTCTGAACTTCTAAGGCGAGTGGCAACGATCACAAGAGCAAGCTGCTCACCGATTTGAGAGCTCCAGCACAGTATCACCTCCCGCCAAAACATCAGCTATGTGGGTGTTGGCTATCACTAGTTAACGCTTGGTCTGATTGAATTTAGGCCTTACACATTTACTGCACTGCTGGAGCTAAAAACACAATCATTTTGCTGCACCTGCTTTAACATCCGCTAATCTGTGTTCGCAACCAATAAACATTGATTTGGTTTCATAATGCATTGTACCTGTCAGCATTAAGTAACGTGTTACTGTACCTTTACTTTTAATACAAGGCATTGCATTGAAACATACAAACTCCATCCCCTGAATTTATATATATATTTAAAAATGGATAAATACTGCAGCAGGACCATCCCTGGATAAATAATGAAGACTATAGTAAAAGTGTAAAGAGCTTCGTGCCTCTGGAGGCTGAGACCAATCAGGTCTGATGGATCTATAATTAATTGGTACACGGTGAAAACACAGGCACATGAAATCTTCATGGACATTCTATGTTCTTCCTCTCTCTCGCTTTCTCTCCCTCTATCTCTCTCTCTCTCGCGCTTTCTCTCTCTCTCTCTCGCGCTTTCTCTCTCTCTCTCTCTCTCTCTCTCTCTCTCTCTCTCTCTCTCTCTCTCCCGCTTTCTCTCTCTCTCTCTCTCTCTCTCTCTCTCTCTCTCTCGCTTTCTCTCTCTCTCTCTCTCTCTCTCTCTCTCTCTCTCTCTCTCTCTCTCTCTCTCTCTCTCTCTCTCTCTCTCTCTCTCACGCTCCAATAACCTCATCATTAAGTTGTAGTTACTGTGTGTGTGTGTGTGTGTGTGTGTGTGTGTGTGTGTGTGTGTGTGTGTGTGTGTGTGTGTGTGTGTGTGTGTGTGTGTGTGTGTGTGTGTGTGTGTGTGTGTGTGTGTGTGTGTGTGTGTGTGTGTGTGTGTGTGTGTGTGTGTGTGTGTGTGTGTGTGTGTGTGTGTGTGTGTGTGTGTGTGTGTATTACTCCATGCATGCAAGCAGTAGTGTGTATGTCTCCTGCCACACATTATCTCTCCTACCTCACACACAAATGCCAAGGTTACTGGGAGAGAGACTCTCCAAACAGTTTACATATGATAGTCATGTTAATTGGATTTAAACCCGGCAGCTTCACTACCTGCATAGTACAGTATAATTTCTCAAGGTCAGATAGAAGATGGAAAGTCTTGGAGTCATCTGTCTCTCTCTCTCTCTCTCCGGCTCTCTCAATGGCTCTGACTCGCTCCGTCTCTACCTCCCTCCTCTCCTTCCAACCCCACTCCTCTCTCTCCTTCCAACATACTGCCCCTCTCTTTCCCTCCCTTCATCCGTCCTGCATGTCTCCTCCTCCATCCAGCCTCCCCAGGTGGCTACAGGATGACTTGGCTCCAGTGCTCCAGCCTTGATTGTGAAGGTCAAAGATACAGTATGATGCTACTTCCCCTGCCAGCTCCCACAGTGATGCCTCAGCTCTTGCATATGGTTCCTGCCACACACGCACACATTCACACAGACACACGCTCACTCACACACACACACACACACACACACACACACACACACACACACACACACACACACACACACACACACACACACACACACACACACACACACACACACACACACACACACACACACACACACACACACACACACACACACACACACACGTATTGCCAAGTCAACTGCAGTAAGTCTCCCTGGTTGTGATTTACGTCTTTTTCGAGCTACAGTAAGAGGGCCATCAAGTGTATGGTCTATAAACACAGTACTTAACACTAATGCGATCAGATGCAGTAACTGCCTAACTAATGGGATAATTTAATTATCAGCGAGCGAGCCTCTTGAGTCATTGATCTGCTGGCCAATGACCATGCAGAAATGTTGAAGCTCAATATGGTAAAATATAATCTAACCTTGAGTATTACAAAACATGACACAGTAGCTACCAAGCTAGCACATAGCATCCTTAGAACCATATGTTTCTTAGAGCTTGGTGAGAGTTTGGTTGCCCTATGGTCATTTTGCATACAATCTTCCCACAAAGTTCTGGCAATGGTGCAGGATACCCAGATAGCACATAACGTTCTGAGAACCATATGTTTCTTACGGTAGGAATTTCAGTACTTCAGCATAACGTTTTCTGCAGGTTTCCTCGCGGTTCTTTTTAAAGTCACATTCCCCAGAACATTAATAAGACTTCCCACAAAAACCACAAGAAAACATTAGTAACGTTCAAAGAATGTTATTCAGATGCATTCCCTTCTCAGTGTCGACAAAACTCTCTCTATCCTCTATCTTCGTTAAGAGTGTTCAGGTGTATTCAAAGATGACGTAGCAGTGGGATGTCTGTTTTGACAGTCTTGTCCCGTCCCGTCCCTTGCATATAACGTTTTTTTTCTTCGTATATACAGTTGAAGTCGGAAGGTCACATACACCTTAGCCAAATACGTTTATCACCATTTCTGACATTTAATCCTAGTAAAAAAGTCCCTATCTTAGGTCAGTTAGGATCACCACTTTATTTTAAGAATGTGAAATGTCAGAATAATAGTAGAGAGAAGGATTTATTTCAGCTTTTATTTCTTTCATCACATTCCCAGTGGGTCAGAAGTTCACATACACTCAATAAGTATCTGGTAGCATTGCCTTTAAATTGTTTAACTTGGGTCAAACATTTCAGGTAGCCTTCCACAAGTTTCTCACGATAAAATGGGTGGATTTTGGCACATTCTTCCTGACAGAGCTGGTGCAACTGAGTCAGGTTTGTAGACCTCCTTGCTCGCACATGCTGTTTCAGTTCTGCCCACACATTTTCTATAGGATTAAGGTCAGGGCTTTGTGATGGCCACTTGACTTTGTTGTCCTTAAGCCATTTTGCCACAACTTTGGAAGTATGCTTGTGGTCATTGTCCATTTGAAGAATCAATTGCGACCAAGCTTTAACTTCCTGACTGATGTCTTGAGATGTTACTTCAATAAATCCACATAATTTTCTTTCTTCATGATGCCATCTATTTTGTGAAGTGCAACAGACCCTCCTGTTGCAAAGCACCCCCACAACATGATGCTGCCAACCCTGTGCTTCACGGTTGGGATGGTGTTCTTCGGCTTGCAAGCCTCCCACTTTTTCCTCCTAACATAACGATGGTGATTATGGTCAAACAGTATTATTTTTGTTTTATCAGACCAGAGGACATTTCTACAAAAAGTATGATCTTTGTCCCAATGTGCAGTTGCAAAAAGTAGTCTTTTTTATGGACGTTTTGGAGCAGTGGCTTCTTCCTTGCTGAGCGGCCTTTGAGGTTATGTCGATATAGGACTCGTTTAACTGGGATATAGATTATTTTGACCTGTTTCCTCCAGCATCTTCACAAGGTCCTTTGCTGTTGTTCTGGGATTGATTTGCACTTTTCGCACCAAAGTACGTTCATCTCCAAGAGACAGAACACGTCTCCTTCCTGAGTGGTATGATGGCTGCGTGGTCCATGGTATTTATACTTGTGTCTATTGTTTGTACAGATGAATGTGGTGCCTTCAGGCGTTTGGAAATTGCTCCCAAGGATGAACCAGACTTTTGGAGGTCTACAATGTGTTTTTTGATGTCTTGGCTGATTTCTTTTGATTTCCCCATGATGTCAAGCAAAGAGGCGCTGAGTTTGAAGGTAGGCCTTGAAATACATCCACAGATACACCTCCAATTGACTCAAATGATGTCAATTAGCCTATCAGAAGCTTCTAAAGCCATGACATCATTTTCTGCCATTTTCCAAGCTGTTTAAAGGCACAGTCAACTTAGTGTATGTAAACATATGACCCACTGGAATTGTGATACAGTCAATTATAAGTGAAATAATCTGTCTGTAAACAATTGTTGGAAAAATTACTTGTCTCATACACAAAGTAGATGTCCTAACCGACTTGCCAAAACTATAGTTTGTTAACAAGATATTTGTGGATTGGTTGAAAAACGAGCTTTAATGACTCATACAATGTGATTTTCTGGATTTTTGTTTTAGATTCCGTCTCTCACAGTTGAAGTGTACCTATGATAACAATTACAGACCTCTACATGCTTTGTAAGTAGGTAAATCGGCAGTGTATCAAATACTTGTTCTCCCCACTGTATCAATGATGTCGCTCTCGCTGCTAGTGATTCTCTGATCCACCTCTATGCAGACAACACCATTCTGTATACATCTGGCCCTTCTTTGGACACTGTGCTAACAAATCTCCAAACGAGCTTCAACGCCATACAACACTCCTTCCGTGGCCTCCAACTGCTTTTAAATGCTAGTAAAACTAAGTGTATGCTCTTTAACCGATTGCTGCCCTCACCTGCGTCATCTATACGTCTTTGCTAGGTAAAGCCCCACCTTATCTCAGCTCACTGGTCACCACAGCAACTCCCACATGTAGCATGCGCTCCAGCAGATATATTGCACTGGTCATCCCCAAAGCCAACACTTCATTTGGCCGCCTTTCCTTCCTTCCTTCCTTTCCTTCTCTGCTGCCAATGACTGGAACTAATTGCAAAAATCTCTGAAGCTGGAGTCTTATATCTCCCTCTCTAACTTCAAGCATCAGCTGTCAGAACAGCTTACCGATCACTGTACCTGTACACAGCCAATCTGTAAATAGCACACCCGACTACCTCATCCCCATATTATTACTTAACCTCTTGCTCTTTTGCACCCCAGTATCTCCACTTGCACATTCATCATCTGCACATCTTTCACTCCAGTATTAATGCTAAATTGTAATTATGTTCACCTCTAGGGCCTATTTATTGCCTACCTCCCTACTCTTCTACAGTTGCACACACTGTACATCATTTTTCTATGTTTCCTTTCTTTTGTGTTATTGACTGTATGTTTGTTTATGTGTAACTCTGTGTTGTTGTTTTTGTCGCACTGCTATGATTTATCTTGGCCAGGTCGCAGTTGTAGATGAGAACTTGTTCTCAACTGGCCTACCTGGTTAAATAAAGGTGAAATAAATAAAAAATATATATAAATTTGTCCGTGCCGACTAATTGGCCACACCTGATATTAATGATTACTTGTTTCATTTGAAATGGGGTCTGTTTGAATTGAATAAAATGAACAGCTTTGTATGAGTTGGCATGTTAGCTCCATCCTGGTGGTGCAGTGGACAAATTCCATGGATAGAGAACAGAAGATCATAGGTTTGAATCTCACAGACAACATGCCACAATAAAAATGTGTTTGCATGATTCATTTTCATGTTTCCTGTCTGTGGTTGGAGTTCAAAACAGTAAACTTAAGCTAGCAGTGTTATTAAATTCTTATTGAAACATGTTATTTAATGTTATTTAATAACCTATCATTTACATTCTCAGAACATGAATAAAACCCCCCAGGAAAACTTTCAAGGAACCATAGTAAAACGTTCTCAGAACCTCCTTGCAACCTAAAATGTAGTTCCCAGAACAGGCGAAATTTAAAAAGAAACATTCAGTTTTACCAATCGGGACATTTTTGGCTTCGTTCCCAGAACCAATGGGAAACCAAAAACGTACATTCCCACGTTTTCCAAGGAACCAAATGTGCTAGCTGGGTACTGTGTGGTCCGTTTTGACTGTTACTAGACGGTCTTTTCTTCCTCCAGTTGGTCTTCAATGTGGTCTTAATGTCCTCAAACCTTGAATCGTCTATTAGTTCATTACATTATGATACAGTATCTAGCCTGCTGTGTGTGGCCAGTTTGAACAGTTACAACATTCCCCTCTTTTCCCTCCTACTGCAGGAAATGTTTCTGCAAGGCTCGACAGGCTCCATCTTGTCCATATACTCAAAACAATTTGTTTCCATTTAATGTGTCAGCCCAGAGTCAGAGCTCTTGTCAGCCCAGAGTCAGAGCTCTTGTCAAACAAGTCTGTTCTCTAACTATAAACACTCTGAGAACAGCAATTATGGGTTATTTTGAGTATTTTTTTATAACTTTCACTGAACTCCAAGCACAAATAAGACAGATGGACATTCATATCCTTATGCATTAATCATGCAAACACATTTTTCTTTTGTATTATTGTGACACAGCATCTGTGAGATTTGTGCGAACCTATAAACTGCTGTTGTCTATTCATGGAATTAATCCACTGCGCCACCAGAATGGAGTTAGCATGCCATGTGTTTTTTTTACGCATACAAAGCTGCTCGTTTTAGTCTATTCAAACAGACCCCGTTTCAAAGGAAACACTACGATCACGAACATTAAGATCAGGCGTGGCCAATTAGAGGGCTCGGCCACAACACGTGAATACACTTAACATATAATAGATAGTTAGTTTTGTTGATCCTGAGAACAGAATGTATATATTTTTAAATAAAATTCTTAGAACGTTCTCTAAATATTACTAAAGTTTTCTTGTGTTTTTTTTATGGAACATTTTCTTAAAGATCTCGGGAAGAATTTGAGAACATGAATTTAAATAGAACCATTACAAAATGTGAATGAAATGTTATGCTGAAGTGCTGAAATGTCCACAGAAGAACGTTGTTTCTTCAGGTTCTTGGAACAATTTGAGAACATTCCCAATGTCAAACCAGTTGGAGAACGTTCCTAGAACATTACCAGAATTGAAATGAAATGTAACCATGTTTGAACTTTTAGGAAACATTCTGTTAACGTAATGAAATACCAAGAAAATGACGTTTTTTGTTGTTGTTGTTGTTGTTGTCAAGTTCCTTAAATGTTCTGAGAATGTTCCAAAGACAAGCAACTATCCTGCACCATTCCCAAAAAGGTTGTTTGCAAAATAACCATTGGACCCCCATGCTTTCACCAAGATCTAAGAAACATATGATTGTCGAACTGTATGTGCTAGCTGAGATGTGTATAAATAGCCTGTAGGCTACTAGGCTACTGCAGATGTTTTGCACAATAACTGATATCGAGCAAATAGACATCAGAATAGTTTAAACGCCAAATATTATATTACACCATGGAGAAAGTGGTCAGTATACGGCGATAAAGCCATGTGTAATATGATGATAATATATTTATCGCGTGCGCGTCATCGGGCGTGGTTGGCTACCAGCGGCGGTAGTCTGGAGGCAGGATCTGATGGATGCGGAGTGACAGATCAGGGTTAGCCGCCAGGGGATTCCATTTTCTTCCACATTCCTTCCCGAGACACCCAGCTCACCTCGGTGCTCCACGGAGCGGACAGGGAGAGCCAGCCAGAACCGCGCCTCTCTTCTCTCTCAGCTCGCAGCTGTGTAACAAACACACAGCAGGACACAGCAGCAGCGCCTGTGAGTCTCAGTCAGACCCAACCACAGCTAGTGCAGCCTATTCGGCTCAAAAAGGAAAGTCCGGTGATCTACTGTTTATGGAGATGAGATGCATGTGACCATGTTGTCGCTTTAAAAATGAGTTTGCTAGCGGCATGTGGTTCCATGGGGACCTTGCAGGGATATCTCGTTCGGTAAGGCATGGCACTTTCTACTTGACAAAAATACATCTCACAGGAGGAGGTGGCGGCAGACTTGCACAGAACAACATCACGGCGGAGACCAAACACAGTGCGCTGAATTTGGATATGAGCTAAAAGTTTGCAAACCCTATAAGATGTTTGGGATCTACATTGAGGGTTTAAGTTTAGTGTAATTTTTTTGTTATTATGGGTGTAGACTGAATGGGAGTTTATTCTCTGCACTGAGATAAGGATGGCTTTCTGAGGAGGATATATCTGTCTGCGCTATGATCTGGACCATGCGGACTCTGATGCTGAGGACGCTGTGTGTGTTGTTGGGGAATGCACATGTCTTGTCGCTCAGAAATAATGGAAACATACGGACTAGAGAAACAGCAGGGGGTTATTATGGGCTTAACGCTACAACAACCCACAGGACCGCTCACACAGCCATCAGAGAGGGTCCCCAAAACACAGCCTATGACAGCACTCGCTCCGGGGGGCACGTTACAGGTACGTCCTACTCCAAACAGACTTTTCAAACGTGGATGGAACGTTTTCATTCTACTTCTGTGAGAAGGATGCGCGTAATTCAGGATGAAACAAAGCATAGACATGTAGGATTAAAACGACAGCACTCCAACAGAACACTGACACGGGGGGATTACTCCGTCACCCCGCACAGGGACGTGGTGCGCCGCCACAAGAGGAGAAAGTTGAATAGTGAGATTGGCGCGGCCGTTGCCATGGGGACGGCAGGTGGATACAATACCACTAAGCCTCCAGCAATGGGCCAGCAACGCGGGGGACAACTGGACAGCGACAGACGCAAGAGAGGCACAAAAGACGAGCAGAAGAAGGCGTTTAAGAGGGAGAGGAGGAGAAAAGTGTTGAACAAAAGCTCAATGGCTTTATCTCAGGCGCAGAGCGCAGTGGACGGGCTGGGCCCCCCTCTCTCTCCATGGGAGCCAATACCCAAGCCCCTAGCTCTCACCTCTACCGACCTACCCCTCGACCTCTTCACCAGGAGAAGCGAGATGTTTACTTACCGCGAGGAAAACCCGTGGGATGCCACTCCAATGACCCCTCCCAACACAGCAGATTTTGGACGCGAAATCAAAAACCCATTTTACCCTGTGACAAGTGAAACCTTTGGCGCTTATGCTATCACGGGCGTTTCTGCCATCATTTTCCTCGCTGGGATAGCAGGGAACATAGCCATACTGTGCATCGTGTGTCAGAACTACTATATGAAGAGCATCTCCAACTCTCTCATAGCTAACCTGGCCATCTGGGATTTTGTGGTCGTCTTCTTTTGTCTGCCCCTCGTCATTTTCCATGAATTGACTAAGTCCTGGCTACTGGGAGAATTCACCTGTAAAATCGTGCCATATCTGGAGGTATTCTATTATGTTCTATTCTATTTTATTCTATTCTACTACAGATCTTCTCCTCCTATTGGTGGAAGATGCGTCTTGGGGCATCTGAACACTTCTCTTGGCAAAGGCACAATTTTCAAATGGTATTGCATTGTGTATTACGTATTTATAATGCACTATTGTCATATTCAGAACAACTTGTGATAGAAAAGCCTATCACAGTGAACATGACACTAATCCCTTTCACCCTAACACGGGATTAGCCTCCATCGGCACAATAATAAACAAGATGAGTTCCCACCAAGATCAGATGTCACCTCATCTCATTGTGACACCCAGTGTGACACTGCTACGCACACCTGCTGGCTGCTGGAGAGAAGTGGCCTCCCTCCACCCACCCACTTAATCCTTCCCTCTATCTCTCCCTTTTTTTTGTCCCACTACTGTGTCTCTCCTTTTCTCTATCTCTCTCGCTCTCTATCTCTCTCGCTCTCTCACACCTCTGTGCCTATCTACTACAGTGTGATATCTCTGTCTTTCTCACCTACACATACAAGGGGCCTAAGTAAATCACAAAACACCACACCCAGTTTATAGCCATCTCACTTTACCCTGGGTGGGTATCAGTGTGATGCAATGTTCAACCTGTGTGTGTGTGTGTGCAGTCATACCTTTCCTTTGTAAGGCCGTTGGGTTAAAACCAGTTTCTTATTCCCACAACTCCGTATCTCATTGTACAGTGTAGCGGTGAAACTGACGGAGGATTTTGGGTTGCTGCTGCAGAGCAACATGAGTTCGAAGTAGAGCACTAGGTGTAGGGTGAGGAGCGCTTGAAGAAGGTGTCAGTAGACCGTCTGGCTTGTGTGTGTGTGTGTGTGTGTGTGTGTGTGTGTGTGTGTGTGTGTGTGTGTGTGTGTGTGTGTGTGTGTGTGTGTGTGTGTGTGTGTGTGTGTGTGTGTGTGTGTGTGTGTGTGTGTGTGTGTGTGTGTGTGTGTGTGTGTGTGTGTGTGTGTGTGTGTGTGGAGGTTGGGGTCCGTGCGTGTGGGTGAGTGCCTGCAGGCACGTTTGTGAATCTTAGGCATGCATGCCCATGAGTCCCTGCATGCGTCAGTGCATGCATGTGTGTCGCCCGGCCATGCGTGTGCATGTGTGTGTCCGTGCGTGTCCTCAGCCCTGTGTGTCCTCAGCCCTGTGCAGTGCTGAGCTGATCCACTGTGACTCTATGTGGGTTAAGTGGGGAGTAATGTCGCTCCGCAGGCAGGATGTGGGAGAGAACACTCCACTGGGAGGAGAGGAAGCCTCGGGCTGCGTTGCCCACTGGCTCATGACCCACGCGCACACACCCACACACGGATGTGTGTGCAGACGCAATCAGACAGACTCACAGGCGAAGACACACGCACATACATGACCACACAAACACGCACTCATACACGTCCAGAAACCCATATTCCAATCCCCAGAGCCCAGACAGTAGATATGAGCCCAGCGGACATGGTGATGATAATGCATTAGATACAGACAGCTAGGAGAGGAGGAGAGCTGCTACAGTATTCCACTGAGACATGGACAGTCCCTCTGACAGTCCCTCTGACACTGATGGGAGGATCTCTCTGTGGTGTGCATAGCTTCTGTGGCCTGGTCATGTGGTGTGTATGTGTAAGTGTATGTGGTCAAGTCTCCAGTGATGTGCAGAGCTTCGAAGGAGGGAAGCCAAGTGGAAGAGGCCCTTGTGCGTCACGGGTGGTGTTATGTGAATCACGTCCCTGGCTAACATCTGCAGCGTAGGCTACATCAACAGCCACAGCCAGTAGTGAGTAGTGAAGATATTGCTTCTTTAAGTTCAGTGGGAACAGTGAGGCTCAGATAGGCATAGATGGGTTCTCTCCAGCAGCTTTGTCCGTTCTCAGACAGAGAGAGACTGGGAGGCTGAGGTGCTGCTGTCTACGGGGAGATAAACTCATCCCAGTCTGCTGCAGGGTATAGACGTTCTACTGGGAGCCATTGAGGTCGGAGGTGGAGGACTGTATTGTGCTGGGATTGGTGTTAATAGCTAGACATTCATCACCCTGACACCCATGTATGTGGGCGCGCACATGCACAGACTCAATCACACACATACACAAGCTTAATCTCTCTCACTTATGGACACACATGCACAGAATCTCAAACACACACTAAATCTCACACACACCTAGTCTCTCTCTCTCTCTCTCTCTCTCTCTCTCTCTCTCTCTCTCTCTCTCTCTCTCTCTCTCTCTCTCTCTCTCTCTCTCTCTCTCTCTCTCTCTCTCTCTCTCTCACACACACAAATGCACACTCACCTACACACGCAGAAACTCATACACACACACACGGTAGCAGGGCGCGCTGAGATTCCAGATGGGTGGGATGGCCTGCCCTCCACTGATCGTTACCCACGGCAATCCTCTCTCTGCACGTGCTCACTGTGATTAGGGGAAGGACTCTCACACACACCCACATACACACCACACACACATACACACTCCCACATACACACCACACACTCCCACATACACAGATACACTTCTTACAACACACATATACACACACACACACACACACACACACACACACACACACACACACACACACACACACACACACACACACACACACACACACACACACACACACACACACACACACACACACACACACACACACACACACACACACACACACACACACACACACACACACACACACACACACACACATACACACACACCACTCCGCCCAACAGCACATTGTCTGCCCCTCTATTACTCATTACTCATGCGGTCTGACCGGCTATGTTAATGATTCAGTGTATATAATTAGTATTTGTAAATAATGGATGATGGGTGATAATTATCCCATTCAGGCTATTTGTAGCTACAGGATGAGTAGATGCTTACTTTGCTGAGAGATAGACCACGTAGATACATAACAACACAACCCAGAGAGAATCTAACAAAAATTAACTAAATGATTATAGAAGCAGAAATTAAATATTGACTAATTTATAACTGTGTGAACCATGTGTATGCACAGCCAGTGTAGAATAGAATAGAACTGTAATGTCCACTTGTAAATAGACATTTACCATGAGCTTCATCTCAATAGTAACCCAGGGTAACCGTATCACACACAGAGCTAAAACAGTGAACATTGAATCAGTTTTACAGTTCAGAGGCTACGTCATGGAGTCCCAAAGAGTAGTGACTTCATGACGCTCAGGTCCAGATCTAGCCCTGTCTGCCAGCCTGTCTCTGTGATGATCCATTCCTTGACTGTACAGAGGAGACTGATGATCCCCGTGGCAGAGTGGCAGCCGGGGGACTAGGCTTCTCCTGTTGGAGTTATGGTCTGGGGAAGGAGCAAGAGAGGGAGGGAGGGAGGGAGGGAGGGACGCAGTCAGCCTGTAACAGACCTGAACTGTAATAGCCTTTGTCTTCAGCTTATTCATTTGCTCAGTGTGTGTGTTTCTGTGTCTGCATGTGTATGTGTGTGTGCATTCGTGAGCATTGCACCATTTATCAATAGATAAGAGTCATTACCACGACAGCCGCTCAGGATCCAACATGGCCGCCCGCTGCGGGTCATCAAGTCACTCAGTTGCCATTGAACTCCAATTAATAACATGGGTTTTGAAGGCAACTGCTCAGAGGAGCTTAATCAGGGAATTTGTGGGCCATTATTAAACCAGCAACAGGGGAAATATCTCTATTACCTGCTGCACAATACAAGTAACTAAGACACAATGGTGCTGTACAGACTGTCAGCATGACCACAGACAAGGCAGATGTGACAGGGGTCATTTACACAGAGAGGGTATTTGCCAAATTGGCCTGTTAATCATTATAAAGATGTCAGGCCGTTGTATGAATAATTAGGCTAGCGAAAGGAATAATCACGCATACAAACACTCACACGCACACAAACACACACACACAGCTTTCAGTTAAGCAACGTTAGCTCCACACTAGCTCCAGCACCATGGCCATTGGCCCATATCGTTGATCTACATATCTGTACAAAGCTGGGCTTGTCCTATTCTGTCCCTCCCGCCCTCTCTCTCCTGCTCTGTGAGATCTGATCAAAGAAATCACCCCTGTCTATGTGAGAGTGTTTAGTTTGACTTGGCTCCAGCCTAGTGTTCAGGCTCTATTCACCATGTTGGCACCTGTGTGAGTGTACAAAGCAGAGTAGGGCTCGAAGGCAGATACCTGCCACACAGATGCGAAGGAACACAGTTGGCCAGGATGCAGGAAGCCCTCTAGGTGTAATTAAAGCAACCAATCACACTGTACGACCTGCACAGGCTGAAGGTCACCAGTAGTCACCATGGAAGAGGGATCTTGTTTTCAAGGTATACACGTTTTTGGTTAAATCAATGTTTCACCAACTTAACAGGGGAGGGGGTCATGTTATGCTCCTTTGAAGTGTACATTAGTATGTACCAGGTGCAAGGTATTAAAATGTCTCATAAAAGGATTAGGAATACCCTATACACTATCACACCTCTTTGAAGTCTACCGGAGCATGCTGTACAATAGCATGCAGGTATTTACTTTCCTTTCTCTCTAATGGCTGACCCAGTGTTGTTCTCCTTTGGCTCTACTTCATCAGAACAGTAGCAGCTTTGGCAGAGATCCATAGTTCATGTGTGGCTCTCCTCTCTATCTCGATCTCTGCAGGATGTTACTGTTTAGAAGGCTGTAGCCTCTGTGGCCTCCCAGGGACGTCTGGGAAACACTAGTAATTAACAGATAGAGAGAAGGAGAGGGGAGAGGGAGAGGGGAGAGGGAGTGGGGAAGGAGAGAGGACAGAGAGCAAGAGAGACAGGACAGAGAGTGCATGAGAGAGAGATGAGAGAAGAAGAGTGAGGTAACGAAAAGAGGGAGTGGGAGAGAGAGAGAAACCTCCACAGCTTTACTGTTTATGTAGTAAACTGCAGCAGCAGTAATCACAGGGCAGGACCGTACAGACTATAGCAGCTGGGTCTGGGTCTGGCTACAGTTAGTTTTCCCTGTAGTAACTGCAGTCAAAGTGATTCCAGCTGGAGAGGAACATGTTCCAGGTTCCTTGCTGTGCCTCAGTCTTTCAGACTCAAGTCGAAGCAGAGCAGAGACTTGGTTCTGAATGATGTGTTTTCTAAGCTTTGAGAGGCTTAGAATTTGGCACCTTTTTTCAGTTTGATGCATTCTTTCAATTCAAAGAAAGACTCCTCTGTCAGATTTCTAAGAGGGGTTTGTCATCTTTGTGAAAGTCAAATTTAAAACGGTCTATTTAGTGTATACTGTCAGATGATTCAACATTCTGATAAACCATTTGTCTTTGTGATAAACCATTAACCATTTCTCCCTGTATTTGTCCCCAGGTGGCATCTCTAGGTGTGACCACGTTCACCCTGTGCGCTCTGTGCATTGACCGTTTCCGCGCAGCCACAAATGTCCAGATGTATTACGAGATGATCGAGAACTGCACCTCCACTACAGCCAAGCTCGCCGTCATCTGGATCGGAGCTCTCCTATTGGCTCTCCCTGAGCTCCTGATCCGCCAGCTGGTCACCGAGGACCCCGCCCTCCCAGACGACCCCCCTACGGAGCGCTGCGTGGTGCGCATCTCGACATCGCTCCCAGATACGCTCTACGTCCTGGGCCTAACCTACGAGGGCGCGCGGCTCTGGTGGTGCTTCGGCTGTTACTTCTGCCTCCCTACGCTCTTCACCATCGGCTGTTCCCTCGTCACCGCCCGCAAGATCCGCCGCGCCGAGCAGGCCTCCGTCCGCGGCAACAAGAAGCAGATACGCCTCGAAAGCCAGATGAACTGCACCGTCGTGGCGCTCGCCATCGTCTACGGCGCCTGCGTGGTCCCGGAGAACATCTGTAACATCGTGTCGGCATACATGGCGGCGGGCGTGCCGGAGCGGACCATGGCGGTCCTACACCTCCTGTCACAGCTGTTGTTGTTCTGCCGGGCGGCAGTGACACCTGTTTTGCTCCTGTTATTATGTCGTCCGCTAGGCAGAGCCTTCCTGGACTGTTGTTGTTGCTGCTGCTGTAACCATGCCCACTCCTCAGGCACGGCTAGTGATGATAATGAGCATGAGTGTACCACAGAGCTGGAGCTGTCGCCCTTCAGCACCATACGCAGAGAGCTCAGCAACTACACTCCCGCAGGGTCCAACTGTTAAAACCACTGTTGACTACTGTTAAAGGTCCAGTGTAGTCAAAAACATGATTTTTCCTATGTTTTATATTGTGTATATTTCCACACTATGAGGTTGGTATAATACTGTGAAAATGATGATAATGCCCCTTTAGTACCAGAGCCTTTTGAAAAGACTGCCTGAAATTCAGCCAGTTTTGGTGGGAAGGAGTTTTTGGCCTGCCTGGTGACATCACTGGGCAATAAATTAGTTAGACCAATAAGAAAGATAGTTACAAACGTCTCTGCCAAAAACAGCTAGTTTTCCGTTTTCCCCTCCCCACTCAGACCATTCCCAGACAGTTTTGGCAAAATTCTTGCTTAAGAAATTGTTATTTGCGAAGAGGCTGTTTTTGTTTCTTTTCTGACCATTTTAATTGAAAACAATCACAGTAAGTTACTTACTTGTTACCCAGAAATGATTTGATATTGAGATAAAAACAGCTGAATTGGAACTTTAATGACGACACAGCTACACAGCTGCAGGACAATACAAACATACCAGCACACAGAACTGTGCAACTTCACACCTGCAGAGTCAAACTGCTAAGGCTGCAAACCTTTACAACTATAGTACGATACAACATTTCACAAGCAGGATCCAACTGCTTAGATTACATACCTGTACACTTAGATTACATACCTGTACAAAACTATAGTAGGCTACTACACAATTGGCTACACGACTGACAAACTGGGTGCTACACAACTATTGTACAGTATACTATTACACAACTACTGTATATAACTACACACTAGCAGGGAAAAAAGTGTCAGGACTACACACTTTACATCCGCAGGGAGCAAGTAACATCTGAACAGCCATACTGCCGAGACAACTGCACTACAACTCCCAATACACATACTGTGCTCCAACCCAGTACACAAACCCAGTGGTCTGAGCTGGGACCAGACATGAACGGACAAAGCCAGACACTCGACACCAGACTATACTGGACTGTGCTGAGCTGAAAGGGACTCAGTGGAGTGGACTAGGGGTTGGCTGGGCTGGAGTGGAGCGGAGTGGACTCTGAATACTTGACTGGAGTGGACTGGGCTGGAGCGGACATACTCACGTCACCCCTCACTCAAACTCTGCACTCGCGATTCAGTTCACACACACGCCTTACTCGCACACTGGACTGTACATACTGTATACTACATACTCTATCACATCTAGTGAAGGAAAGATATATAGACAAGGAAAGAAGGAAGGATATGGAGGAGGAATATGAGGATATTACGAGCATATTGTGATTGTTTTTCTTTTAATGCACATTAATATTACTGTAATCGTCGTGGTTGATTTCTGCATACAACTCTGCACTGCCAAACACCTTTCCTTGCTTTCATACTCTGTCGTTCCCTCCTGTTAGTGTCAGAGTCAGGGCCCCTCTGTCTCTGTGTCTTTTCTGACAGTAACTTGTCGTAAATAGCCAAGTGCACAGTGTTGTGATTCAAACTGTTGATGAAGTCAGTGATTCTTGTAAACCGTTTTCTTGAACTTTGTGAGTATCTTGTTCACTCTGTCTGTATTTGATACCAGAAGATGTAAGCGCACACGGTCTTCAGTCTAGTTTCTGGTTTCTAAAATAGCTTTTCTATAGCCAACAAAAACGGTCCCTTTGATTAAAAAAAATAACTTGCTCTTGACTGTAGAACTGCAGCTCTGTGTAGACATTTTTTTTGAGTGGTGTATTACTTTCTTTGTGTTGCTGACCTGAAAATATCATTCTTGATTAGAATTCGAATTCACAATGTTTTCCCCATACACAAGGGTACAAACGCACCATGTCTACGCGACACCACAGACGCTTCCGTATTCATCAGCTACGCGACACCACAGACGCTTCCGTATTCATCAGCTACGCGACACCACAGACGCTTCCGTATTCATCAGCTACGCGACACCACAGACGCTTCCGTATTCATCAGCTACGCGACACCACAGACGCTTCCGTATTCATCAGCTACGCGACACCACAGACGCTTCCGTATTCATCAGCTACGCGACACCACAGACGCTTCCGTATTCATCAGCTACGCGACACCACAGACGCTTCCGTATTCATCAGCTATTAGATGACACAGACAGAGCAGAGCATACATCAACAGCATGTATCACCGCATATGATTCCCTTTATAAACCTCGTTACAGTGTTATACAACGGTGACGATAGCAAAGAAGCGTCTGGCATGTGTACGCGAGTCTGTGTTAGCGGCGATAAGGGAGATGAATGTTGTGGTTATTATCCCCATAACAGAATTATCTGCCATAAGAAGACTAAGCAGAGCCAGCTCTGTTTCCGCACCTGGGTGACTCTGCTGTATATACTGCTGCACTCCCACTGCTCTGAGGAGGTGGTATTTTCTTTCTCACACCACCGCACATCCGCTCCTCTATTTGATGTGTCACAGTGAGAGAGAGAGAGAGAGAGAGAGAGATCAGCTATTTCTGTCTGTGTAAGAGAACAGCTCGGAAAGACAGGCAGGAACGGACCATACTAACATTATACTGACAAGACACACGTATTCTAATTACTACTGACAATCAATGTCTTCTGACGTTCTATCAAGACATGGTCATTAGGGGTGACATTCGACTCATTTCCAACAGACGGTCAACAGGATTGGCATTGATTCGTGCCATTTTATGCAGGACTGCGACATCTATGTCATTCACCTCTCAGATTCTGAATCAAAAAGCACAATTTACATTCTGATTAAGATTGCAGATCTGTGCACAATTTTTATTTATCCGTTATTTTACCAGGTATGTTGACTGAGAACACATTCTCATTTGCAGCAACGACCTGGGGAATAGTTACAGGGGAGAGAAGGGGGATGAATGAGCCAATTGTAAACTGGGGATTATGAGGTGACCGTGATGGTTTGATGGCCAGATTGGGAATTTAGCCAGGACACCGGGGTTAACACCCCTACAATAAGTGCCATGGGATCTTTAATGACCGCAGAGAGTCAGGACACCCGTTTAACATCCCATCCAAAAGACAGCACCCTACACAGGGCAGTGTCCCCAATCACTGGCCAGGGTCATTTTTTTAGACCAGAAGAAAGAGTGCCTCCTACTGGCCCTCCAACACCACTTCCAGCAGCATCTGGTCTCCCATCCAGGGACTGACCAGGACCAACACTGCATAGCTTCAGAAGCAAGCCAGCAGTGGTATGCAGGGTGGTATGCTGCTGGCTAAATTGGGGCTATCGTCTAAATATTTTCCTTCTCTTCCCATCTGAGATCAAACTGCATCGTGGGCTGCTGTCGTCAGCGCGTCCCAGATAGGATGACAGGCATCTGTGCCATTCATGCTGGTAATTTTCCTAAAAACAATAGGACATCACAGTGGCTCAGTCACACTCAATCAGAGCCTCAGTGGCTACAGCCTTGTGTACAGCTCCATCTGCACCTCTGTCTGTCTGTCTGTCTGTCTGTCTGTCTGTCTGTCTGTCTGTCTGTCTGTCTGTCTGTCTGTCTGTCTGTCTGTCTGTCTGTCTGTCTGTCTGTCTGTCTGTCTGTCTGTCTGTCTGTCTGTCTGTCTGTCTGTCTGTCTGTCTGTCTGTCTGTCTGTCTGTCTGAGCCTTTGTCTGTCTGTCTCTGATGGAGCAGGATGAAGAATACTCCTTATTCATTTCGCTGTTGTCATTATCATTCAATCTCAGGACCAGTTTCCCACACCCAGATTAAGCCTGAAATTAAATTTAAGATTTCCATTGAGTTTCATGCTTTTCAGGCCAGGAATAGGCTTAATCGGAGTCCGGGAAACTGGTAGGCTACATCTATTGAGCTACCTGGCTGTATTAAATTATCAGCAGCCATGCTTATAAAACTCTAATAATTCTAATGAGTAAATTTTGGGCTGGGTGACATCATAACAGTTACCCGTTAGCCCTGACACGATTTCACGCCACATCAGCGTTAGCCATGGCCAGTGCTATGCTAATGCTAGCCCCTCTCTTTTCAAATCTCTGCAGCCAAGTGCTTACAAGACCCTTTCTTGCGGCATCACTGCGGCAAAAAGCTAACGCTAACTAGCCCCTTCTCACATCACTGCAGCCCAGCGCTAATGCTAGGCTAAAGCTATTCACTAAGCCCCTTTCTCCTCATATCACTGTAGCCCAGCGCTAACGCTAGCTTACCCTTTCTACTGACATCAGTGCAGCCCAGTACTAACGCTAGCTAGCCATTGCTTCTTAAATTTCTTTTTGCAAACTAAAGCTAGTCACTTGTCCCTTTCTCTTCACATCACTGTCAACCCACTCTCCACTGACACACTGTGTTTCCTGCTGCTAATCTCACTTTATTCTGCCCGCTGTCAACAGTCATTACTGTCTTCCATGAGTTCTCTGGATGCAGATATATTGGACAAAATCAGAGTTGTACTTGGAGGAGCCTGATTTTCCTTTTGATGGCCGTGTTTCTCACACTTGCAAGGAAATGTATATACTCCTTGAGGCGTAGAGGAATATTCTGTATTTCTGTGTGTATTCACTCTCCCTCTAACCTCCATCTCTCTCTCCCTCTCTACCCCCCCCCCCTCTCTCTCTCTCTCTCTCTCTCTCTCTCTCTCTCTCTCTCTCTCTCTCTCACACTCTCTCTCTCTCTCTCTCTGCAGCATGCTAACCTCAGGCATTTTAATGGGTGAGTTTTGATCTGTCCAGTCAAACACATTCAAATGTGTCCAGCCAGTAGCACAGTGGGAACGGTGCCTAATTCAACCCAGGCAAATGAACCAGCAGTCAATTGTACAGAACAGCATACACATGCACTAGAGAAGAGATGGAAAAGTGGCAAATAAATTTAGTTTTTAGACAAGAGTGCTAGGTTGATAACTGGGAATCAAGAGAGAGAGAGAGAGAGAGAGAGAGAGAGAGAGAGAGAGAGGGAGAGAGGGAGATGCTACGGCATGCTGCTCTGTGCATACTCTATTGATCCACAATTGGGGTTTTGAGGGGCTTTTCTAACCCTGTATGTATACAATCAATCTGAAATACGTATCATGGGCAATGTACACAGGAACCTGAACCGTACAGTCTTATGTGTGCATTTGGGTGGAAGAGATGAGGGTGCTGCCACACTAGAGATCAGAGATAGAGAAAAGGAGAATAGGGCCGAGATTCAATCAGATCAAGCACACACTTAGATGATGTTTTGGAGGCGTAACTGCGTTGGAGCTGTCACATCGGTGAGCAGCTGCTCTTGGTCATTGTCATGAAGCTACATCCATCCTACTCGCCTTAGAAGTTCAAAACTAGAAATCGAGGGCTATATAGACACTCAGATTGAAAATCATTAAACTAAATCATGAGGATTTCTATCAGCCTAATCATGGTCTAGATTTCATTTCACATTCCAGTGTTGGAACTTGTAAACAAGGCTGCATGGGATGTTCCCTAATGCGACTCTATGCAGCCATTGGCAATGTCTACTTCAGGTATAGCCCATTAGGCTAGTGGCCAATGCTCGAAAAGGTATTTTGTTTTTTGAAATAGCCCTACCAGAGGTAGAACAAAATACAACCATGTTTTCACATCTCTTATGTCTCCCATTTTGTAAATGGATGGTTGTGTAAATATTTTACTTCAAAAGTGGTTAAGTTGAAAGATATTGTGACACACCCCCTAAACTCAAAAAGTGCAGAATAATGCATGGCTGAAGGGGGGGATGGGGCACATAAGCTCATGTAACCCAATATTGCAAGCTCTGATATTGCAAAAATTGGAATACAAGTAGTCAGTTGTCTGCATCTTGGAAATATATAACCTGTAAACACAGAGATACAATAGGAGAGAATGTGAACTACAAATATTTATGATGAATGTAAGCGTTACTTTTTTGGTAACTGATTAATACACAAGTCAAATTTGCTCCTATTCAGTGGTGTATCATCCTGCCTGACAAAAATTCATACAGTTATATATGTTTTTTGATGTTGTGGCTACTGTAATATAATCGGCTCTAAGTAAAACAAGTGGGCTCAGACACTGAAAACTGAAAAATAGTTTCCTTTGTGGATTTTATTTGTTCAGCCCCTACTCTTGCAATTACATAAGCCCCCCCACCTCTTCCAAATCCAAAATGCAATTTGGCTGCCACAATACCATAGGTTTTCCAATGGTGGTTTAATCACCAATGGTGGTTTAATCATCTATATGTATCTTGGATAAATATGTCCCTTCATACAAACAGCTTGTTGAAGAAGGAGGCTGAAGAAAGACCCTCACAAACTTCTACAGATACACCATTGAGAGGATCCTGTCAGGCTGTATCACTGCCTGGTACGGTAATTGCATCATCCACAACCGCAGGGCTCTCCAGGGGTTGGTGCGGTCAACCCAACACATCACTGGGGGCACACTGCCTGCCCTCCGAGACATCTACAGCACCCGGTGTCACAGGAAGGCCAAGAAGATCATCAAGGACCTCAGCCATCCGAGCCACAGGATGTTCACCCCGCTACCATCTAGAAGGCAGAGATAGTAAAGGTGCATCAAAGCTGGGACAGAGAGACTGAGAAACAAATCAAAGTTATTTGTCACATGCGCCGAATACAACAGGTGTAGGCCTTAACGTCAATTGCTTACTTACAAGCCCTTAACCAACAATGCAGCTCAAGAAATAGAGTAAAAAGTAAACTAGAGTAAAAAATGAAATCTAAAGTAACACAATAAAATAACAATAATGGGGCTACATACAGGTAGCCGGAACTGAGTCATTGTGTGGGGGTACAGGTTAGTTAAGGTCATTTGTAAATGTAGGTAGGGGTAAAGTGACTATGCATAGATACATGTATATAAACAGCGAGTAGCAGCAGTGTAAAAACAAAGGGGGGTCAATGTAAATAGTCCGGTTTAGCCATTTGATTCATTATTCAGCAGTCCTAAAGCTTGGGGGTAGAAGCTAGGAGCGTTTTGGACCAAGATGCCAAGCAGTTGCCATACCAGGCGGTGATGCAACCGGTCAGGATGCTCTCGGTGGTGCAGCTGCTGAACTTTTTGAGGACCTGGGACCCATACAAATCTTTTCAGTCTCCTGAGGGGGAAAAGGTGTAGTCGTGCCCTCACCACAACTTTCTTGGTGTGTTTGGACCACGATAGTTTGTTGGTTATGTGGACACCAAGGAACTTGAAACTCTCGACCCGCTCCACTACAGCCCCATCGATGTGAATGGGGGCGTGTTTGGGCCTCCTTTTCCTATAGTCCACGATCATCTCCTTTGTCTTGCTCACATTGAGGGAGAGGTTGTTGTCCTGGCACCACACTGCCAGGTCTATGACCTCCTCCCTATAGGCTGTTTCATCGTTGTTGGTGATCAGGCCTACCACTGTTGTGTCGTCAGCAAACTTAATGATGGTGTTGGAGTTGTGCTTGGCCACGCAGGTGAACGGGGAGTATAGGAGGGGACTAAACACGCACCCCTGAGGGGCCCCTGTGTTGAGGATCAGATTGGCAGATGTGTTGTTGCTTACCCTTAGGAAGTCCAGGATCCAGTTGCAGAGGGAGGGGTTTAGTCCCAGGGTCCTTAGCTTAGTGATGAGCTTTGTGGGCACTATGGTGTTGAACATTTAGCTGTAGTCAATGAACAGCATTCTCACATAGTTGTTGCTTTTGTCCAGGTGGGAAAGGGCAGTGTGGAGTGTGATTGAAATGGCATCATCTGTGGATCTGTTGACCAAGGCCCTTCTCCCCCGGGCGGCCAGCTCTTGGTGGTTCCAAACTTTTTCCATTTAAGAATGACAGAGGCCACTGTGTTCTTGGGGACCTTCAATGCTGCAGACATTCTTTGGAACCCTTCCCCCCCTCTGTGCCTCAACACAATCCTGTCTCAACTCTGTACGGACAAATCCTTCTTCTTCATGGCTTGTTTTTTGCTCTGACGTGCACTGTCAACTGTGGGGCCTTATATAGGCAGGTGTGTGCCTTTCCAAATCATGTCGAATTAATTGAATTTACCACAGTTGGACTCCCATCAAGTTGTAGAAACATCTCAAGGATGATCAATGGAAACAGGATGCACCTGAGCTCAATTTTGAGTCTGATAGAAAAGGGTCTGAATACTTATGTAAACTAGGTATTTCTGTTTTTTATTTTCAGTAAATGTGCAAACATTTAAAAATATATATTTTCGCTATGTCATTATGGGTTATTGTGTGTAGATTGAATAGGATTTATTTTTATTAAATACATTTTAGAAGAAGGTTCTAAAGTAACATGTGGAAAAAGTCAAGGGGTCTGAATACTTTCAGAAAGGCACTGTATACAGTATATATTGTATGTCTATATATTTATGTTCCGGTCTCTGGCATTGCTCGTTCTGATTATTTCTTAATTCATTTCTTTTCTGGATTATGTTCTTGTCTTTTCTGCCCTATTGGAGCTAGGAAACACAGGCATTTCGTTGCACCGGGCGACCAATAAAATGTGATTTTTTTTCAAATTTTATTCGATTTATATGCATGTTTTAAATGAGAGACATCTTTTAGATTTGTGTACTGTTCTTATGATCTGTACTCAAGACTATTTTTGTGCAATTGAACTATATTGGGAATACAATATGCCTGTTCGTAATTACACTCAAACACCTTTTGGTGGATATAGAAACAGCAACCAGACTGCTTGTCATGGCAACACATAGTGTTCCAAGTCACGAGCCTCTTTGAGGATCAATGAGGCAACTGGGAGGCTCCAATGAAAGGAAAGAGAATCCAACCGTGACAACCTCTCCCTAGCTCTATAACTTGCCCCCACTGTGGTATAACGTGTACCTCCAGAATTAGGCTCTTAAGTCACCTCCTTATCATTAAGAAGTGAGCTTTGAGTCATAGCTAGTCCCAATATGGCTGCCTGGATCCAACATGACCTTCCGCTGGCTCACTGCATTCGTGATGCGGTGCACTCTTCGGCTGTTCAGGTTGAGCTGGCACATTGCTTTTTACAGAAAATCAAGTGCACCGTCATGGTTGTCTGCCCTGGAGTTGCTGTATCTGTTGACTTGGTGACATTATGGTGTATGGGGAGAATGCAACCACGCATGACGACAAGAATATAAGGCTGGTGTTCACTACGATGAACCAACACAACCTGACACCCATTGACAAGAAATGCCATCAACTTAGTGGGCCTTCACATGTCAGAGGAATTGCAGCTCTCCCATATCAATGCCATCCTGAATCTCACAGAATGGTCCTTGATAGCCCCCCTCCACCTTCAGTCCACCCCTCTGGCAGTAACTACAGACAGACACCAAGGAACTGGAATACAGACTGTCAGTAGGCCATTCAACAGCCAAAATACCACGTGGAAAGTGTTGGCGTGCATTTCCATCACATGTACCTATTTTGCTACCAACCATTTCTGGGCAGCCCATGTGATACCTGAATTGGACTTGCATGTAAAGAATGAGCTCTCATGTTGGGGTGACTCATACATTGGTCTGGGGAAACTGTACAGTAATCCCAATATCATTTTAAAGGACATATGCCATCCATGGCATACCAGAGGCCCCTTAGGATGGTCAAACTTAAACAAAGATGTATGCCATTCTGTATGTTGGCTGGGGATTGACTGTGAGATAGTGGCCTTTGTGCACCATGCATGACTAGCCTCCAACTCCTCTGCAACCCTTTTACTGTCCTAGTTCATAGTCTATGAGATATACTTTAAGTAACCTCTTGTTGACCTGAGGTCACCCTCACCGGTTCTGTCACTCTCCTCACCTCCTCATCTCCTGCTGGGCCTGCCCCAGACCGTAATCACAGCCAACCACCCACAGTTAATATCAGCTTTAAATAATTATTCTACCCAACTATCAAAAGGAATATGAAGGACTTGACCTACAGGATTTGTTCCACATTCAAAAAAAATGTAAATCCTCCCGCGGGTCAATTAGGCGTTGGAAAGATCTAAGGGCAGATCTGTTTGTGACAGCCGTTTCACAGACTCTCTTTCACAACCAGACAACTAACCATTCCACTGCTGAAGTATCCCCAGCATCGTTCAGGCTGAGATTAGTCAATGGGTCTAGTTGGCATGCAAGCAGCATCTCCTGAGTGTCTGCACCCAACTGTTGTAGAATTGGATCCTGCTCACCACACAGCCCCAATACCCCACCAGTCACACTGGAAAGATACCGCCCTTGTCACTGTCTCTTGCCCAGAATGACCAGTTAGCTGTGCGAGCTGGTCAGGCACCAGAACTACAACCACCACTGGCTACATTGTCTCCTCACCCTTTTAGGTCACACGTATTTCCTGCCATCTCAAAAGGCACTCAATCAGCCTTGCACTTGGGGAAAAGAGGGGAAAGGTCAGAGCTGTGCATATAGGCTACTAGAGTAGCTGACCGTTGCATACCATGTTTCTTTCCTGTAACCTGGTTACGCTACTATGTGCTTGTGTTGTGAAAGGCTTGTTATTATATTATTTCTTCGTGGAATTGAGTCACGGGGTTCTTCTGTCGAAGGAGAGGCGGACCAATACGCAGCGTGGTTGAAGTTCATGGTTTTTTATAAGAAAAACTATACATGAACAAACTACAAAACAATAAATGTGAAAACCCCCCAAACCAGTCCCATGTGGTACAAACACTGACACAAGAGACAATCACCCACGAAACCCAACACCAAACAGGCTACCTAAATATGTTTCCCAATCAGAGACAATGACTAGCACCTGCCTCTGATTGAGAACCATATCAGGCCAAACACAGAAACAGACAAACTAGACACACAACATAGAATGCTCACTCAGATCACACCCTGACCAAACAAAGCATAGAAACATACAAAGAAAACTATGGTCAGGGTGTGACAAATTGTCCATTGTTGCTATGCTGTAAGTGTGTGGATGAGATTTAAACACGAACAAACATTGAAAAGCTATTTGGATTCAAGTATTCAAACACAGCAGAGGCATGGCAGTGCCACTCATAATCCTAGATATACCAGGAACCTTATGAAATCCTTTTAAAGATAGAATAACACATTCAATACAAAATAAACATGGGTAATTTATATGCTGGTGAAGGTGTTTGAGTGTATTGGCCATATTGGATTCCGAATCAAATTGATTTACACCAAAACAGTCTTTAAGGGCATGAGTGTTGTACACATTTCTGTACAAAATGTATATTTACAGGTGATTTAACCTCCATCAAATGGAATTATGGCAGCCATATTGGATTTGAGGCTAAATCCATGGTGGCCCCAAAGATAAAATGTGATGGCCCCTGACTTAATTACAAGAGTAGGAAGGGGCAAAATATACAACATCTTTTAAGGAACCCTGGACCCAAATACATCTAATTCCAATGTCTGTGCCGACTTGATTTCCTTAGAGCATATTCCACTAACCACAATATAAAATAACATGTGTAACTGAATGTATTTTAGTCAAGCAGGACCATACAGCACTGAATGTGAGCAAATTTGACTTGCAAAGTTGTCTATGAATCAGCTACCAAAAAGTAAAGCTTATTGAGTCTCTGTGTTTACAGTTATATATTTAGAATATTCATTAAGATATCCTAATGCTGTTAGTTTGTGTATGTAGGGCAAACAACTGACAACTTGTATTCCAAATTCTAGCAATATCAGAGCTTGCAATATTGGGTTACATGAGCTTATGGGCCCCCCCCCACCCCTCCAACAAGGCGCTATTCTGCACTTTGAGTTTAGAGGTTGTGTCACGATATCTATAAATTGAACAACTTTTGCGGTACAAGATTTTTACACAACCATCCATTTTATATATAGGAGACAGTAGGAATGTGAAAAAAACATGGTCGTGTTTTGTTCTACCTCGGGTAGGGGTATCTAAAAAAACATGGTCGTGTTTTGTTCTACCTCGGGTAGGGGTATCTAAAAAAACATGGTCGTGTTTTGTTCTACCTCGGGTAGGGGTATCTAAAAAAACATGGTCGTGTTTTGTTCTACCTCGGGTAGGGGTATCTAAAAAAACATGGTCGTGTTTTGTTCTACCTCGGGTAGGGGTATCTAAAAAAACATGGTCGTGTTTTGTTCTACCTCGGGTAGGGGTATCTAAAAACATATGGGCCTTGTCACAAGCCTATATTGCCAGGAGCCGCTTCTGAATTGTACCAATCTAATGTAGTTCCACCGACCAAAACAAACGCTGGGCGGATGTCGGCTAAAGCAGATCTGATCGAATAGAGCCCTAAATCTGTGAGAGCTTTTCTATAAGCGTAGATATGAGCATCCCAGATATCTGATACTGCCGACTGACCAAACAATCGGCTGCCTTGGGGAAGAAATTTGGGTTGGTCCCTAAAACCGTCACAAACTTTTAAAGATACACAGTACCGCGTGGTACTGAAACAGCGGCCGCAACCGCAAGCAGCGCCCGCAACCGCAAGGCTCTCCAGAGGGTGGTGCGATCTGCCCAACGCATCACCGGCGACAAACTACCTGCACTCCAGGACACCTACAGCACCTGATGTCACTTTAAGGCCAAAAAGATCATCAAGGACATCAACCACCCGAGCCACGGCCTGTTCACCCCGTTATCATCCAGAAGGCGAGGTCAGTACAGGTGCATCAAAGCTGTGCCCGAGAGACTGATAAACAGCTTCTATCTCAAGGCCATCAGACTGTTAAATAGCCATCACTAGCCGGCTTCCACCCGGTTTTGTAATCCTGCACCAGAGGCTGCTGCCCTATATACATATCCTTGGAATCATTGGCCACTTTAATAATGGAACACTAGTCACTTTAATAATGTTTAAATAATGTTTACATACTGCTTTACTCATCTCATGTATATACTGTATTCTATTCTACTGTATTTTAGTCAAAGCCACTCCGACATTACTCAATCTAATATTTATATATTTCTTAATTCCATTCTTTTACTTTTAGATTAGTGTGTATTGTTGTGAACTGCAAGACACTACTGCACTTTTGGAGCTAGGAACACAAGCATTTTGCTAAACCCGCAGTAACATCTGCTAAATATGTGTGCGACCAATAACGTTTGATTTGATTTGGTAAGTGTTTTTTCTTTCTTTTTGTGATTGTCTCTCCGGCTTTTGGTGGCCAGCCATTCATTTCCAGGTCAGTGCCAGCGCTGAATGGTTGGGTGCATTTAAGATGTGCTCACTGAATAATCTATTTCTGTGTCTCTGAGAGGTGAAGAGGCTGCAGTAGACCTTGTAAGAGCCTTCACTTCACTGTCCTGAAAGGGTGCCATGCTTCAGCTGCTATTCTCTCTCTCTCTCTAGATATATATATATATATATATACAGTGCCTTGCGAAAGTATTCGGCCCCCTTGAACTTTGCGACCTTTTGCCACATTTCAGGCTTCAAACATAAAGATATAAAACTGTATTTTTTTATGAAGAATCAACAACAAGTGGGACACAATCATGAAGTGGAACGACATTTATTGGATATTTCAAACTTTTTTAACAAATCAAAAACTAAAGAATTGGGCGTGCAAAATTATTCAGCCCCTTTACTTTCAGTGCAGCAAACTCTCTCCAGAAGTTCAGTGAGGATCTCTGAATGATCCAATGTTGACCTAAATGACTAATGATGATAAATACAATCCACCTGTGTGTAATCAAGTCTCCGTATAAATGCTCCTGCAATGTGATAGTCTCAGAGATCCGTTAAAAGCGCAGAGAGCATCATGAAGAACAAGGGACACACCAGGCAGGTCCGAGATACTGTTGTGAAGAAGTTTAAAGCCGGATTTGGATACAAAAAGATTTCCCAAGCTTTAAACATCCCAAGGAGCACTGTGCAAGCGATAATATTGAAATGGAAGGAGTATCACATCACTGCAAATCTACCAAGACCTGGCCGTCCCTCTAAACTTTCAGCTCATACAAGGAGAAGACTGATCAGAGATGCAGCCAAGAGGCCCATGATCACTCTGGATGAACTGCAGAGATCTACAGCTGAGGTGGGAGACTCTGTCCATAGGACAACAATCAGTCGTATATTGCACAAATCTGGCCTTTATGGAAGAGTGGCAAGAAGAAAGCCATTTCTTAAAGATATCCATAAAAAGTGTTGTTTAAAGTTTGCCACAAGCCACTCGGGAGACACACCAAACATGTGGAAGAAGGTGCTCTGGTCAGATGAAACCAAAATTGAACTTTTTGGCAACAATGCAAAACGTTATGTTTGGCGTAAAAGCAAACACAGCTCATCACCCTGAACACACCATCCCCACTGTCAAACATGGTGGTGGCAGCATCATGGTTTGGGCCTGCTTTTCTTCAGCAGGGACAGGGAAGATGGTTAAAATTGATGGGAAGATGGATGGAGGCAAATACAGGACCATTCTGGAAGAAAACCTGATGGAGTCTGCAAAAGACCTGAGACTGGGACAGAGATTTGTCTTCCAACAAGACAATGATCCAAAACATAAAGCAGAATCTACAATGGAATGGTTAAAAAATAAACATATCCAGGTGTTAGAATGGCCAAGTCAAAGTCCAGACCTGAATCCAATCGAGAATCTGTGGAAAGAACTGAAAACTGCTGTTCACAAATGCTCTCCATCCAACCTCACTGAGCTCGAGCTGATTTGCAAGGAGGAATGGCAAGAGAGACATACCCCAAGCGACTTACAGCTGTAATCGCAGCAAAAGGTGGCGCTACAAAGTATTAACTTAATGGGGCTGAATAATTTTGCACGCCCAATTTTTCAGTTTTGGATTTGTTAAAAAAGTTTGAAATATCCAATAAATGTCATTCCACTTCATGTTTGTGTCCCACTTGTTGTTGATTCTTCACAAAAAAATACAGTTTTATATCTTTATGTTTGAAGCCTGAAATGTGGCAAAAGGTCGCAAAGTTCAAGGGGGCCGAATACTTTCGCAAGGCACTGTATATATATATATATATATATACACACATTTCTCTCTCTCCATATCTCCCATGACCCTTTGCAGTTTTGTTAATGCACTGCTGATGTTGGATGAATTCTCTTCAAAGAACCGTTATATTCTTCAGGGCGGAAACTTGGGTCATGGGCATCTGCAGATCACTGTCTTATTGTTTGGCTTGGCTAGCATTGTTAGCATCTCTCCCATTGACCTTTGCTAGCATTCTGGCTGGCATCAGCACATTGTAGCGCTAGCATCGCTAACACTTTTTTCTCTCATTGCTAGGCAGATATATTAAAGACTGTTTAGAGAACAAATCCCAATAAACACTGATGGGTGAGTGTTAGGGAATGGAGACACACACACACACGCACACAAGCACACACGCACATACACGCACACACACACACAAGCACACACAAACAAACACACACCACCAGGCCTCTCTCTCTCAAGCTATTATTTCCCAAGCATAAAGTGCCTAGTAATTAGTACATTATGAATGTATGTATTCAAATGGTTTACCTCATTTGGGGGGGAAGAGAAGCTGGTTTGGGCAGGGTT
This sequence comes from Oncorhynchus gorbuscha, assembly GCF_021184085.1. Lineage (NCBI taxonomy): Eukaryota > Metazoa > Chordata > Actinopteri > Salmoniformes > Salmonidae > Oncorhynchus > Oncorhynchus gorbuscha. Next base: position 13,527,129 of record NC_060197.1, on the reverse strand, counting down.
GAGTCTTCAGCTAGAGCTGTAAAAGCAGTCCTGGCTTGTCGCAATGTTTCCCAACAGTTACAATTATAGTCATTTCCAAACTGTGTAGCATTACTCACGTTCTGTCTCTAACATGTTTTCCATTGCCCAACTCTCTAAGTAAGAACCAGAGACATCATGCTGCCAGAAAGTATGTCAACCCAATTTTAGTAACACTTAAAGTATTTTCCTCATGATTGCATTGTGAACAGCACAATATGTATTTGTCATACGTCTTACAATACAGCATGTGTCCTTCAAGTGATTCTCTTCTTCTATCCACAGTGTTTCTACTCATTGACTAATTGAGGCTCCCACTGATTGTCAGATGTGTTGAAGAGAGCAGCCCAGCTCTGCTCCTCCCTACGCTGCCTGGCAGTGGCAGAGGGGAATTAGGTGTGTGATGTAGTTTCGGTGGGACACATACGCACGCGCACGCGCACACACACACACACACACACACACACACACACACACACACACACACACACACACACACACACACACACACACACACACACACACACACACTGAGCTGCCCCTCCTCGTCTCTCAACTCAGAAGAGGGTTCTGAGAGCTAAGGTGACTTGTAGGGGAGGAGTGTGTGCGCGTGTGATTAAAAGGGGAAAATACACCTGCTGCTGCCTCTTTAAGGGGGAGGGTGGAGTTGAGAGGGAGCAAGGAGAGATGATTGGTGGCTCAACTCAAGGGTTGCCAGATTGGTGGTCATTTGGACCATAACAGTTGCCAGGTTGGATTCTGTATACTCTCTCAACCCAGTGGTATTCAATCCACTGAGAATGTAATCTGTAATCTGGGCCTTTTCCTCAAATCCTATTTTTAATTACTTTAATTCAGATTTTTTATTAATTGATTAGTCTTTAAGGTTGAGACATCTGGTGACTCTAACAGTTGAATTGAAACCAGAGTTTGTTTGTATGCAGGAGTCGTACTGCAGCAAACATGATTTCATCAAGGTGACAATTACGTAGAATGTATGCACACATGACTGTAAGTCGCTTTGGATAAAAGCGTCTGCTAAATGGCATATATTATTATTATTATATATTATTTTTTTCTACCTCTTAATCAAAACAAAAAAAACATGCCCTCCGCCTTCTGCCCAAATGCCTATAATTTCATCAAACAATCTGCTGAAATCTTCCATGACAATTAAGTACTGGTGACTGTGGCAAAATGGAGCACTGTCACTAAAGCAACTCGACTCAACACTGTTGCCTTGGTGATTTCCATGGTGATTGCTGAAGTCACAAAGCCTGCATTTGGAGGAGGCAGTTAGGATCCCCGGTCCCCTTTCTATGTGGGCTGAGGTGTATTATTAGCTGCCTGGCACACTGCCTGTCCTTCTTCCTCCTGTTGTGTCCAACCCAGCCACATAACACACTGTATCTACCGGAGATGAGTTTAGCTTTACAGAGCTGTAACTGAGGATCACTGGCTGATAAGATAACATTGATTTGATTCCACACGGGCGGGATGACAGAATGCATTGTCCTGTGTGTGTGTGTGTGTGTGTGTGTGTGTGTGTGTGTGTGTGTGTGTGTGTGTGTGTGTGTGTGTGTGTGTGTGTGTGTGTGTGTGTGTGTGTGTGTGTGTGTGTGTGTGTGTGTGTGTGTGTGTGTGTGTGTGTGTGTGTGTGTGTGTGTGTGTGTGTGTGTGTGTGTGTGAGCGTACGTGGGTGAGCGTGGGTGGGTGCGTGTGTGGGTGCGTGGGTGCGTGCGTTCGTGAGTGGGTGCGTGAGTGGGTGCGTTCGTGGGTGCGTGTCTGTGTGCGTTATATGAGAGAGAGATATTCCTCTCTTCCAGTGGTTGTTTTATGATTGTTCCGCTCCACTTCGACAGGGACCTCCTCTGGAGCTGAATGCGGATGGCATGGAGCTCTGCTCTAACAGAACATAAGTGTCACGCTGCTGTAGAGATCAAGAGAGCTGGGAGCTTGGACTGTCACCTGCCATTCATTTCCCCTGGGCAGTAAGCCTGGGTGGATGGATGACTCAGAGCCAGTAGGGATGGTATCAGTAGCACTGACAGAAAAGACCCTGACACTACAGGATGAGATATTCTAGTCACTGCTGTCTGTTTGTGTAGACAGCTCTCAAATGGCACTTTTGTATTCCTTATACAGTGCATTACTTTTGATCAGACCAGTGTAATAACATAATCAAATAGAACAAAGTTAATTATAGGATCTCTGTAGGTACAACCAAGTAGTGCACTAGTGAATAAGGTATCAGCAGCCTCTGTGTTGCACTTGCAGTGATGCAGAGTGAAGAGGTTGTGGGGATGCATCAGACTAACAGCAGGGGACCTTGGCAGCACATCATTTCACTTCGTCACCAATGTGCCACTGGCTCTTGTCTGTTCAGAGCTCTCTCTCATTCCCTCCATCTCAATCCCTCTCTCCTTTCTTATTTCTCTCTGTCCCGTTATTCCCCTGCTCTTCCTCTACCCCTCTCTCTCTGTCTTTCCCAGAGTGACCTGGCACAAGACATGCATTCTGTCAGGTGTAAAGACAATTGGCTCCCAGCCCAGATGCAGTACAAACAACAAAGAAACAAAAACCTCACCCAGCCACAGAAAATACATGATGTACTCTACTATATGCCAAGTCATGTGACATATACATTGCCTTTGGAAAGTATTCAGACCCCTTGACTTTTTTTACACATGTTGTTACGTTTACAGCCCTATTCTAAAAAGTGTTATTGTTTTTCGCCATCATCAATCTACACACAATACCCCGTAATAACAAAGCAAAAACAGTTTTTTAGAAATGTTTGCTAATTTATAAGAAAAAAAATGAAATATCACATGTACATAAGTATTCAGACCATTTATTCAGTACTTTGTTGAAGCACCATTGGCAGCAGTTACTGCCTCGAGTCTTCTTGGGTATGATGCTACAACCTCGGCACAAGTGTATTTGGGAAGTTTCTCCCATTCTTCTCTGCAGATCCTCTCAAGCTCTATCAGGTTGGATGTGGAATGTTGCTGCACAGCTATTTTCAGGTCTCTCCAGAGATGTTCGATCGGGTTCAAGTGCGTGCTCTGGCTGGGCCACTCAAGGACATTCAGACACTTGTGCCGAAGCCACTCTTGCATTGTCTTGGCTGTGTGCTTAGGGTCGTTGTTCTGTTGGAAGGTGAACCTTCACCAAAGACTGAGGTCCTGAGCGGTCTGGAGCAGGTTTTCATCAAGGATCTCTCTGTACTTTGCTCTGTTCATCTTTGCCTCGATCCTGGCTAGTCTCCCAGTCCCTGCCACTGAAAAACATCCCCACAGCATGACGTTGCCACCACCATGCTTCATCGTAGGGAACGGTGCCAGGTTTCCTCCAAACGAGACACTTGGCATTCAGGCAAAAGAGTTCAATCTTGGATACATCATCACCAGAGAATCTTGTTTTTCATGGTCTGAGAGTCTTTAGGTGCCTTTTGACAAACTCCAAGTGGGCTGGCATGTGCCTCTTACTGAGGAGTGGCTTCCGTCACGCCACTCTTCCATATATGCCTGATTGATGGAGTGCTGCAGAGATGGTTGTCCTTGTGGAAGGATCTCCCATCTCCACAGAGGAACTCTAGAGCTCTGTCAGAGTGACCATCGGGTTCTGGGGCACCCCCCTGACCAAGGCCCTTCTCCCCCGGTTGCTCAGTTTGGCTTGGTGGCCAGCTCTAGGAAGAGTCTTGGTAGTTCCAAACTTCTTCCATTTAATGATGGTGACCAATGTGTTCTTGGGGACCTTCAATGCTGCAGAAATGTTTTGGTATCCTTCCCCAGATCTGTGCCTTGACACAATCCTGTCTCAGAGCTCTACGGACTATTCCTTTGGCCACATGGCTTGGTTTTTGCTCTGACATGCACTGTCAACTGTGGGACCTTATATAGACAGGTGTGTGACTTTCCAAATCATGTCCAATCAAAAGTTGTAGAAAAGTCTTGGGGATGATCAATGGAAACAGAATGGCCCTGAGCTTAATTTCGAGTCTCACAGCAAAGGATCTGAACATTTATGAAAATAAGGTATTTTTGTTTTAGTTTTTTATACACTTGCAAAAAAAAAAATCTGCTTTTGCTTTGTCATTATTGGGTATTGTGTGTAGATTGGTGATGATTATTCTTTATTTAATCCAATTCAGAATAAGGCTGTAATGTAACATAATGTGGAAAAGGTCAAGGGGTCTGAATACTTTCCGAAGGCACCGTACACCACAATACTGCTAATATTCCACTTTAATTTGGGATGAGTGATCTTTAATCAACTAAAACCCTTTTTCAGGGTCATTCCCCTGTACCTGGGCCAACCCTTTAAAGTGTCTCTTAATATCAGTAGTGCATTTTGTAAATGGGGGATGTTGACCTTGTCGCCCTGGTAAAAGTAGCTGATGAAAGCTCCATCTCTCCTCCACCTCTCCTCTGGCCTCTGTCGCATTCTGTCTATCCTCACTCGGCTCCTCCACTGACAGTGTGTGTTTCTGAGTCAGACAGCAACGACTGCAGCTCTTGGAGCTATCTCACCCAATGGAAATGTCAGCCAATATCTCAGATTCTCATCCCAAAATGGCAGCACCTTGGACCAGGCAGACGGCCTGCAAAGCTGAGAAGCTGTAGCTGTCTGACATTTCACAGGCCAGGGTCAGAGAGAGAGAGAGAGAGAGAGAATGCATGAAGCTGGATCTTCAAAAGGTGTCTGAGGATGTGTCCAAATGACACCATATTCTTTTTATATTGCACTACTTTTTGACCAGGGTTCATAGGGCTCTGGTCAAATGTTGTGCACTATATAAGGAATATGGTGCCATTTGGGTTGGTTTTACTTTTAGCAATACTGCAGACTGAGGTAACCAGGGCTGAAAGGGGAGCTAGCCGGTCGTCCGTTCTATCACCTGTGTAAATCTCATGCTCCATGAACTAATGTCTGTCTCTGTTCACTGCTTAGGTGAAAGCTCATCTGGGTGTCTCGGGTGGATTCTGCTGTAGCACTAAACAAGACCAACTTCTCCTCTCTGCCTCCACTTTTAATTATCTGCCTCCCTAAGCTCTCTCTCACACACAGAAACACACACACACAGGTACACACACACACACACACACTCTCTCTCTCTCTCTCTCTCCCTCTCTTTGTAGGGATTATTCTAATATTTCACTGGCTATGTGTTGCATCAGCAGGAATTACATTTTGGGGCTCTGTTACATGTTTCCTCCTTGACAAGCCGTTAGGCGGAAAGCCTCCCTCTGAGTCTAGCTGCTAGTAGAACAGACACACAGACACACACCAGCTAATGAAATGCTGCTTATCCATATTTAATGAGGATTTATCACAGACCGTTTGACCTAGTATTGCTGTAGAGGAGTTGTGAGGAACCAGGCTATTCAGAATGGATCATGGTCTCAAGTTGAGTTGAGTCCTTCATGGATCATTCATGCACGGGAGCGTGCACGGACGCACTCACGCACGCAGACACAAACTCCCACACCTTCACACACCTGCTTTCCCACAAACCTGCACACTCAAATACTCTCTCTCCCATACTCTCTCTCTCTCTCTCTCTCTCTCTCTCTCTCTCTCTCTCTCTCTCTCTCTCTCTCTCTCTCTCTCTCTCTCTCTCTCTCTCTCTCTCTCTCTCTCTCTCTCTCTCTCTCTCTCTCTCTCTCTCTCTCTCTCTCTCACACACACCCCTACACACAATGTCTCGATCTACCCCTTCTATTACCCTTTCCATGAGGCATCATCATCACCATAGAAACTCCTCTGTGGCGTTACTGGCGAGCCTCTATCTCTCAGGTGTAGGGCAGATACCCATGGCAGATACCCATGGGGCTGGAGTTCTGTATCCCATTTTCCCTTCTGAATTATCATCTCACACAGACAGACAGACACACAGACAGTCAGGCAGGCACACAGACAGCCATACACACTCACGACTCCCCCTACCCCGCCCTGATACACACACACACACATAAATCCCCCAGGATATTCTGTAGATGGTCAGTAGATTAGAACTACCTGCGTGCAGAGTGCAAGGTCAGCAGTGTTAATTCTGCCTCATGAGCAAAAAACAACATGTTTATTTTCCCAGCCTTCTGGGCTAGTGAGCCTGACTGGGCTCAGTCCCACCCTATAGGCAGTAGGGAGATGTGAGTCACTGTTGTCAGGTAAGAAATGGAGGGATGGGAGATGAAGAGGAAGGAAAGGGGAAAGAAAAAGTGTAGTAAACCACGAGATGAGTTCATCAGAACAGCTAATAATACTGTATTTAGAGCATCAGAGTAGACAGTGCCATAGACACTAAATGGTTCCCAATGACATGACGTGGGGATGAGAAACAGACCATACAGTATGTGACACTGGGATCAGCTGTACTCCTTAGCACATTGGCACAACCCCCCTCTTGGGTTGTGCCGTGGCGGAGATCTTTGTGGGCTATACTCGGCCTTGTCTCAGGATGGAAAGTTGATGGTTGAAGATATCCCTCTAGTGGTGTGGGGGCTGTGCTTTGGCAAAGTGGGTGGGGTTATATCCTGCCTGTTCGGCCCTGTCCGGGGGATATCGTTGTACGGGGCCACAGTGTCTCCTGACCCCTCCTGTCTCAGCATCCAGTATTTATGCTGCAGTAGTTTATGTGTCGGGGGGCTGGAGTCAGTCTGTTATATCTGGAGTATTTATCTTGTCTTATCCTTGTCCTGTCTGAATTTAAGTATGCTCTCTCTAATTCTTTCTCTCTTTTTCTCTCTTTCTCTCTCTCGGAGGACCTGAGCCCTAGGATCATGCCTCAGAACTACCTGGCCTGGCGACTCCTTGCTGTCCCCAGTCCACCTGGCCGTGCTGCTGCTCCAGTTTCAATTGTTCTGCCTGCGGCTATGGAACCCTGACCTGTTCACCGGACGTGCTACCTGTCCCAGAACTGCTGTTTTCAACTCTCTAGAGACAGCAGGAGCGGTAGAGATCTTCTGAATGATCGGCTATGAAAAGCCAACTGACATTTACTCCTGAGGTGCTGACCTGTTGCACCCTCTTCAACCACTGTGATTATTACTATTTGACCCTGCTGGTCATCTATGAACATTTGAACATCTTGGCCATGTTCTGTTATAATCTCCACCCGGCACAGCCAGAAGAGGACTGGTCACAGCTCATAGCCTGGTGCCTCTCTATGTTTCTTCATAGGTTCTGGCCTTTCTAGGGAGTTTTTCCTAGCCGCCGTGCTTCTGCACCTACATTGCTTGCTGTTTGGGGTTTTAGGCTGGGTTTCTGTACAGCACTTTGTGACATCAGCTGGTGTAAGAAGGGCTTTATAAATAAATACATTTGATTGATTGTCCCTCCATGTCTAAGAACCACAGATGTATGAATAAATTAAAAAAATCTAGTGGCCCTTGACGTACGTGGTTCTTATGAGAGGAGTGCACTGTATCAGAATCACATGATGTGTTGTTGGTCAGGCGATTGATGTGGCCATAGATAACAGCTGAGAGCAGAGCAGACAAACCCACTCCAACCCAGTGAATAGCAGGGGAAATAGTTCCCTATGGATGACGGAGACAGCACTGGAGCACAATGCGAACCGTATAGGACCTCACACAGACTGCATTGTGTATGTGGAAGAATTTGTACTGAAGGAGCAAACTAAGAACTGGGGGAGTGCTTACAGTGGCTTGCGAAAGTATTCACCCCCCTTGCCATTTTTTCTATTTTGCTGTCTTACAACCTGGAATTAAAATTTTGAAGATTCAAAATATTTTTTATTGTGAAACAGACACGAAATAAGACATAACAACTGAAAACTTGAGAGTGCATAACTATTCACCCCCCAAAATCAATACTTTGCAGAGGCACCTTTTGCAGCAATTACAACTGCAAGACTCATGGGGTATGTCTCTATAAGCTTGGCACGTCTGGGATTTTTGCCCGTTCTTTAAAGCAAACCTGCTCCAGCTAATTCAAGTTGGATGGGTTCCACTGGTGTACAGCAATTTTTAAGTCAAACCACAGATTCTCAATTGGATTGAGGTCTGGGCTTGGACTAGGCCATTCCAATACATTGAAGTGTTTCCCCTTAAACAACTCGAGTGTTGCTTTAGCAGTCTGCTTAGGGTCATTGGCCTGCTGGAAGGTGAACCTCTCAAATCTCTGGAAGACTGAAACAGGTTTCCCTCAAGAATTTCCCTGTATTTAGTGCCATCCTTCAACTCTGACCAGTTTCCCAGTCCCTGCCGATGAAAAACACCCCCACAGCATGATGCTGCCACCACCATGCTTAACTGTGGTGATACTGTTCTAGGGGTGATGAGAGGTATTGGGTTTGCGCCAGACATAGCATTTTGCTTGATGGCCAAAAAGCTCAATTTTAGTGTTATCTGACCAGAGTACCTTCTTCCATATGTTTGGGGAGTCTCCCACAGGCCTTTTGGCGAATACCAAACGTGTTTGCCTATTTTATTCTTAAAGCAATGGCTTTTTTCTGGCCACTCTTCCGTAAAGCCCCGCTCTGTGGAGTGTACGGCTTAAATTGGTCCTATGGACAGATACCCCAATCTCCGCTGTGGAGCTTTGCAGCTCCTTCAGGGTTATCTTTGGTCTCTTCGTTGCCTCTCTGATTAATGCCCTCCTTTGGTGTTTTGGTGGACGGTCCTCTCTTGGCAGGTTTGTTGTGGTGCCATATTCTTTCCATTTTTTCAGTAATGGATTTAATGGTGCTCCGTGGGATGTTCAAAGGTTCAGATATTTATTTAAAAGCCAACCCTGATCTGTACTTCTCCACAACTTTGTCCCTGACCTGTTTGGAGAGCTCCTTGGTCTTCATGGTGCCGCTTGCTTGGTGGTGCCCCTTGCTTAGTGGTGTTGCAGACTCTGGGGCCTTTCAGAACAGGTGTATACAGTGGGGAGAACAAGTATTTTATTCCTGATGTCCTTACACAGCTCTCTGGTCTTGGCCATTGTGGAGAGGTTGGAGTCTGTTTGATTGAGTGTGTGGAAAGGTGTCTTTTATACAGGTAACGAATTCATACAGGTGCAGTTAATACAGATAATGAGTGGAGATCAGGAGGGCTTCTTAAAGAAAAACTAACAGGTATGTGAGAGACGGAATTCTTGCTGGTTGGTAGGTGATCAAATACTTATGTCATGCAATAAAATGCAAATTAATTACTTAAAAATCATACAATGTGATTTTCTGGATTTTTGTTTTAGATTCCGTCTCTCACAGTTGAAGTGTACCTATGATATAAATTACAGAATTCTACATGCTTTGTAAGTAGGAAAACCTGCAAAATCGGCAGTGTATCAAATACTTGTTCTCCCCACTGTATATACTGAGCTCATGTGACAGATCATGTGACACTTAGATTGCACACAGTTGGACTTTATTTAACTAATTATGTGACTTCTGAAGGCAATTGGTTGCACCAGATCTTATTTAGGGGCTTCATAGCAAAGGGGGTGAATACATATCCATGCACCACTTTTCCATTTTTAATTTTTTTGAATTTTTTGAAACACTTCAAAATTCACTTCAGCAATTTGGACTATTTTGTGTATGTCCATTATATGAAATCCAAATAAAAATGTATTTAAATTACAGGTTTTAATGCAACAAAATAGGAAAAACGCCAAGTGGGGTGAATACGTTTGCAAGGCGCTGTATGTCACACACAGAGCCCCGAGTGGCAAGAGAGAAAGCTGAAAGGACAGCTTTAGATCGTACTCTCAGACATCTCAGACCATAATACGATAATATCTGATTCACATGTGGATTATGGGCACAACTGAACCGCTTCGTATGATTCTGATACTGTCATAACCATCCAATTTAGTGACAGGTCGAACATTTCCTCGTCGTACATACTGTATGCTTTTAGTAGCAAATTAGCAGCGTTTTCAAGCAGTGTTTAAAAGACAACAGAGTGCTCTCTGCAGTAGCCACAGTTTGTCCCCCTACACTACAATACAGTATCTAACCTTGGATGATCTGAAAGACAAGGGCGGTGACATACGTCATTCTGAGTCACATGCCCTGAAGGAACAATGGCTTCTGTGTGACAGTGTGGCCGCAGTGTGTTTCCTGAGTGGGGCGACAAGAGTGGGAGACAGAGGTCCAAATGAACCAGCCGGCCGGACCTGTATCCTAGCAAGCAAATACACAGAGGCGGGCATAGTGACACGCACACATACAGTGACGGGCACACACACACACGTTGAAATACACACACATACACAAATACACACACATACACACAAAAAGGAAGGAAGTTGGTACCACTGGCACAAGCTTTCTCAGTCACTGCAGACCCGACGTTCTCTTAAAACCCTTTCAGCTCTCTCTCTCTATTCAACCCACACACCCTGACAGGCATTGTCTACTTGACATGGTAATGAATGAAGGGTCGACCAGGGGTTAAATCAGGAAGGAACGGAGAGGGTAGCTGGGAAGGGAAACTGATTTCACCCACCTGAAGACGGGAGGCAGCACACTCTAGTCTACAGTAGGAATTTGTGATCTTTTAAAGACACAACTTAATTGAGAGGACTCATTAGATCATTAAAACAATTCCAATTGAACCCCTGGAAAACAGAAATGACTACTAGATATTCTCATTTACAGAACATAATAATGAGAGTACTGTGGGGAGCTCGAGAGGCCAGAGCTATGTTCAGTTGATCTGACATGAGCAAGGCTCTATATTTTCTAATAGACCACAGAAGTGCCTCCCTCCTTTCTCCATCCTTTAACAGTGATTACCGCTAGCTCACTGATGATGCCCATTTAGCTGCATTATGCTCAATGGAATCATGCAACTCTGCTGACACACAGTATGTTCCCCAATATGTTCCCTCTCACTGCTGAAGGTTATAGATGTGATGCAGCATTGTACAGTAGTTACAGATGTTGGCTCTTAATTTGACCAGTATTGTCGCAGAAAAAATATTCCTACAGGATTGTAATGTTTATGTTGCTTGATTGGGGGTTAGGCTGGTATCTGGCAAAAAGTAGGCTACATTTACATTTACATTTACATTTAAGTCATTTAGCAGACGCTCTTATCCAGAGCGACTTACAAAACATGAAAAGTACAATACTGTTAATATAACCGTGTGTTGGCTTGGGTTTTCAGTGTTATGTAAATGTATGTAAATCCTCACCAACAAAAGAGTGATCAAATTACGATCCTGTATCTGTATCAGGACAGATTCTACATAGTCATTATGAACCTCATAACTCAGTGGTTTTTGACCTGAGGACTATCAACAAGGGCACTTGGAGGGATTCATAAGAACATATAGGCCTAATGATCAGTTACACATGTTGAGATTGGTTTGGCTAAAGATAATGAACGGATATTTGGTGGCATTTACTATCCATTGGTTTATTCTGTTTGGAATATTTTAAATATGCACATCTGCTACAGTCAGTGACGGTAGTTATCCATGTTGATGTGTAAATGTTTGTCGAAAATGTATTAAGGTTAGGGGTAAGTTAAGGCATTAACTCCTAAATCTTACGGTTAGGCATAAACTCCGAATGGTTAAGGTTTGGGATAAGCTGGGATAGGCTTAAAACGATGGATATCGAACATGCAACCAGAGGCAGATGCTTACGCCCATCCACCATCCCCGTCCACAATGCTTAGCAAAACCTATTTGAAGGAAACGGAGCTCACTGGCCAGTTTCTACTTCATCTCCCGAATTTCTCAGATAAGGATGTATGTTGAATACTGACTTGTATTAAGGGACAGTGTTTATTAGGTGTTAATGATTCTGGGAGTGTCAGGTTTAAGTATGTATGCCTCCTAATCATTGTTCAGGCAAGATACTTGTGAAACAGCATGTGTCGGAGACTATAGCTATGCTCAGCTGAGTGAGTGCCAGGCCTGTTTTAGGCTATTCTAGGTGAAAGAGGGAATGACGGCCATTAGTGTCACGAATATTACCGAAGGTGACTCCCCTTCTTGTTCAGGTGGCGCTCGGCGGTCGTCGTCGCCGGTCTACTAGCTATCACCGATCCGTTGTTCTGTGTTCCTTTGGTTTTGTCTGATTGGTATCACCTGTTTCTTGTTTGGTTGTTAGGGTGGGGTTATATAAGGTTGTTCAGCCCGCTTCTATTTCGTGCGGGCTTGTTCGTCTGTTTTTATTTCTGTTCTTGTTTGTTTTACTACTTTTGTTCATGTATTTTTTCCTGGACATTAAAGCGTGTTTTTCCCACATCCTTTTGCTCTCTGCGCCTGACTCCACACCTCTTCACATATTTTACGTAACAATTAGCTCTTCTATTTACCTCTATTTATTTAACTAGGCAAGTCAGTTAAGAACAAATTCTTATTTTCAATGACGGCCTAGGAACAGTGGGTTAACTGCCTGTTCAGGGGCAGAATGACAGATTTGTACCTTGTCAGCTCAGGGATTTGAACTTGCAACCTTTCGGTTCTAGTCCAACACTAGGCTACCCTGCCGCAGCAAAGGCTATTTATTACAGATGACTATCTGATTATTATACTTTAGTTTAGAGGATGATTCATCTGATTGTTCCAGTGAAGTTCGAGTTGGAATATTCTGGCATTGCATTTTACAGCTGAGTGATCAGGGATGTTCGAAAAAGGTCAGATCCCTGTGGGGCAGTCCTGTGTATCTGTCTCCCTAGGACTGAGTGGGATGAAGCTGCTCCTAAATGTAGATCTCAGGTCAGTTCTGTCTTTTATTTATTTTGGTTGATGTTGGTGGTGAGGAAGTCTATGCTGATCCTAGATCTGTGTTTACAGGGATGCTCGGAGAGAGGAGGAGCTTGCAGACCAAGAACATTGACCTCACAAGCAAGAACACTGCAAAATCATGTAATTACTTTCATGGAGTAACATATCCTTCATTGTGTTGTTGTTTCTATGACATGAGTTGTTGCTAAAAATACATGTTGCTGATAACATGCACGTCTACATTGATGGTTTGCTGCTTCCTTGAAATCTGTTGAGGTTAGGGATGTTAACCGTGTGCAACGGGTGCAACGGGTGGTCGTTTCGGAATGATCTCCACCTCGGTAATTACATGGTAATGTCTTCAATCTCGCTGCACTTATGGAGAGCTACTACATTCATATTTCTGTCGTTACCATAGTAACCGAAAGGTCTTTGCTGAGTATCTTTCAGAACAAAATGGGAAAAGTCTTATCTTCCATCATCAGATATGCTTAAAGAGCACTAACTGAGGGATGGTGTGTGTGTGTGTGTGTGTGTGTGTGTGTGTGTGTGTGTGTGTGTGTGTGTGTGTGTGTGTGTGTGTGTGTGTGTGTGTGTGTGTGTGTGTGTGTGTGTGTGTGTGTGTGTGTGTGTGTGTGTGTGTGTGTGTGTGTGTGTGTGTGTGTGTGTGTGTGTGTGTGTGTGTGTGTGTGTGTGTGTGTGTGTGTGTGTGTGTGTGTGGGCTGATGTGCTGGTAGGTAGGAGAGAAAGAATTCTCGCCTGGGGAGTTGGCTGTTGCTAGGTGGAGGCTGAAGCAGTACAGAGAGATACGGTGTCTCTTATAACATTGTATAACACTGTAGCTTGCCAACGCCCACTCAGACACCCTCAGTCAGTCTGGAGAAGTAAACCAACCCATACAGACTAGAGAAACCCACATAGACTGGAGAGATAATGATGAGAAATAAAGAGCATCTGGACAACAAAGGGCCAGCTAAAGGAGGCCAATGCCCTGAGCCTCCTACTGTGTGAGTCATCAGAGCCCTGCTCTCTCTGTTCCTGGGGGGGGCTACACACTCACTCACTCACTCACACACACACACACACACACACACACAGAGGGAGTTCACCATGGCAACAGGGCGATCAGGGCAGCGGGAAGTCATCTCAGTCTGACACAGGTGTGAGAACAGATAACGTACACTTGACCAGATATTTAGAAGAGATGGTTACTGGGGTGTTTTCCTCTCCGACTCCTGTACTGTAAACTGCATCCACCTAAAGATGTAATGATAGCCTAAACCCCTGAATAAGTGTGTGCACAGTACGTGTTAGTTTGAATACATACACAAACGAAGTACACATACACACTGTCACGTTCTGACCTTAGTTCCTTTTTTATGTCTTTGTGTTAGGTTGGTCAGGGCGTGAGTTGGGGTGGGTAGTCTATGTCCTTTTTTCTATGTTATATTTCTGTGTTTGGCCTAGTATGGTTCTCAATCAGAGGCAGGTGTTGTTCGTTGTCTCTGATTGAGAATCATACTTAGGTAGCCTGTTTTCCCCATTTTTGGTTGTGGGTGTTTAATTTCTGTTTAGTGTCTGTTCACCAGGCAGAACTGTTTCGTTTTCTCTTCGTTATTATTTTGTGTAGTGTTCAGTTTGTTCAATTAAAACATGACGAACGCTTACCACGCTGCATCTTGGTCCTCACCTTCTTCCACCAACAGCTGTTACACACACACAGTACAAGACCGTCAGCATATTTGCATTTCTCGTTCCAAAAACGACTCAATGTCCTGATTGCACAGCCTCAGTCACCCCAGCCGAGGCAGACTAGCTTGTTTCCTGACAGAGAAATAATGATAGAATGCAGCTATTACTATAACAGAATGAGTCAGAGAGAGGGAGGGAGAGAGAGAGATGGATATGTACAGTTGAAGTCAGAAGTTCACATACAATTAGGTTAGGGTCATTAAAACTTGTTTTTCAACTTCTCCACAACTTTCTGCAAAAAGTATGATCTTTGTCCCCATATGCAGTTGCAAACCGCAGTCTGGCTTTTTTAATGCGGTTTTATGAGCAGTGGCTTCTTATTGCTGAGCTTCCTTTCAGGTTATGTCAATATAGGACTCGTTTTACTGGCTTCCAGTTGAAGCTCGCATCCGCTACAAGACCATGGTGCTTGCCTACGGAGCTGTGAGGGGAACGGCACCTCAGTACCTCCAGGCTCTGATCAGGCCCTACACCCAAACAAGGGCACTGCGTTCATCCACCTCTGGCCTGCTCGCCTCCCTACCACTGAGGAAGTACAGTTCCCGCTCAGCCCAGTCAAAACTGTTCGCTGCTCTGGCCCCCCAATGGTGGAACAAACTCCCTCACGACGCCAGGACAGCGGAGTCAATCACCACCTTCCGGAGACACCTGAAACCCCACCTCTTTAAGGAATACCTAGGATAGTATAAGTAATCCCTCTCACCCCCCCCTTTAAGATTTAGATGCACTATTGTAAAGTGACTGTTCCACTGGATGTCATAAGGTGAATGCACCAATTTGTAAGTCGCTCTGGATAAGAGCGTCTGCTAAATGACTTAAATGTAAATGTCTTAAATGTACTGTGGATATAGATACTTTTGTACCCGTTTCCTCCAGCATCTTCACAGGGTCCTCTGCTGTTTTTCTGGGATTGATTTGCAAGTACGTTCATCTCTAGGAGACAGAACGCGTCTCCTTCCTGAGCAATACGACGGCTGCGTGGTCCCATGGTGTTTATACTTACGTACTATTTTGTGTACAGATGAACGTGGTACCTTCAGGCGTTTGGAAATTGCTCCCAATGATGAACCAGACCTGTGGAGGTCTACAATTTGTTTTCTGAGGTCTTGGCTAATTTATTTTGATTTTCCCATGATGTCAAGCAAAGAGGCACTGAGTATGAACGTCAGCCTTGAACAAATCCACAGGTACACCTCCAATTGACTCAAATGATATCTATTAGCCTATCAGAAGCTTCTAAAGCCATGACATCATTTTCTGGAATTCTGGAAAGGCACAGTCTACTTAGTGTATGTAAACATCTGACCCACTGGAATTGTGATACAGTGAAGTATAAGTGAAATCTGTCTGGAAACAATTGTTGGAAAAATTACAAAGTAGATGTCCGAACCGAATTGCCAAAACTATAGTTTGTTAACAAGAAATGTGTGGAGTGGTTGTAAAACGAGTTTTAATGACTCCAACCTAAGTGTATGTAAACTTCTGATTTCAACTGTATATATATATATAGAGAGAGAGAGATATTATATTATATTATTTAGTATATTATCTACTTCACTTGCTGTGGCAATGTTAACATAGGTTTCCCATGAAAATAAAGCCCCTTGAATTTAATTTGAATTGACAGACAGACAGACAGACAGACAGACAGACAGACAGACAGACAGACAGACAGACAGACAGACAGACAGACAGACAGACAGACAGACAGACAGACAGACAGACAGACAGACAGACAGACAGACAGACAGACAGACAGACAGACAGACAGACAGACAGACAGACAGACAGACAGACAGACAGACAGACAGGGAAACTGAGAGATAAAGATGTGGGTCAGTGTCTAATAGGCCAGAAACACATTAAGTCCAGGCCAGTCAATAACTACATTCCTCTGGCCAAAGCCCACTGAACGTCATCGCGTTGCACCTGATCTGTCACGACTTCTTGCGTTTTGATTCATCCTGTTGTGTGTAATGTCGATGCCTCTCCCTTGTTCGGGCGGTGCTCGTTGTGTGTAATGCGGTCGATTCATCCTGTTGTGTGTAATGTGTTGATGCTGTCGTCATCCTGTTGTGTGTAGTCGTCTAGCCATCATTGACCCATTTTTCATTTTCCATTGGTTTTGTCTTGTCTCCCTACACACCTGGCTCCAATCCCATTCATTACCTGTTGTGTATTTAACCCTCTGTTTCCCCTCATGTCCTTGTCAGAGATGGTTTGTTTTTCATGTTCGTGAAGGTTGTATTGTTGATGTGCGTTTTGATTCATCCTGTTGTGTGTACGGTCCTCATACCCACTTTGCTTTTATTATGTACTATGGTTTTGGAGCTGTGTTTTTGTTAAGTTATTAAACTACTCCATTGATACCAAGTATCGATTCTCCTGCGCCCGACTTCCCTGCCACCTATACACATGACGTGACACGATCTGCATAGCTGATTAATCAATTACTATTACAGTCCATTGCGGTACTGTTTGTCTTTGTGATATGCCAGGGGATTACATGTTTGTTTTGATTCATCCTGTTGTGTGTAATGTGTTGATGCTGTCGTTTTGATTCATCCTGTTGTGTGTAATGTGTTGATGCTGTCGTTTTGATTCATCCTGTTGTGTGTAATGTGTTGATGCTGTCGTTTTGATTCATCCTGTTGTGTGTAATGTGTTGATGCTGTCGTTTTGATTCATCCTGTTGTGTGTAATGTGTTGATGCTGTCGTTTTGATTCATCCTGTTGTGTGTAATGTGTTGATGCTGTCGTTTTGATTCATCCTGTTGTGTGTAATGTGTTGATGCTGTCGTTTTGATTCATCCTGTTGTGTGTAATGCTGTTGATTCATCCTGCTGTCTGTTTTTTGATTCATCCTGTTGTGTGTAATGTGTTGATGCTGTCGTTTTGATTCATCCTGTTGTAATGTGTTGATGCTGTCGTTTTGATTCATCCTGTTGATGTAATGTGTTGATGCTGTTTTGATTCATCCTGTCGTGTAATGTGTTGATGCTGTCGTTTTGATTCATCCTGTCGTGTGTAATGTGTTGATGCTGTCGTTTTGATTCATCCTGTCGTGTGTAATGTGTTGATGCTGTCGTTTTGATTCATCCTGTCGTGTGTAATGTGTTGATGCTGTCGTTTTGATTCATCCTGTCGTGTGTAATGTGTTGATGCTGTCGTTTTGATTCATCCTGTCGTGTGTAATGTGTTGATGCTGTCGTTTTGATTCATCCTGTTGTGTGTAATGTGTTGATGCTGTCGTTTTGATTCATCCTGTTGTGTGTAATGTGTTGATGCTGTCGTTTTGATTCATCCTGTTGTGTGTAATGTGTTGATGCTGTCGTTTTGATTCATCCTGTTGTGTTGATGCTGTCGTTTTGATTCATGTGTTGATGCTGTCGTTTTGATTCATCCTGTTGTGTGTAATGTGTTGATGCTGTCGTTTTGATTCATCCTGTCGTGTGTAATGTGTTGATGCTGTTGTTTTGATTCATCCTGTCGTGTGTAATGTGTTGATGCTGTCGTTTTGATTCATCCTGTTGTGTGTAATGTGTTGATGCTGTCGTTTTGATTCATCCTGTTGTGTGTAATGTGTTGATGCTGTCGTTTGATTCATCCTGTCGTGTGTAATGTGTTGATGCTGTCGTTTTGATTCATCCTGTTGTGTGTAATGTGTTGATGCTGTCGTTTTGATTCATCCTGTTGTGTGTAATGTGTTGATGCTGTCGTTTTGATTCATCCTGTCGTGTGTAATGTGTTGATGCTGTCGTTTTGATTCATCCTGTCGTGTGTAATGTAATGTGTTGATGCTGTCGTTTTGATTCATCCTGTTGTGTGTAATGTGTTGATGCTGTCGTTTTGATTCATCCTGTTGTGTGTAATGTGTTGATGCTGTCGTTTTGATTCATCCTGTCGTTTTGATTCATCCTGTCGTGTGTAATGTGTTGATGCTGTCGTGTGTAATGTGTTGATGCTGTCGTTTTGATTCATCCTGTTGTGTGTAATGTGTTGATGCTGTCATCCTGTTTTGTAATTCATCCTTTTGTTCATCCTGTGTAATGTGTTGATGCTGTCGTTTTGATTCATCCTGTTGTGTGTAATGTGTTGATGCTGTCGTTTTGATTCATCCTGTTGTGTGTAATGTGTTGATGCTGTCGTTTTGATTCATCCTGTCGTGTGTAATGTGTTGATGCTGTCGTTTTGATTCATCCTGTCGTGTGTAATGTGTTGATGCTGTCGTTTTGATTCATCCTGTCGTGTGTAATGTGTTGATGCTGTCGTTTTGATTCATCCTGTCGTGTGTAATGTGTTGATGCTGTCGTTTTGCTTCCCGTTGTTTTGAATTGTGTGTTCACGTTCACAGGGCTCCCTTGAGAATGAGACCCTGGTCTCAATGGTGACCCCCTGTCTAAATCAAAGTGTTTAACTATATTGTACACATGAGTGAATATGGATTCAGGTTGCAGTATCAGGACAAACGATCGTGGATAAGAAAAAGGCAGTGACAACTCTGAAGTGGAGAAATTGTGTTCCGTCGGACGGCAGGGGAGGAGATGTGGGAGGGAGGAGTATAGTGTTGAACTATAATAGCCAATGTGACACTGTGCCCTATGGATATTGGATGATAGGAGGATTTGGTGACATGGTATAGTAGAGGTTAGAGATACTGTAGTGTGATGGGGGGGGGGTGACTGTCACTAAGCTCTGACAGAATAAATGTCCCCTGGCAGCTGCTCCTCAAGGTCACCGCACATCAGTGTCCTTCCATCCTTCCATCCTTTCTTCCCTGCTTCCTTGCTTCCCTCCTTCATCCTTCCCTTCCCAGTACTGAACTCTACAATGTGCAGTAGGCTCCAATTGACCTGCCTCTAGCAGGCATCCTGTTCCAAAATACTTGCGGGCGTTGGTACTGTAGATTCAACTTTAGAATTTAATTTCTCACTTCTGGGGCTGCTCAATAATGTATCGTTATTGCAGTGGCAGAACACGAGTCTGGTGAGATGATTTCTACCTTCTTATTTACTAATACATGAGAGAGAGGGAGAGAGAAAGGAGAGGATGTTATCATGGTTAAAGATGGATGGAGACGAAGGTGGGTACACTTGCCTACTGCAGTCCCTACGGAGGAGGAAGCTGCCAACAGCTCTGTTGAGGTCAGGCTCATAGCAAATTAGGATGTTGAGGAAGAGGACCATGAAGCCATTGGCTGACTTGCCAATGGTTTTTATTATTATGTACTATTATGCCTATATATATATACATATATTTGGTTTATGTTTTTTAAATACTATCGCTCTCCCTCTTTCTCTTTTAATGTAGGACAGTGTGGTGGACTGTCGGCTCTCAGACCTTCGTGATGAGGACACTGTAACGGCGTTCGTCTGTTGAAGAAAGAGAGTCGGACTGAAATGCAGCGTGTAGGTTACTCATGACTTTAATGAAAGATATGACGGTACAAGAAATAACTGCAATACTAAAACAACAAACGAAATGTGAAACTAATTACAGGCTATCTGGTGACTACAACACAGAGACAGGTACAAACACCCACGAAATACAAAGTGAACTCAGGCTACCTAAATACGGTTCCCAATCAGAGACAACGATAAGCACCTGACTCTGATTGAGAATCGCCTCAGGCAGCCAAGCCTAACAACACCCCTAATCAGCCGCGATCCCAAATAATACAAACCCCAATATGAATACAACATATAAACCCATGTCACACCCTGGCCTACCCAAACATATAACAAAAACACAAAATACAATGACCAAGGCATGACAGACACTGTAAAAGGAGGCAGGGACAGGAGAGACTGAAGAAAGGGCCAATCACACCGCCAGAGGACACAACTTCACATCCCAGGTGAGCAGAATACGATACACCCGGGTTACAGGACACACACTAACACACACACACAAGACATTGACTGGCAGAGTATCAACATTTGGCTAGCCTGGTACCAGATCTGTTCATCCTATTGTATGATTGAAGTGCTTTGAGAGACTAGTCAAGGACCATGTCATCTCCACCCTACCTGACACCCTAGACCCACTCCAATTTGGTAATTTGCTATACTCCATATGGATGTTGAATAGAATAACCTTATGAAACCAGATTGACCACTGTGCTAACACTGGTTCCACTTTACTTCACCGTAAACGGGTCAGAGTCAGGCAGGTACAGAACGACATGCAGGCTCAGGTTCAGGGCAGGCAAAATGGTCCGAATCGGGGAAACTAGGAAACAATACTTGAGCAAGCAGGGAGATGGGAAAACACGCTGGTAAGTCCTGACAAGACAAGAACAGGCAACAGACAAACAGAGAACACAGGTATAAATACACTGGGGATAATGAGTAAAATCGGCGACACCTGGAGGGGGGTTGAGACAAGCACAGAGGGTGTGACTCAGCCTACCAACACCTGACCCAAACCGCCTCCACACTCATCTTCTTTCTCCCATCTTTCTCCCACGGCCTGCAACGGAACATGCAGTCTCTCCTTCACTGCAGCCGAGGTGAGTAAGACATTTAAACGTGTTAACCCTCGCAAGGCTGCAGGCCCAGACGGCATCCCCAGCCGCGCCCTCCGAGCATGCGCAGACCAGCTGGCCGGTGTGTTTACGGACATATTCAATCAATCCCTATACCAGTCTGCTGTTCCCACATGCTTCAAGAGGGCCACCATTGTTCCTGTTCCCAAGAAAGCTAAGGTAACTGAGCTAAACGACTACCGCCCCGTAGCACTCACTTCCGTCATCATGAAGTGCTTTGAGAGACTAGTCAAGGACCATATCACCTCCACCCTACCTGACACCCTAGACCCACTCCAATTTGCTTACCGCCCAAATAGGTCCACAGACGATGCAATCTCAACCACACTGCACACTGCCCTAACCCACCTGGACAAGAGGAATACCTATGTGAGAATGCTGTTCATCGACTACAGCTCGGCATTCAACACCATAGTACCCTCCAAGCTCGTCATCAAGCTCGAGACCCTGGGTCTCGACCCCGCCCTGTGCAACTGGGTACTGGACTTCCTGACGGGCCGCCCCCAGGTGGTGAGGGTAGGCAACAACATCTCCTCCCCGCTGATCCTCAACACGGGGGCCCCACAAGGGTGCGTTCTGAGCCCTCTCCTGTACTCCCTGTTCACCCACGACTGCGTGGCCACGCACGCCTCCAACTCAATCATCAAGTTTGCGGACGACACAACAGTGGTAGGCTTGATTACCAACAACGACGAGACGGCCTACAGGGAGGAGGTGAGGGCCCTTGGAGTGTGGTGTCAGGAAAATAACCTCACACTCAACGTCAACAAAACTAAGGAGATGATTGTGGACTTCAGGAAACAGCAGAGGGAACACCCCCTATCCACATCGATGGAACAGTAGTGGAGAGGGTAGCTAGTTTTAAGTTCCTCGGCATACACATCACAGACAAACTGAATTGGTCCACTCACACTGACAGCGTCGTGAAGAAGGCGCAGCAGCGCCTATTCAACCTCAGGAGGCTGAAGAAATTCGGCTTGTCACCAAAAGCACTCACAAACTTCTACAGATGCACAATCGAGAGCATCCTGGCGGGCTGTATCACCGCCTGGTACGGCAACTGCTCCGCCCTCAACCGTAAGGCTCTCCAGAGGGTAGTGAGGACTGCACAACGCATCACCGGGGGCAAACTACCTGCCCTCCAGGACACCTACACCACCTGTTGTTACAGGAAGGCCATAAAGATCATCAAGGACATCAACCACCCGAACCACTGCCTGTTCACCCCGCTATCATCCAGAAGGCGAGGTCAGTACAGGTGCATCAAAGCTGGGACCGAGAGACTGAAAAACAGCTTCTATCTCAAGGCCATCAGACTGTTAAACAGCCACCACTAACATTGAGTGGCTGCTGCCAAAACACTGTCATTGACACTGACCCAACTCCAGCCATTTTAATAATGGGAATTGATGGGAAATGATGTAAATATATCACTAGCCACTTTAAACAATGCTACCTTATATAATGTTACTTACCCTACATTATTCATCTCATATGCATATGTATATACTGTACTCTACAACATCGACTGCATCCTTATGTAACACATGTATCACTAGCCACTTTAACTATGCCACTTTGTTTACTTTGTCTACACACTCATCTCATATGTATATACTGTACTCGATACCATCTACTGTATGCTGCTCTGTACCATCACTCATTCATATATCCTTATGTACATGTTCCTTATCCCCTTACACTGTGTATAAGACAGTAGTTTTGGAATTGTTAGTTAGATTACTTGTTGGTTATCACTGCATTGTCGGAACTAGAAGCACAAGCATTTCGCTACCCTCGCATTAACATCTGCTAACCATGTGTATGTGACAAATAAAATTTGATTTGATTTGATTTGATCTTCAACTCCTTTCTGGTCCCCCAGCTTACTCCCCACCACTGGCCCTGCCTCCTACTCCTGTCGGCCAACCAGCCACCGGCTGCACACCCACATCCAGGTCCACCGCAGCTACTCCGAGTTAGCCGACTCTGCCCACCAGAGGCTCCCACCTCAGGTCCTCCAGGACCCTATCCTGCATGTTCCTCACCCTTGTATGTTTTCATTTCCTTATACCATACATTCAGCATGCCAGCCTGCCTGCATGTTTTATTGACTCCCATGTCCTTGGAGATGTAACGAACTTGTAAAGACTAAAATAATGATGGGCTTTGAAAATTGTTCCTGTTATGACTCTGCAGATGCAATTTGAGTTATAAAAGCCAATTATTGTTATTATATGCCTTATTCTTATCATGTTATGTAATTCCGGATACATTTTAATGACATTATCCCTCAGATTAATATTGTATATAATGTTATGGCTCTATGATGGTGATAACTTGCACTTTTCTTTACAGGTTTGAATGACACAATGTATTCCACTAACCTCATTCTTTCAATGAAGTTATTGCTTTATTAATATTATATTATTTGTTTTTCACAAAAAATGCTGGTTTAAAACCATACTAATTTGGGCAAATATTGGATAGAACACACGTTGGGTTATTTTTACTCAGCCAGTTGGGTCCCAAACAACCCATTGTTTCCTGTAAGGTGGGTTGTTGATGCTGGATTTTACACCCGTTTCAAATAGCTGAAAATACAATATTTTTGGTTATGGAAAACATATTCCACATTGGTTTAGATGCTACAATGATTCTCTGCACTATACATTGCTTTTTTTGTCACATAAAGTGAAATAATGTGAACTATTACAATTTTAGCAACCAGGAAATGGTGGAGCTATTTCTGTAAATTGTATATTGCACCGTAGTGGACAGAACACGTTTGTTTATTTTCACCCAGCCAGTTGGGTTGCGTGATTACCCAAATATGGGTTAATTTAACCATCAGTTTGGATATTTCTTACTCTGATGCTGGTTGAGCTAGCATCTGGGTCTTTTTTAAAGTAATTCTTAGGTTACACTCAGGAGGCGTGGCTTATTACAGGTGTGGCTTTTCGCTAAATGTTATTGGCCATCCGTAAGAGTAAATGTCATTCCTGTTCATAATTTTAAGTTTACATACTGATAATTCAAATTTCAATAATAATTGCTTTACCACATTCTTTGATAGTAAGATGATTTATGACTTAATATACCACCTTACTGTATCCCAACAATGGGATTTATGTAATGGTTTTCTTGAGGTGAAGGAGAGGCGGACCAAAGCGCAGCGTGGTTATTTTGATTCATGTTTAATAAAGCACTTCACATGAACAAACTAACAAGAACCGTGAAAACCCAAAACAGCCTTACCTGGTGCAAACACAGAGACAGGAACAATCACCCACAAAACCCAACACCAAACAGGCTACCTAAATATGGTTCCCAATCAGATACCATGACTAACACCTGCCTCTGATTGAGAACCATATCAGGCCAAACATAGAAATAGACAAACTAGACATGTAACATAGAATGCACACTCAGATCACACCCTGACCAAACAAAACATAGAAACATACAAAGCACACTATGGTCAGGGTGTGACAATTTACATAGGCATTTAGGAAACTCAAGACACTTCTGTAAGCGTCATTGAAGCTAAACATTTTGTTCATGTTCCAGCTTAATTTGCAATAACTATGCAAAAGAACAGATGACCAAGAATGACATTTACTCTCATGGGTGGCTAAAAAGAATTATCTCAAAGCCACGCCCCTACTAAACTACACCTCCAGTCTTCTGATCTGATCCATTGTGTCATAGCTCAATAACAAAGCATCAATAACCCAGCAGTTTTTAAAGAAAACAACCCAACTAAGTGAGCCAACGCCAGCAACCCAGCAGTTGGGTCAACCAAACAACCCAGCATTTTCAGAGAGTGTGTGTACTAAGACTGAATTGTTCACAAATTAGCTCTGGCAGAGTGGGTAAACATTAAACCGGCTGAGAGATATCCTCACACACACACACACACACACACACACACACACACACACACACACACACACACACACACACACACACACACACACACACACACACACACACACACACACACACACACACACACACACACACACACACACACACACACACACACACACACATACACACACGGTTATGTATGATTCCCTGTTTGTAGTGTGTTTGGGTTGACTGCAGCACTGGTTTAGTCCTCCTCTGGGTCTCAGAGACAGATGGAGGGAGAAGTGTGTCACTGGGTCAAACCTCGGCAGCCATTTTAGAGAGACACCACTGTCACCTTCTCTAACCCAGACTGCACAGGGAAATGGATGACTTGGATGACTTAATTTATTCAGATGTGTTTGTGTTCCTTCCCAAAGTGCTGCTACTCGGGAGGTTTTATCCATAAAATATGAATATTGTTTCTTCTTTTCAGCCTGTTTCTGTCATGGTGGCTATGTTGTGTTAGTTCTGCTCTGTTTAATCGCGTTGTAGTGTAGATGTACTGTCTTTAACATGGAGGAATATTCTCCAAACTCTATTCACCTGTGGAGACCAAGCACCCTGTGGAAATCAAAGCCGGGATTATGCTAATCAAAATAGAACCCTATGTGGACGCCTCGGCCCAGTGACCCACCCACACACCCACACATGCATACACACAATCCAGTACACGCACCCACGCACACAGATATTCACAAACACCCACCCACACACACAAACAGACAGGGTGAAATGACCCAGCAACCCCTGCTCACCATATCGACCTCAATGCTGTCATGGTATCCCGTGCCTGCTCTCTGGGCTTGTGTGTGTGTGTTGCATATCTGTGTGTCCCTCCCAGTCTGCTCTGTGTGCTCGGGTGTGAGCTGCATGGCAATCCAGTCATTAGAACGGCACCACTGATTATCATAGACACACACACACTCCCAGACAGACTTCAGGCTGGGACTGGGGCTTCAGGGCTGGGGCAAGGTCAGTAGATTCCACAGCTGTGCTAAAAAGACATTTTACTCTCTTTGTTAGAATCATTCTGAATAATTGAGTGGTTGTGGTTGAAAAAGGGGTGTGAGGGTTTTGTGTCTTTGTGTCTTAAAGGCTGGGGCTGTGTTTGTACCAGGCCTGATCGATGGTTATGGATGAGACAGAGGAGGAAGAGTAGTCCAGAGGCTGCAGCGC